>NC_083401.1:141926735-142234235 GCF_020745735.1 Hemiscyllium ocellatum
CACTCTCTCTTGCCCCCCCTCTCTCTCTCTCTCACCCCTCTCTCTCTCTCTCACCCCTCTCTCTCTCTCACCCCCCCCTCTCTCTCTCCTCCCATCCCTCTCTCTCTCTCTCTCTCTCTCTCTCTCTCTCTCTCTCTCTCTCTCTCTCGCCTACTCTCTCTCTCTCTCTCTCTCTCTATCTCTCTCTCTCTCTCTCTCACCTCCCTCTTGCCTCCCTCTGTCTCTCTCTCGCCTCCCCTCCGTCTCTCACTCTCTCTCTCACTCCGTCTCTCTCTTTCTTGCCTCCCCTCTCTCTCTCTCTCTCTCCACCCTCCGTCTCCCTCTGTCTCTCTCTCTTGCCTCCCTGTGTCTGTCTCTCTCTCTCTCTCTCTATCTCTCTCTCTCTTGCCTCACTCCCTCTCTCTCTCGCCTCTCTCTCTTTCTCGCCTCCCCTCCGTCTCTCTCTCTCTCTCTCTCCCCCTCTCTCTCTCTCTCTCTCTCTCTCTCTCTCTCTCTCTCTCTCTCTCTCTCTCTCTCTCTCTCTCTCTCTCTCTCGCCTACCCTCCGTCTCTCTCTCTCTCTCTCTATCTCTCTCTTTCTTGCCTCACTCCGTCTCTGTCTCGCCTTCTCTTTCTCGCCTCCCCTCCGTCCGTCACTCTCTCTCTCTCTCTCTCTCTCCCCCTCTCTCTCTCTCTCTCTCTCTCTCTCTCTCTCTCTCTCTCTCTCTCTCTCTCTCTATCTCTCTCTTTCTTGCCTCACTCCGTCTCTGTCTCGCCTTCTCTTTCTCGCCTCCCCTCCGTCCGTCACTCTCTCTCTCACTCTCACTCTCTCTCTCTCACTCTCTCTCTCTCTCTCTCTCTCTCACTCTCTGTCTCACTCTCACTCTCACTCTCACTCTCACTCTCACTCTCACTCTCACTCTCACTCTCTCTCACTCTCTCCATGGCCCCTTCTCTCTCCTCTCCCCTCCTAACTCTGTCCTTCTCTCCTCCAAACCCCCCACCCCTCCGCACTTCATCCAAGTGTCTGTTCTACCCCTGTTTATGTCTCTGTGGGTAAGGAGAAATTGGTTGGACGTTTTGAGTTTTAAATTTGCATTTACTTAATTTATTTGTTTACGTGTTACTGGAACCTAATGATCTGTAGCAAAGAGTGAATCTTGATAAGAACAACTCAATGAAAGTGTCTGGCTGGCTTTGCAAGCAGTTAATAAACACAAGGGATCCTCGGATTTTTCAACCGAGGCATAAAATACAGAGTTGTGAAGTTGTAATTAAACTAGTATAAAACGCCAGTTTGGCTTCAACTGAAGTATTATGTGTGATTTGGGGCACCACATTTCAGGAAGGATGTGAAGGCATTAATGTTTGCAAATATTTCATGAAAATGTTTCTGTGGGCTAAGAACCTTGGCTAGATACAAAGAATAGAGAAACCTGGGCTGTTCTCCTTGGTGAAAAGAGGTCTGTGTGAAGAGATTGGACAGAAGTGTTCAAAACCATGGGGGGGTCAGATTGGGAAAAATCATTCCTGCTTTGGGTATAGTTGCAAACCAAAGAAAACTAATTCAAGATGATTGGCAAAAAAGCAATGAAAACACGAGGGCAAATGTGTACTCAGCACATTGTTCGGATGCAGATTTGAGAGTGTCATTGAGGCAGATTCAAGCAGACCTTCAGAACAAAATTGGAGGACTGTCTGAAGAGAGAGAAAAGTATTATAGGTTTATAGGGAACTGCCAGGAGAATGGAACAAAAACAGTGTTGAAGAGCCACTCTGACAGCAACTGTGGGTGGGTGGTGGCAGTATTACCGAATAGAATGCGTTGAGATGGTGCCAATAGAGAGAATAAAATATAGACCAACAAAGGGTTTGTTGATGTTGTGCCAAGGGTAAGATAATGGTAAGTGGGTTGCAAAGGCGAAGTGTGAATGGTTGAAAATGGCACAACAACAGGTTGTGGTTCAACCTGTTTATTTGGAAATATAAGCTTGTGCTTCCAAATAAATCTGTTGAGCTATAACCTGGTGTTCTGTGATCATGTTTGAAAATATTTTTTTATGCTCGGAGCAGCCCATACAAAGCAAGGCCGAGGTAAGTGGGGGGGTGGGTAACAAGCCTGGAGGAGAATGTTCATGTTTGGAAACTGTTTAACTCAATGTTGAGTCCTTGAAGACTGTAAGATACTGGGTTTTGCTAGGTTGCACTTGGAAAGAGACAGCACAAACATGACGAGCCAAACCAGAACAGTAGCAACACAGGATTTGAATTCTATGATTCTAATATTTGTGTAACTTAGCCTCTCAAGTTTGCTCTTGAGACTCACGCAGGAATAATGGCTGCTTGGTTGAAGCATCAGAAGATGAAAATTGCTGTTAAATTCGTATTGCAACCAAATCAAACACGCTTAGGAAAGAGGAAACAAGAAGAGATCAAAATAGCACACCGAGAATGATGGTTGGCAAATATGTTGTTTGTTTTCTGTGCTTGATGATTCAATTACTTTTTTGGAAAGTCTAAAAATTGTTCTTCTGTTGTCACTAACTCCTACGTAATTTACTTTGAAAATTCTTGAACAGTTCTAAGTGGATGTATTCTGTAAAACTAAAAACCGATTTTGCAATTATAGTTTAATTGGTATCATAGCATTTGTTTGGAATCACTGATGGGTAAAACATTTAGGTAAATGCTCAGATTTTCACATTCAATCTGATTTCATTTTGTAAAATGAAACGATGCCTGCCTGAACTTGATCATTGCTTGTGTTGTAATTCTTCAGAGCTCATAGAATCATGAAATCCATACAAATGGAAGCAGGCCCTTCAGTCCATCAAGTCCATACCAACCCTCCGAAGCACAACCCACTCAGACACAGCCCTCCTACCCTATCCCAGTAACTCTACATTCCCCATGTTTAACCCACCCAGCCTACATATCCCTGGACACTATGGGCAATTTAGCGTGGCCAATTCAACTAACCTGCACATTTTGGGGGACTATGGAAGAAAACTGGAGTGCCCAGAGGAAACCCACACCAACAATGTGTAAATACCACACAGATAGTAGTCTGAGGATGGAATCGGACCCGGGTTCCTGGCACAGTGAGCCATCAGTACTAAACACTGGGCCACCATGCCACCCCTTGCACTTAAAATGCCACCTATTCTTTTCTTGTGAATATACAATCTCTATTAACAGTAATTTGGATTAGATTAGGTGTTGGCTGTTTATGTGAAATGAGTTGAGAGGTTTTGATGTTGGTTACAATACTGATGACAAGTCATAAAGGTAATTTGGCTTCATATTAATTTAGTCATGTGATTAGGTGAAACCACCATTTTAAGAATCATTGGTTCAGAAGAATGCCATGGCCCATCAAAGAAAGAGTTTTTTGGGTTTTTTTCCTGACCATGTCTTGAGTCTTTGGTGAAGTTTGTTTTAGGATTTCTCACCTCAATGCTTATTCTGTCAAATACATATCATTAATTTCTAACAATGCCCCTGTGGCATCTCTTGCTTCTGCATGTCTGATCATCTCATCTAATGATGCACCATTCCCAGACCAACTCATTAATTAGCAAAATTAATCGACAAATGGTCATGAAACCAGGATCAAACATTAGGAGAAACCTGTCTGGTTCATAATGTCCTCCAGGGCAGGAAATCTGCTATTCTTACATGGTCTGACTGCATGTGACTCCAGACCCACAACAATGTATATGACTCCTAACTGCCTCATGGGCAATTAAAGATGGGCAATAATGCTGACCCAGTCATTAATGTCCACATCCCATGAATGAATGGCTAATTAAAAATATCTGCTAAAATACAGGCACCTCTTGTGCCTGTGCCATCTTTGAAAGCCCGCTGAGTACTAGGGAAGCACTGTCATGGTTCAGAGAAAAATGGGTCGAGAGTGTGTTGCTGGAAAAGCACAGCAGGTCAGGCAGCATCCAAGGAGCAGGAAAATCGGTGCTTTGGGCCATTTCCAGCAGCACGCTGTTGACTCTGATCTCCAGCATCTGCAGTCCTCACGTTCTCCTCTGAGGAAAGTGGGCCAAATGCTAGGAAATGTGACTAGATTAATTTATGATATCTGGTTGGCATGGACAAGTTGGACTGAAGGGTCTGTTTCTGTGCTGTATGACATGAGGGCAACTTTTCCCCCACACTGGCTCATGGTGGATGCAGGTACAGTTAGAACATTTAAGAGGTGTTTAGATAAGCTCATGAATACAAAAGGATTGGAGGGATATAGGCCAAGCGCAGGCAGATGGAACTAGTTTAGTTTGGAAATGAAGTTGGCGTGGACTGGTTGGACTGAAAGCGTCTGCTTCCGTGCTGTATGCCTCTATAATTCAGAGCTTGCACCCACACTTGTGGATTACTAGCCCAGTAATATTATCACTTCTCACTATACTGTTATCTTCCCCCATTGAAGAAATAAATATATTTTTCCTGTCGCCCATTTAGAACTGGCATCAATGTGTGTTCCAGGTAAACAAGATAGCATTCATCAAGTACAGAGCTGACCAGGATGGATTATACCCTTTTAAAGAGACAGTGAAAGCCATAAAAAGGGCCCTTACTCCAAGTGGCATAATGGAGTCAAAGCTTTTCAGAGGTGTCAAAAATTACAGGAGGAAGACATGGTCTGCATAGCAAACTTCAGTGACAGCTGTCCTGGGATCCCAGGAGTTATCCTTAAATAATGGGACCGGAATCGTACATGGTCAAAACTAGGGAGAAGATCACACAATAAAAGAAAGTATCGACCGTTTCTGGCAGGAACTTTCCACAGAGGCAGTTGTTTTGCTGGAGAAGTCATTGAGGACAAGGCCTTCCTGCAGTGACTGTTTGATAGTCTTTGTGGAAGAGACGTTCTCCTACTTATTATACACCCCTGACCAGACCTCAAAAGCCACAGAAATGGATCCGTGAGCAAAATGATGCAAGAGGTCCTTATCAGAGAGATGCGATAATCCCTATAGGTTCATGGGGAATTACTAATTAATCTCCCCATAGAGCTTGTTGATTAGGAGTTTCCTTGGTAACAGGCAATGGCCTGCCCAGATGGAATTGCCCAGGGAAGGGTCTGCAGAGCCAAGTGTCCCAGGCTGGGACGAGAGTAAATACACCACAAATAGTGGCTCTGTTTTGGTGTTCCAATAATAAATAATGTCCCTTTCCTGAGTTATTGCAATTATAGTTCAAGTCCTGGATGTGGTGTTGCATTTATTGTACTTCTAGTATTCAAGGCCTGTATTTGTTGATATTTCTGAGGAGTGAGTTGTGGCAAATTAATCATATGGTTCCTTTATAATTATGAAAGTTCATATTTGTTAAACCTGACAGATCTTGGACTATATTGTTATAGAAGTCCACAAGGTGCTACATTCAAACTTGACCTTGAATCTACAGTCTTTGAGGAACCAGGCTGCTTGCATTGTTCCAAAATTAAACAACTTTCTATTAAACAAGCAAATTCTGTGGCCATCAAGTTAAGTTTAGAGAGGCGCATAATGCATTAGTTTAAATATTGACCATCTCCAGGCCTTGGGCAAGTCCATTCCAGACAGTTGCAATGATAGTTGAAAGTCTCCACCAGTACAGTATCCGAACAATATACTCGGAGCACAGAACTCTGGTTTCACTTCTTTATGACGGCCATTATTGTGCTGATAGGTTAAACTAGTGTTGATGTGAAAAATTTAATTACTTAATTTGCAATGAACGTTATTTGGCTTACAAACCTAACCTGATCTATGCTTGATTGGGCTAGTCAACAAAAGCAGCAAATGTATTGTGGTTATTACCTTTGCAAAGGAACCGCGTGAATATTTGCTCAGGATTTGCTTGCTGCAACAATGTACAAGAGCACATGATCAAGTACAGTGGAACATTAGAATCACAATCATGTTGAGCCTATAGAAATGTCATCGAAGAAATGCCTGTAAAGTAATGTGATTGTAACATTAGATTCATATCAAGGAGGTTTACTGGATTATCTTTAACTCTTGTTGAATATTCATTTTACCATATAGTAGAACATTTCTATACTACTGTATAAAGTGACATCATGTTGTAGCTTTGCATCTTGCATTTACGAGTGCCAAATTTCCCAAGAAGCATCAATTTATACTACATGAGCAAAAGTAAAGTTCCTCAATTTTCCTGTCTTCTGGACCCAAGTTAACAGAAGGCATGGACCAGATTTCTGAGGTTAACAGGAATAACTGTTTATTACAAGTCATTACACTGTAGCTAAAGATGAGCAATAATAAACCATCAGCATATAATTCTACTGATGAAAATTACAAGGTAAAAGTGAAATTGCCATAATCCTACTAGACCATTAGAGAAAAACAGCTGGTGGTAGTTTGACCTGAGGCTCACCATGCCTCATGAGGGGAGAGATTGAGAGATAACCTCAGCCAGTGCATGCTGTTAGGAATACTTTGACTCACGAACCAGTTAGCTTAGTTGCTTGGACGGATGGCTACAATGCAGAGTAATGCCAACAGTATGGGTTCAGTTCCGAATACTGCTTCTCAGTTGTTCTTTGGAAACTTCCACTGGTTTGAAAGAGGCACAGGATGAGTACTTCACTCGTAAAAGGCCTGACTTGCCCATTATAAGTCACAGCTTACAGAAACTGCTGAGAAAAAAGATCAATTGATTTTCAGGTCTAAGGTAGTTTTTATAGCAGAGAGCTCCAAAGCCAGTGGATATCTGAAAAGCTTCTCTGTATCTTATTTGTAGCTCCAGGTTTTTCAGATACCTGAGAAACAATCTCTCAATTGTTAGCAAGCTAAATACTTCTGCCATTGATCAGTGGTCACTCGTCTACAGTCCAGTCATTCATTTGTACCAACCCAAGCTCTATGTGTACACAAGCCCTGGACTCCACTTTGTCTGCAACCACGTTTCAGCCGCTGCTCAAATAAGCAGCGGTGTAAACAGCACTAACAATGAGTAAATGTAAGGTTACTGGCTTTCAGAACTTGCAGTAATCTGACAACAATCCTAAATTTTAAAACAACACTTTTCTCATTTCAGTCCACAATTAAAAATACAGAAAAATTAAAAGCCACACTCTTTACACTATTAAATTAATTACCAAGGAGCGACAAGTATAGACCTGCACTGTTCATGATTTGAATGCAGTGACTCTAATTCTACTGTATCCTTTATTAAACAAATTTGACTGTAAATACTGCAGCAGAGGCTTGAAATTCTGCCTGGGAGAAAATATATATTTTAAAAGCTTTATATGAATATTAAGATTGTTCTTTTCTGTATTAATAATTAATAACTTCAAGCAGTCACTTTATTTTGGTTACTGCAAGTGGTGCAGAAAGTAGTCATATCATTGACTCTAAGAAGCATTTCTGCAACTGGGCTTATGTGGCCATTGTTGGTATCTAAATACTGCACCTAGGTTCAATTCCAAATCCAAAGATAGTTACAAAAACTTAAATTAACCAGTTCTGAAATGAACTGTGGTGTACAAACTTGTCTTTTGCAGTGACTCCTGTGAATTCTAAAGTAAGAGTGAGCCAATGTGCAAAATATTCACACTGCTTTAAATGATTTCTTAAAGCATGCAGAACCAAAAATGGTATTGAGTGAATCATGGCAAACTTTCCACAAACCGTATGCAATTTCTCATGCCCTAAACACAGTTTATCTGACCTTTGAATTTCTAGAAAGAAATTAGCAAAATCTCCTCTTTCCACCTTCTGTGGTAACATTGTTTAACCAAATTAGATTGAACAATACCTGTTGAATCTTGTATCCTTTCTATTATGACCTCTTCAGGTGCCAACAACTCGGGAAGCATGCTAATAAACAAATCGTTTTACATCTTCCTGGAGCTAAATAAATTTGGATCATAATTATGATGTTTTATAAAATTATGGATGTATGGAACAGACTTTTATATTATTTTTAATATTCCTATTATTTCTGTATTTGCATCCTTTGCAATTAGGCTAAAAATCATGCTCTATTCCAGTGCCGAGAAATATTTGAGGAAAAGTTCAGAAATTGATAGATATTTGTTGCATAAGGAAACAAAGCAGATAGGCTTAAATGTTGTTTTAATTAATACTCAACCGGGGCCAACAAAATATGAAATTTGGGTATCGTTATTTTCCAAACATTTCTAATCAACTTGATGTTTAAGTAAAGTAAATTTAAAAGATCAAGACGTTACATTAGTAGTTGACTGCAAAACAAAATTATCAATTTGGTGAATAACTTTAGGACTTGTGGGTAATTACACACTATTACATTATCTTCCAGAGATTTTTGTGCTGAATCTGAAGGCAACTGCAACAATGTATCCTGTCAATGAGTAGTTTCTCAGTTTTATGCACTTGTGGATGTTGCTATTAACTTTACCCTATAATAATGAGTACTGATAACTTTGCCATTGTTATGATAGTAAAAGCCATCATCTTTAATGTTGTATGAATCAAAATTGGTTGCAGATCTGGGCAGGGCAAGACGAGTAGGACAGAATTGAAATAACTCCACAGAAGCTAGTATCCCATCACCAAGTCACCCGTTATATACATGCATAAAGTCCTGATTCTGGTACAGCTTCTTGGGAATCAGCTTGGAGTCCCAAGAATCTTAGACTCCCCTGTTTATATCTGTCAGCTAGGGCTCCCTGATTGGGGTAGTTAACCCAGTCCAATCAGGGAACTCCATATTGTATGAAGTCCAACTGGCTGATGTCATTAAGATCACTACAGGAATAGCAAGTGTAGATCATTTTGCAGCTTTATTTAATTCCCTTTGGTCACTGAATGTTGGGCGAGTGGAGGAGGTTAATTGAATGAGATAGGATGGCTTGTGGAAGTAGTGGTTATTTCATCAGATTTCTGCAGACTCGACAAATCTTGAAATGTGATAGCCAAGCACCTGATTCCAGTGGCTGCCAGGCTTAACCAGCTTAGGTTAGTGCAGGCTGATACAGAGTGCAAGTCAGCACCCTGCACTCCCAACCTGACCAGGTCCTTTGCAAGATAGCCAAATCCTACCACCCCACCTCCCAATATTCATAAAGTTACAACAGCTTTTCAGGAAGTGATGATTCCCATCCTTTCAGATGTGTTGTGAACCATAGCGTGGAGAAGGTAACATTTTGAAATGTAAATTTCCAAGATATTTTAATCAACATTCAGCACTCTTGGCTGAGAAACCATTACTCCGTTGAAACGGCTGCACCTGAGAGAAGTTGTGTCTTGATCACAAGATTCTTATCACTTAATTAGTTAGTCGATTGCATAACTTTTATTTACAGAAGATGGAGGTTACAAGTACACAGTTCCTGCTACTTTTTATTTATCATTTTCACGCATACTCCAGTGTTACAGGGTTGAATAATTCTGCTCAGTGTGTACTGTATAATTGGGTATTGGAGGGCCCATGGGTCATCAGAGGTGAGTGGAGGCGCATAGAGAATAAGGGGGGCAATTGGGACCGAATGGGGAAGGGTGGTTGTGGAATGAGTTGGCATAGTTGGGTTGTGAGGGCTAGAGGGCTTTTTTGTTGTTTTGTAGATTTTATTGTATCTGGAGGGTGGTCTTTTAAACACTCCTCTTTGGCACGTAGAAGTCCCTGTTACTGTCTCTGAACTCTTTGTGGGACATCAGGCCCAAATGCAATTGGATTCTGCACCTTGAGAACAAATATCTCACCCTTGCAGACATTTTCTCACAAGACAAGTGTACCAAGCTGGGAAGATCCCATTGGCTACCTTGCAGGTGAAAATTAAACGTAACGTATCAATAACATTGTTACATTGTATTCTTTACAATATGATCATTTCTGACTCTGGTTTAAGTTTGGTTCAAATATTGATGCTTGACATAAACAGTATTTAATTCTGGTTTATTTTTGTAAAATGATTCAGCAGAAACCGCACCCCGTCTGCTCCATCAACTTTGTGATGCTGCTAATTGCAGAAAGAGGTGGACAGTATGGTGCATTGATGAATCGTGATAATTATAGAACAATGCAGTTCAGAATGCACAAATACCTGTTTTGTTTCTTCTTTTCTGGCTTTGAGAGGAATAGTAAAAGCTATATTATTTTCTAGGGATGAATTGCTTCAATGTTGATTAATGTATTAATGTTGCTTGAAATGGACAAAAGATGAGCCATTTTTAATGGTGTTATCACCAAGTTTTTACTTTCAAAGAAATGAAGATTATGGCATGAAAGGAGGCCATGTGGGTATGTTGTTGCCGTTGACCAAAACACGGCAGTCGCAACTAACACTGCTTTCCAACTGTTCATCCATAGTCTTATATGTCACAGTATTTCAAATGCATATCCAGCATTTTTCTCAATGCAATGTGGGTGTTGCTGGTGAGACCAGCATTTATTGCCCATCCCTAATTGCCTTTTGGTGCATGTTTTCTTCAACTGCTGCAGTCCATGTAGTGAAGGATAAGAAATAAAGTGATTTTGACCCAGTGATGATGAAGGAACAGCAATATATTTGCACATCAGGATGACATATGACTTGGAGGCAGTGGTGATCCCATATGACTTTTGTCCTTTTTTCTCCTTCAGGTTAGCTGTCATGCGTTTCTGGTATTTAATATGCACTGCATCCAGAATGTGCCACTGAATAAATGGCAGTACTTCCATTATCTTCAACCACCAAAAGAGTTACTTGCCTCAGATTAGCATTGTATTGGAGGTACATTCAGCCATTCAAGTCGGGACTGTACCTATATGCCCTTTAGATTAGATTCCCTACAGTATGGAAACAGGCCCTCCCACACCGACCCTCCAAAGAGTAACCCTCCCAGACCCATTCCCCTACCCTATATTTACCCCTGACTAAGGCACCTAACACTATGGGCAATTTAGCACGGCCTGCACATCTTTGGATTGTGGGAAATCGGACCACCCGGAGGAAACTCTCGCAGATACAGGGAGAACGTGCAAACTCCACATGGACAGTCGCCCGAGGCTGGAATTGAACCCGGGTCCCTGGTGCTGTGAGGCTGCAGTGCTAACCACTGTGCTGCCTACTTGTGCCTTGTTTATTGTGCAAAAGCCTTTAGGGATTTAGGAAGTTCACCACCTCCTTTGTGGGATTTGGATACAAGTCTCTTCATTAACTTTTTCATATCGTCTATGCTGAAATGTTCTGATGGATGAGATTGGGTGCTGGTATCTAGGGTTTGCTTTTACATTGCTAGATGTAACAATTTTTTTTGACATCCATGATATTCCACTTGCATGAGAAGCTACACAGTTTACTGGTGAAAATGTGAAGGGGTATCTCATTGGAGACCGATAAAGACAGTAAACCAGATGGGATCCGGGTAACTTGGCAAGGAGAATCCAAAATTGGCTTAGTAGTAACAGACATAAATTGGTGGCCAAAGGCTGTTTGTGTGACTGGAGGCTGGAGTTGAGTGGTCTGCCACAGAAATTAGTGCTGCATTACTTACTGTTCATTAGATGATGTGTTTGGGCAATGATTTGTAAGTTTGTGGATGACACAAAGATGGGCCATGTGGTTAATAGTGAGGAAGAAGGTCTTTGATTAGATGTAGATATAGATATGTCTGTCAGGTGGACAAATTAGAGACATAAGGAATTTAACACTGAAAAGTGTGAGGTGATGCATTTTGGAAGAAGTAACAAGACAGGGGCGTATTCAGTGAATGGCAGGATACTAGGAAGCTCAGAGGGATCTGGGGGTGGATGTCCACAGACACTTATTCTTATGGCACAACTGATTCACATTGAAGTTATACAAAACTTCTGTTAGGTCACAGCTGGGGAACTGTGTGCCGTTTTGGTTGTCACATTGAAGGAAGGATGTGATTACTGGAGGGGGTGCAAAAGTGATTCATCAAGATGGTGAGTTGGAGCAATTTAGCCTGAAGAGCGGCTGAAAAGGCTCGGATTGATTTCTTTAGGGCAGAGAAAGCTTGAGGCAGTGTGACAGGAGGGGGAGGTCCTGATAGTGATGTACAAATTGAGGGGCATGGACAGGTAGATGGGAAGCATCTGTTCCCCTTAGTTGGAGGGTCAATAGTAGAGGGAATAATTTTCAGGTGAAGTTTAGGAGGTTAAAAGGGTGTTTGAGGAAAGTTTGCTTTTCACTCAAAAGCTGGTGAAAATCTGAAGTATCGCCTGGGAGGGTAGTAGAGGTGGGTAACCTAAACTGTACATGGATGAGCATTTTAAATATCATAATTATCCAAGTGATGGAAAGTGGGATTAATATAGTAATGTCTAAGCAGACCTGGTGGGGCAAAGTGCCTCTTCAGTGCTGTAAAAAAAAAGGGCAAACAATTCAAAGATATTGGGCGGCATGGTGGCACAGTGGTTAGCACTGCTGTCTCACAGCGCCTGAGACCCGGGTTCAATTCCCGACTCAGGCGACTGACTGTGTGGAGTTTGCACGTTCTCCCCGTGTCTGCGTGGGTTTCCTCCGGGTGCTCCGGTTTCCTCCCACAGTCCAAAGATGTGCGGGTCAGGTGAATTGGCCAAGCTAAATTGCCCATAGTGTTAGGTAAGGGGTAAATGTAGGGGTATGGGTGGGTTGCGCTTCGGCGGGTCGGTGTGGACTTGTTGGGCCGAAGGGCCTGTTTCCACACTCTAAGTAATCTAATCTAATATTAATGATGTGTGAGGTATGCATTTTATTTTTTTCTTTAGCTTGAAGATGATTTTATTTTAACCATTTTATAGTTTTCTTAGAAGTTGGAGTGTATCAAGCATATTATAGAAGGTCTTTGGAGAAATAGCTAATTATAATATTGTAATTGATCAAGGAGTGATGGAGAGATGTGTAGCTGATTGCCTTACCACATACCTACCAAAAGTAGTTTAATTCAACTTCAACATTGTTACAGTTATTACAGACCAAAACAAACCCCCTCAAAGTATATTAAGAAGATAGCCTAGACCCCTACTTTTCTTTAAACACAAGTGTGTAGGGTGTTATATTCAGGAAGCAATTTGATTTGTCAAACTACTAAATTTGAAGTAAAATACACTTATTGCATAGGTAAAATACAAACAATAGAAAGAACCATTGGACTAACTTAACTCTGTTGGAACACTTAACAGAGTAATAAATTATTTCACTACTGAACAGGAACTGTTCCAATATAGTAATGTTCCATCAACACCCCCTTGGTATATACAAAGTCAATAAAATAGATTGTCTCGCATGTAATTCGAGCAGCAGGAAGAGAACCCAAGCTTATAGCTGTAACAGAGAGGAACAACAGCTTCCACATCCAGTTTGAAGCAACTACTGAAAATTAAACTAAAATCCCTGGTAGTGTGTGAGCTTGACTCACCCCTTCATGCTGCTTCTATTGTTTCCACAATTTAAAAACCAAAATCCCAAGGCCTCACAACTTGTTTATTGGCTTGGTACCAACTACTCAGTACCTCTGACTCAACCTTTCTTCTTAAAAATGAACCAGGGCAAAATGCATAACTTAAAGCCATAGTATCATCATACAGTGTAAATGTTTTTAACTTTGGGTGAGATTCTCCAGTTGGGTACATGTCATGATTTGAAGGTCCCCCCCAAGTATGGGAAGATGTTTTGAAGAAGGGTCACTGAATTTGAAGTGTAAACAGTTTCTCTTTCCATAGATGCTGCCAGACCTGCTGAGTGTTTCTGTTTTTTTAAAGATATTTTTATTAAACTTTTCTTTGTGTGCAATACTTAGTGCTCTCGGAGGTTGAGAGCTAATGTTTTGTTGTGCTGAGCTGTGTTGTTTATTTATTCAGTATTGCTGAGTATTTCTAGCAAGTTCTGATTTTATTTGTTCCACATCTTCAGCATCTGCACCTGCACCTCTTTGTTTTATTGGATCAGCACTAAAGTGTGAATGCTGAAGTTGAAAATTCATCCAGTTATTGTCCATGCCATGCTTTATTTGAAAGAGGTATTAAAGCAAGGCCTCATCCGCGCATGTACGTGTGCATATGATAGATCCCTTGCAAAAACAAAAGTAGCTGGAAAAATTCAGCAGCTCTGGCAGCACAAGAGGAGAGCAAGCAGCATTAATGTTTTTGGTCTAGCGACCTTTCAGAGCTGATAGACCAACCTTTCCTACCTCCTATGTTTTGAAGATGGGATGGGGGCAGAGGTAAACGATAGGTTCAGATGGAGCCTAGAGAGAGAGAACATCAATTGGACAGTGAAATGAATGGGCAAAGATCAGCCTGGGAGAATGCTAATTGAGACCATTAGTGGCTGACAATGGGATATTTATAGTAGCAGCCCATGTGATGACAAAGCTAGTTTGGTAGTTGGGATAAGGACATGGGAAATAATGCTCAGGTCCTAAAATTATTGAACTCCACATTGAGTCCTGGAGGCTGCAGTGTCCACAAGCTGAAAATGAAATACTGTTCTTCCATTTTGTGCTCAGCTTTGCTGGAACACAGCAAGTCAGAGAGAGAGAGAGAGATGTTGGCCAGAGAGCACAGTGGTGTGTTGAAGTAGCAGACAATAAGAAGCTCATGGTAATTTTTTGTGGCTAGAACATAGTCTCCTGTTCTGTGTTCCAACTCCCCAATGGAGAGGGTTTTGATAAATCCCTTGGCAGTATTTAAAGAAGAATGAGAACTCTTCACCTGTCCTAACCAACATTCAATCTCCCAATTAACTGCTACAAAGCAGATTAATTTGGACCTTGCATCATTTGCTTTCGTTTGTGAGAGATCCTTTGCAGGAAATTCACTGCTGTATTTCCCTGTATAACAAATTATTTCACTTCAAAAATAAGTAATTAATTGGCACTGAGATATTTTAAGACATCGTGACGATGGTTCTGTCCAAACTTTTTTTTTCACTTTCTAACTAAGAATATGTCTGAATTTCTCTTTGCCTGTGGGTTTATTTTTACTAATGTTCATTTTTACTAATTGGCAGACTGAAAGCAATGACTCTCAGCAATTTTACTGTAATCATGATGTGTAGCATGAAGAGAAATTCCAAGCAGCGAATAGAAGAGCAAAAAAATGAAGCTATTGAATTGGAGATTCTATTCCGTAGGCCTTGATGTCTAACCTGACACACACAAACATCAAGTTTAGACAGATATACAGCCAAATGAACTCCTATGTTAGCTAGTCAGAAAGTACTTAGAAAAAGGATTGGCAATACAGAACAACAAAAAATGTATTTATAAATCATCACTAACAAATTCAAGATTAGGAATAGTCAACATGGCTTTGTGAGTGGAAAACTGTGTCTCACTAACTTGATTGAGTTTTTTGAAGAAGTGACAAAGGAGACTGATGAAAGCAGAGTGATAGATGTTGTCAGCATTGACTTCAACAAAGAGTTCAACAAGATTCTGCATGGTAGACTGGTTAGCAAGGTTAGATCACATGAAATCCAGGGCATGCTAGTCAGTTGGATGCAAAATTAGCTTGAGGGTGATGGAGGGTTGTTTTTTGGACTGAAGGCCGGTGACCAGTGGTGTTCTGCAAGGATCGGTGCTAGGTACATTGCCTTTTGTCATTTATATAAATGCTTTGGATGTGAATATAGAAGGTATGGCTAGTAAGATTGTAGATGACACTAAAATTGGTGGTGGTGTGGACAGTGAAGAAGATTGCCTCAGAATACAACGCGCCATTGATCTGATGGGCTGAGGAGTGGCAAATTGAGTTTAATTTAGACATATGTGAGGTGTTGCATTTTGGGAAGGCAAATCAGGAGTTGTATACTTAATGACAGTGTCTTGGAGTGCGATAACAAACAAAGAAACCTTGGGGTGCAGGATCATAGATCCTTGTAATGGAATTGTAGGTAGACAGACACTTTGGACACTTACCTTTTGTGTCAGTGCACTGAGTAGAGTTGGGAGGTCATGTTGTAACATCTACAGGACATCAGTGAGGTCACTTTTGGAATACTGTTCAATTCTGGTCTCATTGCTATAGGAAAGATGTTGTGAAACTTGGACAGGTTCAGAAAAAAGTTACAAGGATGTTGCTAGGATTGGAGGGTTTGAGCTATAGGGAGAGACTGAATAGGCTGGGGCTATTTTTCCTGGGGTGTCGGAGTGATGAGGGGTGACCTTATAGAGGTTTATAAAGTCATGAGGGGCATGGATAGGTTAAATAAACAAAGTCTTTTCCCAGGATGGGGGGAATCCAGAACCAGAGGGCATAGGTTTAGGGTGAGAGGGGAAAGATATAAAAGGGACAAAATGGGCAATGTTTTCATGCAGAGGATGGTGTGTATATGGAATGAGCTGCCAGAGGAAGTGGTGGAGGCTGGTGTAGTTACATCATTTAAAAGGCATCTGGATAGGTATATGAATAGGAAGGATTTAGAGGGATATAGGCCAAGTGCTGCAAATGGGACTAGATTGTTAGGATATCTGGTCAGTATGGACGAGTTGGACTAAAGGGTCTGTTTCCACGCTGTGCATCTCTAAGAGCTTAAAACTGAGCATTCTGGGGCTTGAGCAAATGCTAGAAATAAGGAAAGTCACAAAAGTAAGGCCTCTGGAAGAATTTGAAACCAGGATGAAAACTTTAAAATAAAAATATTACTGAACCAGGAGCCAATGTAGGTCAGTGACCCAAGGGCATTGGTCTAGGTTAGTGAATAGAGTAAAAGTTTGGATGAAGTTGGGTTTGTTCAGAGTGCCTGGTGTACGATAGTTTGGCAAACTCAGGAAAGTCAAATCCAGAGGAAATGGTGGCATGGATAAAGGTTTCTGCAGCCAATGAACTGAGGTGGCTTGGAAATAATGGATGTGGTTGCCTAAGTAATGGAATGTTGTGCGATCTATGGATCGGATCTAATATTTTTTTTTCTTTGGGATGGCACAGTGGCTCAGTGGTTAGCACTGCTGCCTCACAGCACCAGGGTACTAGGTTCGATTCCAGCCTTGGGTGACTGTGTGGAGTTTGCACATTCTGTCTGTGTCTGCGTGGGTTTCCACCCACAGTCCAAAGATGTGCAAATCAGGTGCATTGGCCATGCTAAATTGCCCTTAGTGTTAGGTCAATTAATCAGAAGGAAATGGGTCAGGGTGGGTTACTCTTCGGAGGGACGATTTGGTCTGGTGGGGCCGAAGGACCTGTTTCCACACTGTAGGGAATCTAATCTAATCTAATGCAGACATGGCAAATGGTCTGGTTCAACCTCTGACAACAAAGTAGACTTTAGCAGCCATTTGATAGTGTGCATGCGTAATATCTTAACCCTTTGTGCTTTTAATTGCAATCTTAAATTTGTGCATTGTTACAATCAACTCTGAAGCTGCTGTTTACTTTCCAACTACTTTCAAACATGCAAATATGTATAATTATTTCTGTTAGTTTGGTGTGAAAAAAATTCTAGTTTCCCTTTTAAAGTTAGTCATCTTATCCATGACATTAGAAACAAAAACAAATTGCCGGAAAATATTCTGGTTCAGCTGCACCTATGGAGAAAAAGCAGCATTAACTCTTCAAGTCCAGTGACCCTCCTTCAGAACAATGTCTATGACATCAATAAATCACTAATAGCAATACTTCTTTGGCTTCTTGGTTTGTTCTGCAAGGTGATCATAGAGTCATAGAGATGTACAGCATGGAAACAGACCCTTCAGTCCAACCCGTCCATGTCAACCAGATATCCCAACCCAGTCTAGTCCCACCTGCCACCACCTGGCCCATATCCCTCCAAACCCTTCCTATTCATATACCCATCCAAATCTCTTTTAAATGTTGCAATTGTACCGGCCTCCATCACTTCCTCTGGCAGCTCATTCCATGCCCGTACCACCCACTATACGGAAAAAGTTGCTCCTTCGGTCTCTCTTTTTTCAAATCTTTCCCCTCTCACCCTAAACCTATGCTCTCTAGTTCTGGACTCGCTGACCCCAGGGAAAAGACTTTGCCTATTTACCCTATCCATGCCCTCGTAATTTTGTAAACCTCTGTAAGGTCATCCTCTCTCTAATGTGGCCTCATGAACATTTTTCCACGGTCCTAAGTAAACTAATCAGAATTAACACTAAATAATATTCCCAGAGGAGATTCACAGAAATTGAGAAATATCTGTAAAAACAGGAGAAATGTGAATTCAAAGCCGTTCAACAGCAGTTTAAGATTGTGCTGGCTGAAGTAGAATATCAGAGCAAAGAATTTTAATTTCCCACAATGTGTTTTTTTTTCTTACCTTGAACTTTTCTTTCTATTGTGATATCCTGTGTCTTGCTAAAACTGACTTACTGGAGAGGACTAATGGGTATTAGTTGAATCTGTAGCAATGCTGAGATGCATCACTTTTGCCATAATGAGCTGCCATGTATAAAGGAGGTACTGTGCTGATAGATGTCTGCAGTCGGAGGTTGAGAGGCCCTGATTATGTGTGATCACGAAGGTCGAAATGAGGTTGCTTTGTGGAAGTAATTACTAGTGCTGACATTATGTAGCAGTCATTCATTACCATTCGAGCTCACTTAGCGTGAAATTGTTGTGTATTTTTCATTGAGTAGCTCATTCTTGGGCATTTAGGATTGATATTTCTATTTTTATCAATAGTAAATTTGAATTGTAAAATGGTGACCTTCAGTCTGAACTTATGTCTAAAAATATATTTGTTTTTTCAATGCGTACAGTATGGGAAAAGGTAGAAGTGAATCAAATGTTGGGGGTAGAGTACTATATAAGGACGTTTTACATGTACGTAGTGAGGAAAAAATTTTAGTACTTATTTGTTCTGGCCTCTTCTGTCTTTACAAGAAATACAGCCCATTTATATTGTCAAGAGTAGCTATTAAGCAGTGAAGCTGAAAATAATTCGAGGTATGATCAAAGAGAAAGGTTTGAAAGAAGTTGTTGCAAGCTGGGAAAGACAGTATTTGAAGAGGTTATGGAAGAGTCTGTCAAGACCCTTGAAGTCTCCAAAATCAAGAGTAGCTTGGAGATTGACAGCATCTGAAAAGAATAAATTGGAAGAGAGGATGAATGTAGGATCTGACAAGGTTCTAGAAATATGCTGAAGTAAATTTGTGGATTGACTTGCAGAAGAGATCATCTATTTTAAATCACAAGGTTTAAGGATTGGGAAACAGAGAGGCTGATGAGCTCTAAGATGGGTATATAATTATAAAATGTTTGATATGTTGTAGATTTATGATGACATTGAGCCTGAGACGGTGAGAATGGGGTTGGGATGAAGATTGTTGTGAAGGTGGAAGTAGAAGGCATTTGTAGCAATTGTGTCTTGTTTGTTGCTCAGATCAGGACTTTGAGGCATGTACTTGATCTCAACTTGAATTAATAACTTAATGAAGTCCAAGCCTTAGACCCATTTTTGATTGGATTCAAACAAAGTAGCTTTGGTCTTACTGACGTAAAGTTAAAGATCTTGCTTTTATACGGCTTGATATACAATTAGATTTCACACCACTCTTTATGGAACACATTCGCTTGTACTCCCTACAAGTTTCTCTTCAGATGTGTGATACAGGATTTTAACACTTAAATGTGCACATAACCAAACAATATGTTAAACTGCTTTTCACTATGCAACTCATAAATTATACACTGTAGTGCTTACACAAACACCTCTCTGCTTATAAAATCTGTGAACCTACTTCACTCTTGCCCTTCTAATTTTGCTTGAAGTATCACACAAGGACTGTAGCCTTTCAAGGAAAAGGTTCACTCCTCAGAACAACAAAGGTTGGGGAGGCCTGGCCAACATTGCCACATCCTCAAATTTATTTTTAAATGACTGGAAAAGAGCAAATAACCTCTGTTTTCCACCAGTGTTGAGTTATTCAACACAAAAATGTGGCATCTATATCATCCCTTAGTCAATTCCTCTCCATACTATTTGTGGCCAGAGTCATGTGGCAATATCACATGACACCCCAACTGTAGATCTTTTAGTCTGTTGTAATTCAGTTGTGCTGGTTTTTAAAAACCCTTAAGTCATTCAGTGTGCAGCAGGAATAGACATGGAAAATTACCTTGACTAGTTTATGTAAAACGAAACCACCTTTCAATTATTTATCAGTTTATATGTTTTGTAAACTTAGTTATGACAACTAATACATTTGGAAAGTATTTAATTGGCTAAAATAACTGAGAAAGCCTTAAAATTTTTGTGTTAAGTTGTAAATGTAAATTTATTCATCTTATTTGACGGGGGACAAGAATTGTATTAAATTTTAGTCTACATCTGCAAGGTTAGAGTGAGAACACAAAGATATTTTGTTACATGTTGGTTGATTTTAGAATGTTTTGTTTATACTGTAAATGAAACTTCAAATACTTGAACTTGTTCTTGATTAATGCTAGTGAAATCGGGAACAAAACACTAACACTAAGCATTGTGAGAGCATGACTGTCGTGGAGATGTCCATCTTTAATTACTTTATATCCCAAGTATAAGTTTAAAATATTTACATGGCTTCCAGTCTCTTCTGAAGCATTTCCAATATGCAGTGATTTTAACCTTCGTCTCATCTCAACATACTTTCACTTCTTGAGTTTGTAATTTCCCAGTACAATACCCTGTTCTTACCAGCTTACTGAGTTTTGATGGTTGTGCCATATTAATCAAAGGTAAAGCTTTCTCTGATTCAATTTAATCATGGCTTTCACGATCAAACATTTGAATGCCTTTTATCTACCTCATTCCCATAACCCTGTATGCAGTTGATAATCAGGAATCCACCTTAAACATCTTCAAAGACTGAGTTTCCATAGTACTCTGGGATCGAGAACTCTAAAGGTTCACAGCTCTCTGAATTAATAAAAATCATCTTGAACCTAAATGGCATCCTCCTTATTTTTAAATTGTGTGCCCTGGGTTTGGAGTCCCGAAGCAGGGGTAAAATTTTACCTGCATCGACCCCTGTCTGTTTGTTTTAAGTATTTTGTAAGTTTCACTGACATCACCTCTCATTCTTTGAGAATACAGACCCAGCTTGCCCAACCTATCTTCTTGGGGACCAGTCTAGTGAATCTTTTTTGCACTCTATGGCAATAATTCCTTTCCTGAGATAAGGAGACCAACATTGCACAAAGTCCTGCAAGTGCAATCTAACCAAGCTCCTGTACAATTGAAGCAAAGCTTCACCTCTGAGTCATAGAGTCATGCAGCATAGAAACAGACCCTGCGGCCCAACTTTCTGCACCAACCAGTCATCATAGAGTCCGTACTGTGTGGAAAGAGGCCATTTGACCCATCCAGTCCAAACTGACCCTTCAAAGTGCATCCTACCCAGCCCCAGCACCATATCCCTGTAACAACATATCCTACCATGGCTAATTCACCCCCTGGATGCTAATGGCAATTTAACACACTAATCTACCAAACCTTTGGACTAAATCCATCCTCAACTCAGCTAATCCAATTTGCCTGCATAACCCGCTAAACCCTTCCTGTTCATGTACCCATTCAGATACCTTTTCAATGTTGTAATTTTACCAGTCAGTACCACTTCCTCTGGCAGCTCGTTCCATACATACACCACCCTCCTGTGAAAAAGTTGCCCCTCAAGTCCCTTTTAAATCTTCCCCCTCACCTTAAACCTATGCCCTCTAGTTTTTGGAGTCCCATATTCTAGGAAAAGTCCTGTGCTCAAATCCTCTTGCTAATATTCCAGAAGCCCTCCTAATAGTTTGCTGCGCCCATATATCCACTGATTTTTCAACAAGGACACCTAAGTCCCTTTGAACATCTACACTTTCCAAACTCGTACTGTTTCAGAAATATCTATTTCTTCTGCCAAAGTGGATAACCTTGCATTTTTCCACATTGTATTCCACCTGCTATGTTCCTGCCCATCAACCAATCCTGTTGAAATCCTCCTGAATTTGTTTAACATCTACCTCAACACACAGTCCCACTTAACTTTGTATCACATGCAAATTTGGAAATATCATGTTTGGTCCTCATCTATAAATCATTGATGTGGCCTAAGGACTGATTCTAGTGGAACCCTACTAGTTATTGCTTGCCGATGTGGCTATGACTCCCATCAGAGGATGATTTTCCAAAGATCAAGGATCTCTTGATGTCCACAGATTTTTAGCCCACTACAATCCACTTTTTTTTTCACTTATCATGCCTCTTTCAAGAATAACTAGCTGTGTGCCAAAAACTAGTGTACACTCCCTTTCCAGTATTACCAAAGGCAGTGCAATATTGCCAGACATTGAAATACTACGGAGTTATAAAGAAGTTGTGTAGACACACAGATTTTCAAACTAATTTAGGCTGAAGGTGCTTATAGTGGCAGGTCCCAATTCTGAAATTCTGGCTCTGCCTTATAAGGTACCCCCCCCCCCCCCCCCCAAAAGACCAGATCTAGGCAAAAGAGCTACAATCAAGCACGCGTGAGCTCTCCAGAGCAATTAGTGGATGGTGAGGAATCGTTGGTGAAATTGAGTCACACATCAGGAGCACAGATACAAAATGGCCAGTATTCCTAAACAGACCTCCTCAAGAACGACAGGCACAAAAGAAACATTGCGAATGTGTTGTTGTCATTTGTATAGTGTCACAGGTTCACCAGACTAAAGGACTAGTGAGCTGACAGTGAAGATCTATTTTGAGCATCAGCAACACTTTGCAATTGTTTGTGTCTTATGATAATGAAAGGCTGGCCATACTAGCTTCACTGTGTGAAGATTCTGAGACAACCAGAGACACATAGAATCACTGAGTGCAGAGCCAGAGCGGACTCATCTGAATGATGGGCAGGGAACTTGATGAAGTTGAGGAACATCCAGCTGACTACGTGAAACTCGCACATAACAGCGAGCACCACTGATTCACACCATCTTCCCCACAGATGAGGGGAGTAGATGGAAACAAGTATTCATGTTCGATGGGCAGTCTCATCTTAATGCTGCCAGCTGGTGTGCTCCGTGAATAAAGGTGTCAAATCTAATGTACTATCACCACCACAGAAACCATCATTAGGATCTTGCCTGAAATACTTGCTACGAATTGAATTCTTGATGTGGTCATGACAAACAATGGACCTCAGATTATTGATGAGTCTTTCAGGCAATTAGCAACCAGTTCGTGATTTGAACACGTAACAAGCTTGCCAAGACAGCCATACCCCAGCTGCGTCCACATGGTTAAATTTCTTTTGAAGATAAGTGCTAGCCTTTGTAGGGTCTTGTTAAGTTCCTGGTCCACCCTTCCCCATTGTGCCTGATTGCCATCTGAATTGCTGATGGGTAGAAAATTGAAAACCCAACTCCTTTCCTGTCAAGAAGGTTTGACCCCACAGTTGAGCCCATGTGACCAAAAGATATTTGTAAAATAAGAACCGTCTTATCAGGAACTATAACAATCATGTATGATGGGCCTAAGGCAATGAGTATGTATAAGGAACCTCCATAGGAATGGTACAGTTGTCCAGGAGTAAAAAGTGAGGTCTGCAGATGCTGGAGATCAGAGCTGAAAATGTGTTGCTGGTTAAAGCGCAGCAGGTCAGGCAGCATCCAAGGAACAGGAAATTCGACGTTTCGGGCATAAGTTCCCTAATGAAGGGCATCCGTTTCAGATGTACAGTATATATGAATTTATTAGTGGGGTTAGTTGCAGGCGTGGCAAATAGTTAATACAGTTACGTGCATAGATCTACAATTTTTAAATGTGGAACACAAACCTAAGGGGAAGATAGTTTATAAGGTACTGAAAGGACTAATGTTGAGCTGCACTGAGCTCTACTCAGTTTGGTGAAATCACCCAGTACTTGGTTGGAGACAGATGGGCTCTGCACACAAACCTGAAGGGACCTGATCCATTCTGTGCAGTACCTAAGGATACTTAGCTTTTACACCTTGCAGGTTAATGTAAATTGTACCTATTGCAATAATGCAGTAACTGCCTTGTTATATTCTGTCTATTTAGAATCACCAGTGCTCTGTCCTTTATCCTAATTCGAAGGCCATTAGCAGGCCCAAGTCTCAAAAGAGGATTGGAGAAAAGAGGTTGCAGATAACCGACCACCCAAACCTGAAAGCCACATGCTGGCAGCCATTGTATCTGAAAGTACAACAGTGTGTACCATTTGTAAGCAGTCCTGCAGCCAAGGCTCTATAATGCACATTCAAGGCACCATACCCATGCCATCTAAAAGGATCAAGGCAGCAAATGTAAAAGGGTAACAGCACCTGCAAATTCCCAACCAAGTTGATTTGGACTGATGTCCCCATTCCTTAACTGACGCTGGATGAACATCCTGGAACTCTCCTCCTAATCACACTGTGGGTGTACATAACACCTCTTGGTCAGCAGAGGTTCAAGAAGCCCATCTTCTTGAGGGCAGTCGGAGGGAGCAGTAATTCTGACCTCAGTTCAATATCTATTTCTCTCTTGCATTTTTTTCTATCGTTGTAATGTTCTATGCAAATAACAAGACAAGCCTGACACAGTGAGACTGACTGAAAAGAAGTGACTAAAACTAAGTTGAAAAAGAGAAATTTGAATCCACGTGTCAACTATTATTTTGCATACATCTGCATCTGAATGGTGAAGAAAATGGAGAACTGATATGTTTTTTAAATAATACTTCAATTTGACAAAGTTCAGTTGTATCCTTTAAAATTTTTTTGTCCGTCTTGTTCATCAGTTGCTGTTCAGTATTAGTCATGGTTGTATCCATGGATTAGTTGCAGCATTTTTGGACCAAATTGGAAATACTGATGTAAGTTGAAACATTTACCTTTGGGCCTTATGGATAGGAATATATTGACTGGAACCTGCAGCAAGCTGTTAGCAAGGATGTCAGGTCTTTGTGTCTTAATAAAGAAACTCCAGTCTTCTTACACTTATGCGGACTCTCTAACAAAATAAGCGCAAGAGTCTGAGCTCTGGTACATCCTGCTCTGATGGAAATTTTAAAAATATGTTCTGCTACTGGTTACATCATTTTTAAATCTGAGGCAACACAAAATTAAATTGCTTTCCCTTGAACCAACAAAGAGTGACAAGCTGGAAGAACCTGAAATCTTACTTTGATCTTGGGTCTAATTAATTTTATTTCATTTGAAATGCTAATATTGTTAGCAGGGTGTCAGCCAGTGCGTGCGTAATATCTGTATGATGACTGTTTGTAGCAAACACATTACATATGCACATGTTTTGTGTGATTCCAATTTGGGAAGAATTGACTCAATTTGCTCGTCTCCTGCATGGTGCAGGCATGCTAGGCTTTGCTGTGCATTATGGAAAATCAGACTGCAATATGTGCCAACAGTGGGGCAGCATGGTGGCTCAGTGGTTAGCACCGCTGCCTCATACCGGTTTGATTCCATCCTCACGTGACTGTGAGGAATTTGCACATTCTCCCCATGTCTGCGTGGGTTTCCTCCAAATTTCCCCCCTCAATCCAAAGATGTGCAGGTTGGATGGATTGACCATGCTAAATTACCCTGTTGTGTCAAGGGGTGTGCAGACTAGGTGGATTATCCATGAGAAATTTGTGATTATGGTTTCTGGGTTGGATGCTGTTCAGGGGTTGATGTGGGCTGAATGGCCTGTTTACCCCCCAATGTAAGGATACTATGATTCTTGATTTACGTTGACTAAAATTAGTATCATTGACCCAAGTGCACAATCACAGACTAAAGATATTGTTGACTCACTGAACCACAGTTCATTAATACTGAGGAACATCGAATGGAATGGGAATCTCTTGCTCTAGTCCAATATAATGTGAAAAATGACTTTTGTGTTTTTTAACATGGTTATTTTTATTTAGATAGTGTTTTAAAAGAAGTACAAGGCAAACATCCTGTGTCCTTGTCTTGAAAGGCATTTGAAATATTTGATGAATCTTTCAATTGGATGAATTTGCTGCAGACATATTTATTACATAAATAGTGGAATTAGCCATAAGATTATTGTAGAAATTCTCATCTAAGATTTTTAGTTCACAGTACAATAATTGATGAGGATTGCATTCAGAATCAGGACGACTAAGAGTGTTTAATAAATGTGAGCATCCCCCCGCTGTGCACATTTCAAGACAAATAAAGTGGCCATGTTCAATATTAGTTAGCTAAGCACAGAAACACGATAATGTGTGTTAATCGCAAACAACAGCAGAAAGGACCTCCTGTTTAACTGCATTCTATATCATATGAGTAAAGTGGCGATTTGGCCTGCCAAATCTGCACCAACATTCCAAAGAGACCCAGCCCCCTACCCTGTCCCCAAAACCCTACATTTCCCATGGCTCATCCACCTAGCCTGCATGTCCCTGGACGCGAGGCAATTAGCATGGCCAATCCTCCTGACCTCCACATCTTTGCACTATGGGAGGAAACCAGACCACCCAGAGGAAAGCCATGCATACATGGGGAGAAGATGCAAATACCACACAGACAGTCGTCCGAGGTTGGAATTGAAACTGGGCTTCTGGTGCTGTGAGGTTGCAGTGCTAGCCATTAAGCCATCATGCTACCCCTGTATCTGTCAGGATAAATGTGTCTATCAGAGAGGTAAATTTCACAGAATTTGTAAGATAAATTGTCTCCTCTGATTTCAGTAAAAGGGCATAGAAATTGTAATTTGCTCAGTGGTAACTGCCTCCAGCTTTTGTGGTATGTTTAATGGGTAATTTTAAAAATTTGTGTTCCTATCATAAAGCATCTTTGTAGGGACTCATGAGGAATTGAAACACTTGCATACTTATCCATTTATTAATCAGAAAATTTATGCTGGGAGTATCAAAAATTATCCAACCAATTTTATTCAGTTTAATAAACAAACAGCTAATTGTAAATAACCAGATGTAGGATCAAAGATGATCTGTCTTCTGAATTAACTTGGGAGGTAGCACTTAGGTGAGCACTTTGGTGATAGCGATCACAATTCTGTTATGTTTACTTTAGTGATAGAAAGGGATAGGTGCATACCACTGGGCAAGAGTTACGGCTGGGGGAAAGGCAATTATGATGCGATTAGGCAAGATTTAGGAAGCATAGGATGGAGAAGGAAACTGCAGGGGTTAGGCACATTCGAAATGTGGAGCTTATTCAAGCAAAAGCTACTGTGTGTCCTCGATAAGTATGTACCTGTCAGGCAGGGAGGAAGCTGTACAGCGCAGGAGCCGTGGTTTACGAAGGAAGTGGAATCTCTGGTCAGGATGAGATGTGAAGGCTCAGTTAGGACACTTGAGGGTTACAAGGTAGCCAGGAAAGACCTAAAGCGAGAGCTCAGAAGAGCCAGGAGGAGACATGAGAAGTTGTTGGTGGATAGGATCAGGGTAAACCCTAAGGCTTTCTATAGGTATTTAAGGAATAAAAGAATGATGAAAGTAAGATTAGGACCAATCAAGAATAGTAGTGGGAAGTTGTGTGTGGAGTCAGAGGAGATAGGGGAAGCACTAAATGAATACTTTTCAACAGTATTCGCTCTAGAAAATGATAATGTTGTTGAGGAGATTACTGAGATACAGGCTACTAGACTATGTGTGATTGAGGTTCACAAGGAGGAGGAATTAGAAATCCTGCAGAGTGTGACAATAGATAAGTCCCCTGGGCTGGATGGGATTTATCCTAGGATCCTCTGGGAAGCCAGGGAGGAGATTGCCGAGCCTTTGGCATTGATCTTTAAATCGTCATTGTCTCCAGGAATGGTGCCAGAAGACTGGAGGATAGCAAATGTGGTTCCCTTGTTCAAGAAGGGGAGTAGAGACAATCCTGGTAATTATAGACCAGTGAGTCTTACTTCAGTTGTTGGTAAAGTGTTGGAAAAGGTTATAAGAGATAGGATTTGTAATCATCTAGAAAAGAATAATTTGATTAGGGATAGTCAGCATGGTTTTGTGAAGTGTAGGTCATGCCTCACAAACCTTAATGAGTTCTTTGAGAAGGTGACCAAACAGGTAGATGAGAGTAAACCAGTTGATGTGGTGTGTATGGATTTCAGCATGGCGTTCGATAAGGTTCCCCACAGTAGGCTATTGTACAAAATTCAGAGAATGGGATTGTGGGAGATATAGCGATTTGGATCAGTAATTGGCTTGCTGAAAGAAGACAGGGGGGGGGGTTGATGGGAAATGTTCATCCTGGAGTCGAGTTACAGTGGTGTACAGCAAGGGTCGGTGTTGGGTCCACTGCTGTCCGTCACTTTTATAAACAATCTGGATGAGGGCGTAGAAGGGTGGGTTAGTAAATTTGCAGACTATACTAAGGTTGATGGAGTTGTGGATAGTAACGAAGGAAGTATTAGGTTACAGAGAGACATAGATAAGCTGCAGAGCTGGGCTGAGAGGTGGCAAATGGAGTTTAATGTGGAAAAGCGTGAGGTGATTCACTTTGGTCGGAGTAACCGGAATGCAAAGTACTGAGCTAATAGTAAGATTCTTGGTAGTGTAGATGAGCAGAGAGATCTCAAAGTCCAGGTACACAGATCCTTGAAAGTTGCCACCCAGTTTGACAGGGTTGTTAAGAAGGCATACAGTGTTTTAGCTTTTATTAACAGAGGGATCGAGTTCTGGAACCATGAGGTTATGCTACAGCTGTACAAAACTCTAGTGCGGCCGCACTTGGAGTATTGTGTACAGTTCTGGTCAGGGCATTATAAGAAGGATGTGGAAGCTTTGGAAAGGGTGCAGAGGAGATTTACTAGGATGTTGCCTGGTATGGAGGAAAGGTCTTATGAGGAAAGGCTGAGGGACATGAGGTTGTTTTCATTACAGAGAAGAAGGTTGAGAGGTGACTTAATAGAGATATATAAGATAATCAGAGGGTTAGATGGGGTAGACAGGGAGAGTCTTTTTCCAAATATGGGGACGGCGAGCTTGAGGGGGCATAGCTTTAAATTGAGGGGTGATAGATATAGGACAGATGTCAGCGATAGTTTTTTTTTTACTAAGAGTAGTAAGGGTATGGAATGCTTTGTCTGCAACGATAGTAGATTCGCCAACTTTAAGTACATTTCAGTCGTCATTGGACAAGCATATGGACAAACATGGAATAGTGTAGATTAGATGGGCTTCAGATTGGTATGACAGGTCGTCTCAACATCGAGGGCCGAAGGGCCTGTACTGCACTGTAATGTTCTATGTAGGGGCAACAGTATCTAGCATCCTCATGTGGTTTAAGATGGAGATTGTCCAATTCTGCCTCTGCAGTCCCAGAGTAAGTAATTCATATGTTATTCTGTATCAGATCTATTGGTCATGTAGCTAAGATTAATTTCTTCTGATATTAGGGAGATGACAATAGTAAGTTGAGTCCATTTCTGGCAACATGGGGGTCCAGTTGACTTCAGATGAAATAACTGCTTTCCTGGATTTGCTCAATAAAAGCGCTGATCAATATTCCTTCTATGAGGATATAGATCCTTCAGGAGATCGGTGCTTTAGATTAGATTACTTAGTGTGGAAACAGGCCCTTTGGCCCCACAAGCCCACACCGACCCTCCAAAGAACAACCCACCCAAACCCATTCCCCTACATTTACCACTTCACCTAACACTAAGGGCAATTTAACCTGGCCAATTCACCTATCTTGCACATCTTTGGATGTGAGAAGAAACTGGAGCACCCGGAGGAAACCCACACAGACACGGAGAATGTGCAAACACCACACAGACAGTTGTCCGAGGTGGGAATTGAACCCAGGTTTCTGGCAGTGCTAGCCACTGTGCCACCCGTAACTTTATTTCAAGATCAATTTGATTCAGCCATCTATTATGAGCAAGTTCTATTTGCATTTGATAACATTTTCATAGTCCCAAAATGTAACATTATCTTGTACACATCGATTGCATCTGATCACACTTTTCAGCTCTTATTTTATCCATGGTCCTAATCACATTTCTTCTGTTAACTAACACCGACACCCTGTTGGTTGTACAGAGCTTAATGTTCGCCCTTCTCAGCAACATGTTGCAAAAGTTCTTGATGAGTGCTGGCAACATGGCTCTCTTTTCAGTACCATTCACCTTCTGGTTTGCAGGTTTTGAAATAGTGGGTTCTGCAGCTGCTGCAAGCCTTCCTATTGAACCTAATTTTCTCACTTGTTCCTCATTAACAACGTAGATCATTAACAATGTTGAGAATTAACAATGCTGCAGCACAAGAGATCATTGAAGCTCATTTACCTTCACAATCATATATTGTATAGACTCCCACCAGGACACTGCATATTTAATCATCTCAAGAAAAAAATGTAAACATCAAAAATGGATTACCGGAATTGAGCAAATGCAGAAAATTCTCCCAGAATGAGAATGGTGGCTGATTAGGACTGTTGGGCTGAAATTGTTTATAAAATGGCAGAAATCAACACTAATGTAACCTCTTTGTCAGGACAGACCATGCTGCAACAATCTACCATGATTGCTCCAGAAATGGTGAAATTTGCAGCCCATTCAATGAGGTTTTGCAAGTACAGCTAACATCGAGGATTAGAAATTCGGCTACCTTTTGAGGTATGCAGGATGAACTGTTCTGTTAAAGGCTAGTTTGTTTACATTATATATTTTGGGACAACTGACTATATTTCTTTGGCTCTTATAAAATTCCTGACAGAGACTTGTGATATGCTTGCTTTCCAGAGAACACCATCTGGCTGCTTCACATTGCACTTAGTAGGTTTGTGCTCATGATAGTGACAGTTTGCTGCCGTCTACTTTCTTTACAAGTCAAGTGCCTGTTGCCTCAGCATGGTAATGCATTCTAGGCAAAGTGCAGTATTGTAAAAAATTCAAAATTCTTCTATCCGAATGAAAAAAGGCTAACCTGTAGTTTTTGGACTTTATTAGATGGCATCACTTTCCTCGTTATGCTTCTGGCTGATACCAGATAAGTCCGATCGCAGGTTGAAGTCTGAATTGAGAGTTCATATTTTGTTTGCTTTGTTAGAAAAGAATTTGTTTTTGTTGAACTGTGCTCTTAATTCTTGTAGAATTGCTGTCCCTCTGCTTAGATCTGCTTAAGTGATGCATACTCTATACATTGACTAGCAACATGATCCATTGATATTTTTTAATGTTGGTTGATATTTTTCTGGGCCACTTGTCTGTATTACTGAGCCCAGTCTGGCTTTCTCTTAGTACAGCTGCTAAAGCACTTCAAATACTGAAAGGCCCAGCAAGACCCCTTTGTTAGCTTATGGTAGCCACTTGAAAGTAGGTAGAAATGCTATTTGTGAAAGTCCAGTGCATTAACAAAGGAGTGCTTTTGAGAAGCAGGTAAGATCTGATATAGGATTGCCACCACCGTCTGGAGGATTTCCTGAAGATCTAGAAGTTGGAAAATCTTGGATTCTACCAGTAACTACTAATCACCCAAATGACCATAATATATTGTCTTGTGTAAACTCTCAGGATCAAGAATGACTTACTTCTACTCCAGTTTGCTGACGATTGCAGTGAAGAATCTTCATATTCTGCCACATGCAGAGTGGGGGTCTTCTCGTGTTTAGTACCTTCTGAGACAAACGTTCACATTCTGGTCCCTCACAAGTCAGAGGTTCCCCTAGGCCCAGCAGGATGTTGAACCTCTTCAGGGTTGAACACATCCCTGAAGTATTTCGATTGTCTTGCTGGAAATATCCTTCTACAACTGAATCCTGAGTAGGATGGCTGGTTTGGGAAGCTGCTGTCAGGACATGAGCTACATGCTCTTCCCGTCAGGTTTGTGTTCCAACTAATAAGGCCATGTCGTAGGGCAAGTCCGTTTCGAAGAGGGTGCTCCAGTTGGATAGCATTTCCTGGCTCTGGATTAAAAGGGCCTTGTAAAGGCACTACTCCGAGTACTTCTCTTGAGGTGCCTGATGTAGATTGTCCAAACCCCTCTGGCATATCGGAGGGCAAAACTCACTGCTGTCTAGTGAACAGACTTGCGATTTTGATCCTGCAGTACTTTTCCCCTCAAAAATTTCAAAGGCTGAGCTGCCACTTTTGAGGTGATGATGAATTTGTCATCTGTGCCTTCATGAGGATGAGGCTGTCGAGATGTGCACGTCACCATTGATCTTAATTTGTGTTTTGCTATACGAGCTGGTTGAAAGAGACTCTTAGTTTTCCACGTATTTAAAGAAGGAACCAACTTATCAAATAATTTGTAGAAATGGCCTGGAGCTTAGTTTTTGAGTCCGTGCACAGATGAGTGTCATCAGTGAACTGAAGCTCTATGATCTGAGGCTGAAGAAATTTTGCTATTGGATTGAAGATGGCGTAGTTTCTCATCTGTTGATTATCTCCTTGAATGTGGGTAATTTGCAGTATTGCAGTGCGAAAGGTTGAGAAAGAAGAGAATTGTTGAAATGAAGTCACCTTGTTTGATCCTCATCTTCAATAAGATAGAGTATGTCATGGTTCCACTGATGAGGACAAAGACTTTCTTGACTACACACAGAAATTTGTCGTCATCATTCTCTACCTCTTTCATGATGCCAAATTTCTATGGGCAAATTTGAGGATGATATTTTATAATACTTTTCTTTTGAGAAGATTTGTAGCTCAGGTTGAGGTTTTGGATGTAGGTTTGCTCACTGAGCTGAAAGGTTCATTTCCAGACATTTTGTTACTTTACTAGGTAACATCTTCAGTGGACCTCATGCGGAGCAATGTTGAAAATTCCTCCTTTCTATTTATGTGGTTGAGAGTCAAAAAGTTTCTTTGTGAAGTTGAAAGAGACCCCGCGCAGCAGTTGGTCTTGAATGGTGCTTGAATTACCACAGGATGAAGATTGTGTCTGAGCCTCTCGATGGTTGAACTGTGTGTGAGAGACTTGGAAAGGAGTTCTTTGGCCACTGAGAGGAGGTGCTTTTGGGGATCCTTAAATACCTAATTTCGTCTGTGGCAGACAACAGGAAAGCTACACAATTGAGCTTGTCTCCCTTCTTGAAAGCAGTCAATATCTCTTGGATCCCCTGGTAGCAGATGAGGTATATGAGGTTGTACAGCTGTGTTTGGACATTTAGAATCCCTCAATCCAATTACTGTTTGGTTCAACTGCTAGACTGATGTTAGTTTTCTCGTCTGCAGCCTTTTATATATTACCTTTTCATATACTTCACCCATTCTTTTTGAAATTTTGTTTTCATCTTTGAATTGGTCACCACCTGATTGATTGAAACATCCATTATCTGGTTGAACTGCAAGTCCTGGTGCCATTGGAATGTTTTTGAGTGAGCTTTTAGGCTCATCCATCAAAGGAAAGTGGTGTTATTCATCTGGGTTCACACTGAAGCTCAGTTCTCTTTTTTTGTGCTGTTAATTTACTCCCCTTTCACAAATTAAGTATAGCAGCCAGTAAAATAATACTGTGGTGTGAGAAAATATCATTTTGCAGCATTTATCTTTTCTTTGATCCCACCCTTCAGATAGCTGTGGGTCTACAGGTGCGATATGTCTGCACAATAGCAGTGGTTTAGCTCTGCAGTTGTCACTTGTGTAATAAACTGTCCAAAAAAATGTTGGCCTGTACTGTGAAACCTCATCAGAGTGTGCACTTCATTCATTCAAGGACTCGAAAAATAGCTCTGTCGCCTCCACCCACCCCCAAATCACCACCACAACCCCTCCATCCCTAAACTACCATCACCACAAAACACCTATGTTCAGATGAAAGTATTAACAACAAATTCACTCCAGTTAGGTTTGGAGTAGAGAGGCAGTCTTGCACTGAGGAGATTGATTGATTAATTGTTTTTATTTAAGTATTTTAATCAAAATGTATGCCTGAGATTTTTAATTTTAGCCTAGTGTCTAAAATGATGTGAGGACTACTGGATTCAAAAATTGAATTCCAGTCCCTCTGATTTTCCCCCCAACACTGTCAGGCTGTCACTTTTAATGTTCCAATCCCTGCCACTAACTTCCTTGTTATCTTCAGTGCAATCTTTCCTGTTCTCTGATCCTCAGCTGTGTATTGGTGTTAAAGGACCAGCTCCTTGATAGACCAAGAGGGGTGCCTGTGGCTAGGAAATGGGGGCAGAATTGCAAATCAGGTCCTGGCATTACATTAGCAGGTTATGGGGGAAGCCATTTTTTCTGGGTTTCTCCACCCAGGGCTGTTCATTTTGTGGAGAGAAAGCAGGCCCAGTGACCCTTCAGAATGCCAGACCTCCTGCGTTTCTGAAGCTGTCTCTGTTTCAGATTTCCAGCATCTGCGGTGTTTTTTGTTTTCCATTAATTCTGTATCTGTCTCCACAGATATAGAATGTTCCCAGCATTTTCCCTTCCTTTCAGTTTGTTCTTGACTTTCTATAAATAGTATGCATCATCAAATACTTTCTGTAAGTAGTATGCTCATGTTCAAAGTGAATTGTGTTATTTGCTGCATAGACTGTATCCATAATACTTCAAAATACATTGGACCATTGATAGTGAAATAAATGGACAATGGATGAGCCATACATGTATATTAAAATAATGTAGTTCAATCAATTGTTAGTGGTAGCGATTTCAGTATTACATTTGGGGTATTTTTGCTGGTCTTGTATATACTAATGTCTAAATTTGTACACACTATTTTTGTGTGGCACACATTTAATTTCAAATGTCAAAGAATCGATGTGTTAGATTTTGTTTTTCTTTTTCAGTTCGCCTCCATGATAGCATATCAGAGGAAGGATTCCATTACCTAGTGTTTGATCTGTAAGTAATTTTCATCTTTGATCATTGTTCCACTGTTACAGCATTGTAAAAGCAACCTTTCGAGTAAAGCAGATTTTACTGTGCCCGCAATTGCTCACAGGTTTTATGGAGCAATGATTTTGACAGACAGTTTAAAGCATCGTAACATTACATGGTGATAAAAATTGGTGCAGAAAAGCACAGCATAAAAGTTGAAGTGCGTAGTGTTTAAAAACAAGAACTGGTGTTCTTTGACAACAGCACGCAGGGCAGATATGAAGTAAATCGTTTGCCTGTAATTGAACATCGCATACTATGTGCTTGGTGCATCAATCGTACATTGAATTATATTAGATGCCATGTCAAATGCTAATTGATGTGTTCTCAATCCATTTGGCTACATATTTCCCCAATTGATGATGATATGAGATTATTAGTGGATAAAACTAGAGTGTGTATCAACTATGGTGTTAGCCCACAAGAGTACAGTCTGAATTTTTACTTAGTTGGGCTAACTGAACAACCAAATGGCAGGTAGGAGCTCAACTCCAGGACTCCAAGCCCCATTCTTCCCACCAGTAATTCTCTGAAGGCAACAAACCCACATTCCTGCTGGATGAGTGGGCATGGTGGGTGGATAAGCACTCCAATTCAGTTTGTTCAAACATCTATCTTATGAAGGTTTGAAGTTTTGGTTGTTGAAATTCTAAGGCATTCATATGATTTATGAGGATTTATACTATGGCCCAACCATCTATTTCTGATATAATTCCAAGATGTCCCATGAGGCTAGGATAGTTTATTAGCTTGGATAAAGAGTTTACTGACCAACAATGCAGGGAGTCAGTATAAATGGGTCATTTTCTGGTTGGTAAGATGTAACTAGAGGGGTGCCACAGGGTTTGGTCCTCAGGCCTAACTATTTACAGTTTATATTAATGAATTGGATGCAGGAATAGAAGCTACCATATCCAAATTTGCAGATGACACTAAAATAGGTGGGAAAGTAAGTTGAAATGAAATAAATATACAAATGGATATGTATAGTAAATGGGCCAAAATTTAGCAGATGAAATTTAACCAGGTTATGTGAGAAATTTCCATTTTAGTCAGAAGAATTACCTAATGTATTACCGAAAATAAGAGAAACTTCAAATTGCTTTGGTGCAAAGAGATCTGGGCGTTCTCATGCATTATTCACAGAAACTGATATGCAGGTACAGCATGTAATAAGGAAGGTAAGTGAAATTTTGGCATTTATTGCTAAATGAATAGAATTTAAAAGTAGAGAAGTGTTCCTACAGCTTTACCATACCTGGAATTTGCTTCCAGTTTAGGTCTCTGAGGGATATAGTTACATTGGAGGAAGTTCAGGGGAGGTTCACTAATTTGATCCCAGAGGTGAGGGTTGAATATTTTGAAGAGATATTGAGCAGTTTAGGCGTGCACTCTGAAATGTAAAAGAATGAAAGCAGATCTCATTGGCGTATATAAGATGCAGTCAGTGAATGATAAAGTAGACTTTAAAAAAGATGTTTCCTTGTGTGGGGCAATTTAGAACAAGAGGTTATTGTTTTAGGGTAAGGGGCAGCAGCTTTACAACAGAAATAAGGAGAAATTTCATCTTTCAAAAGATTGTGAATCTGTGGCATTCGCTACCCTAGGTGGATGAATGGACATAGGCAGATTTTTATTTAGTAATGGCTTGTAAAGTTGAGGAGAGCGGGCAGGAAAATGGAGTTGAGGCTGAGAGGATTTATAAATTCTGGGTTCCTTATTTGCATTGGAAGTGTTTTTAAATATTTCACATTGTGATAACACCCTTCTGCCAGCTAAAATCACAAATGTGTCACAGAAGTTTGTAAAGGCACAAATTCCTGTATGGTCATCATGGAAAAGTCAAAAATGTATGCAGACACAATCTTATTGTGGTTTTGCACTTGTAGTACATAGCCCACAAAAAGTCTTTAGTGATTATAATAAAAAGCATATGATAATTACTTTAACTTTTGCAGAATTATTTGTTGTTGCTATTATTTAGGGTGTTTAAAATTTTCGATACTTTGGATAAAATGTGTGTAATGTAAGTATTCAGAAAAAGCATTTTGAGTAGTTTGTAAGGCCCTACTTGACAAATTGCACATTTAGTGAGACCAAACAAAATCCTTCAATGAACATAAATTAGATTAGACTTTTTAGATTAGACTTACGGTGTGGAAACAGGCCCTTCGGCCCAACAAGTCCACACCGAACCGCCGAAGCGCAACCCACCCATACCCCTACATTTACCCCTTACCTAACACTACGGGCAATTTAGCTTGGCCAATTCACCTGACCCGCACATCTTTGGACTGTGGGAGGAAACCGGAGCACCCGGAGGAAACCCACGCAGACACGGGGAGAACGTGCAGACTCCACACAGTCAGTCGCCTGAGTCGGGAATTGAACCCGGGTCTACAGGCGCTGTGAGGCAGCAGTGCTAACAACTGTGCCACCGTGCCGCCCTTAAATGTGGGAGTTTATATTTATGTAGCACTTTTAAATGACTTTTTGACAGCCCATGGTGTTTTTTAGCCAGAGAAATGCTTTTAATGATTTTTGCAATCTAAGGACTGGAGCAGTAAGTTTCTGCACAGTGAAGCCCCATAAATAACAATGAGGTAATGACCAAACAATCTGTTTTAGTATTGTTGGACGAGGGACAATATTGGCCACTATCACCAGAGAAAGCTTCCATGGGAGAAATTGACACAAATTCAGCACACAAATGTGAACTCAAGTGGTGAAGCGAGCAAATTTGTAAGATCTTTTTCTAAGGATACTAGTCCGACCTCCGGACTGATTTGTACTATATCATTACTTAAATCCAAAACCACCTCACAGTTGAGTTGAACTTGTATAATTGCAGAAGTGATGTCCTGACCTAATTACAAAATCCCATCACTATGACCAACCTGGCATTGCTTTTTAATTCTATATCAAGATTGCTAGTTGAAACATATTGTCTCTGCCCAGGCATTTTGCTTTTTTATCATGACGTATCCCTTTCCACCAGGTTGATTCCCAGCAAGTAGTGAGCATTGCTTAGTAACCAGGGCACATGCTGATGCCCTGGCATTATACCATTCGAGTTCGTTATCCTCATGCCATGATGAATTAAATGTTTTGCCTTTTTCTATTACATAAATTGGCATTATTTTTCTTTTGGTTGTACTAATCAGATAAAGTTCAAATCCTCTCACATTTACTATCTTGACATCCTGCTGCCTATCTCTATTTTGTAGGACACTAAAGTAATATCCAGATAAACTCTTAACATTGATGGCCAGCTGAAGTTTAGTTTCTCAGCACCTAGAAATTTCTTAAAACAAAAGATTAAAACCACTGTTATCCTTTGGACAAGATATTTCCTGCGATCTAATTTCAATAGACAATTAGGGCTGGACTTCCCTGGCTAAGTATCAATTTGTAGTGAGTTTCAGGGAGGGTTTCACTCTGAGCCCTGGTGACTTTTCTCCTGTTATATTATGCTTTCACCTCACTCAGTAGCATAGTGTCACTCTTACGCTCAGTGACAGCTCAATGCTCACTGGTGCTGGGACTTCCCAGCATTCATGTTGTGATCACCATGTTTAACCTTAGCTGCCAGCCTGCTCAATATAGTCAGCTGGGTAAGCACAGTGTCTGTGGTTTGGAGAGAAGTGCAGCAATGTTGCAAGAGGACTACTGATCATCTGTGGTTTGCAAGGGTAAGTACATTCTTCTCTCTCTGCTACTATATACTGTCACTCTTCCACTGCACTCACCTCCCACCAAGTCCCATGATCTACCACTCTCACTATCGTATCTCAATAGCTCTTTGCTACCTATGGCTCCAAACTGCTCACCCTTCCTGCTGTCTATGCTTACTACAAGCTCACTTGTGGCACCACGCCACTTTCTATGACTGAAGACGAGCCATTCCTGATTAATTATAATTGACTGTTCATTGATGCCACATGTGACAAGCTGCCTGGTTTTCTGTCAAGACTAAAAGGTAGACTGAAGTATGAGCACTGAAGTACAGAGAATCCCTGATTCAGGAACATCCACCTGATGAATGCATACTGATGAACACGACCCCTTGTATGGGTGTAATTTTAAAGATCCGGCCTGTGAACATTTTCAGTACTTATCAATGGCAATCTTATATTGTCCTGCACTGTGTTCAGCTTGCAAATGGACTCAAGAATGGAGCCATTCCCAACTCTGGGGTTGCCTGTAGGAGTGAAGTGAGTAATAAGAAATCAAGCCGTAGCCCTAACATGCTCTTCATGCCAGTACATGGGATAGCTGCCTGTCTCATGTGCAGAAGAGACCAAAAAAAACTACAAATGCTGGAATCCAAAGTAGACAGGCAGGAGGTTGGAAGAGCACAGCAAGCCAGGCAGCATCGGGAGATGGAGAAGTCAACATTTCACGTGTAACCCTTCTTCGGGACTGCCTAGCAGCAGCATAACAACGTAAGGTGCCAGTGAGCTTCAAAGTGCAGTGTCAAAGCAATGATTGAATCAAAGATGTACCATGATGATCTGGTAAGGCTGATGTAGATAGGAATTGATCTTGATACTGTGTATGGAGCATGCCCTGGGTTGTTGGGGAAACAACGGGAAGGCACTGAGAAGAGCTGGTGAGCAAGGTGCACATTCAGTTTCATTTCTATTTTCTCTCCCAAGTCTGGGAAAATAGCAAACTGTATATACGTGAGGTAGAATTAGGTAATAATGAATGTGAAAAGGCCCCTTGTCTCAGAATGGGATTCGCATCTCATCATTAAAACCTTGCGTGGAAAACCAAGCTTTTTTTTCACAATCTCCAGAATTTCATTTTTTAAACTGACTCACTATTGTTCACATTGCTCACAGCCTGGGAAGCATCTGCCCTTATTTTCTGGCACGCAGACTTATAAAGTTTTGTACAAGTCATTGTTTAGCTGTGCCCTATATCACTGGATACTGTGTTTTTTGACCCTAACCGTGACTGCCTGAAATGAGGCATCTTCCAAAAGGGTAACACATTCCAGAAAATGAATTAGCACACTCGAGAAATATCTCTGATCTTGCTGCTATTGAAACCGAATAATAAGTTACCAGGATGACATCCTGACAATATTCTACCTTAATCTCAATGAATGACAGCTTTTAAAATTTATTTTTGGTTGTTCTTGTAAAGCATCATGTTATTTTGTCAAAAAAGAATACAATTTATTTTGCTTCAAATCCATTATGGTTGTATTGTTCAGACAGAATTTGGAGTTAGTTCAGTGAGATGAGATTTGGAAATTCCTATTTATTACTGAGAACTGCAAGTCTGCATGCGATCAGTGCTTTGGGTACTAAACTCAATGGAGAGAGCTACAATATCCCAAGGAATGAATAATTTCTGAAAAATTAGAAGCGTGAATGTAGACAGTTATCAACAAAGTGCACAGGGTTCAGTTTAAACCAACTATCATTTATTGTACCGTATACCCTAGTTGTAGTAACACAGTGGCAAAAGTTACATATTGTGATCACCATGTTTAACCTTAGCTGCCAGCCTGCTCAATATAGTCAGCTGGGTAAGCACAGTGTCCGTGGTTTGGAGAAAAGTGCAGCAATGTTGCAAGAGGACTACTGGTCATCTGTGGTTTGCAAGGGTAAGTACATTCTTCTCTCTCTGCTACTATATACTGTCATTCTTCCACTGCACTCACCTCCCACCAAGTCATTGTCTTCCTCTAAAACCTGTGCAGTTCAAAAAGTGTTTATGCAGAGCTCTGCCTTGCAAAATGTCTGTGATGCAGTTAACCATTGCATGACATTTGAAAATAGAGCTGCCCTCAGTTAAGTCTTGGGTTCTGGATTCTTTTCTTGAGAGGTACATGTTTGTTGGTTTTGATTTTGTTTATGTCTGGCACATTCTTCCCATCCAGTTCTGCTGCTTCCAGCTGCTGAGTTTTACCTATCAGCTGCTGAAATCTGAAGCCTGTGAGGAATAACCTCACTAGATCTAATTCCTGTCCTTGCTCCAACACAGGTCACTACCCAGTTTCAGCTCACTGTTTGAAACTGCCTGCAATTAGCACCTTTTCTGCTGCTGATCAAGCTTAGAAAGAAATACATTGCAGAATTCCTGATGAGCCTAAGAAACAAGAATTCTAGGTAGTCTGAGCTTCTTTCTCAGCTATGTCTTCCTAATCACGTACTATTATTTCGGGTACCTGCTTAATAAGTGCAGGAAAAGATTATAAGGCACCCCAGAAAATATCAACAGAGACTTTATGACATGAATGCCCTACATTTGCTATGTTCTTCAGAGCACTGCTGGAATTATGACAGGAATGTGGCCAAGTGTCCATAGGACCAGTTGTTCCTAAATGCAATGCTGAAATGAAGGAGGACTAAGTTTGTGGCAGATTCACTGTCCAGAGAAACAAGATGTTTTAACCTGTGTCCTAATCCAGTGCAGTTCATTTCAGAAATTATTTGCTGCTGTCATCTCCCATAAGTGAGATTAATAATGTCAACTGTGCTGTTATATATTATTGTTTCTCCATTGAATGGTTGAGAATATTTATGGGCTTTATACTGAAAGTCTGTCTTAGCCGTTCAGTTGCCCAGTGACCCTAGGAAAGGGTTGGAAATCGATCTTGATGTTGCTGACTTGGATTCATAAGTGAATGGAGAGGATATGAATGAATTGCTGCTGCAAGCACTGTGTTCAGGGAGATCCACATCGGCATGTACCATGTCAGCAATTATAAATGCTTGTTTTATAGACTTCTTCCAACCAATGCAAAACATCCTGGTTTTGACAAGATAAAATGTTTGCGAGTTCAAACACCAAATGAACTTTTTCTCCCCAAATCTTTTTTTTCTTAATTAGGGCAAGACAAATTGCTGAAAGGAGATAAGAAGTTGAAGCTGTGTTTAAAAACAAAAATATCAGTTGTTTTGACAGATGGTTAATTTGATAATTGATAAATTTATCACGTATTCAGTTCTCATGTGAAAAACAGAAATTGGTGGAGAAATGGGTAGTGTTCATTCTCGTTTCAAAACTTTATGGCGCTGATACATAGAACTAGGTGCATGCCCTAAGTTGGTGCTTTCGACAAATGGAGTTAAACATGAGTCGTTTTGTATTGGGGAGGATGCAGTTGGGAGTCAGCAGTGTTAATAGTTCAGCTTAATAGTTAGCCTGCAGTTTAGAGCAGGTTTTTAGACCTCTCTCTTTACCTGGATAATTATTAAATTTAAGTTATTTGTTACCACTGACTTTTCCACTGTTTAAGGGGCTTTCTCAGAGGGTTCAAGATGCTGGGTTTTGCACATTGGAATCTTCAATTTCCTGAGTAATTTCCACAGAGTTAGCTTGTTAGAGCTTCCACATGGTCCCAAATATGTGACTAAGTTGTTCCAACAACTCAGGCCAACAGATTTGTTGTTGTTGACAAAGATGACTGAAAAACCGCAAATGAAATGTGTTCTATTAAAACTGCTACTACATAAACTTAAAACCAACTCACCAGTGTCGAATAAACTTTAATCTCAAATGTAAGGTAATATCTCATTCATAAACAATGAGTTGTGTATCTGCAATAACAACTTTGATTAAGATAAAGAAAGAAAGGACTTGCATTTACATAGCATCTAGAACCCTTGTGCTTTCTGATCTACATTGATTTCAGATTAAGCAATGTCTCAACTGTTTCCATGGCCTCAATTCTCCTATTTTTATAACTATTGCCAATCCTGTTACCTCTGTGTGCCTCCAATCCTGATTAGATTAGATTACCTACAGTGTGAAAACAGGCCGTTCGGCCCAACCAGTCCACACCGACCCTCCAAAGAGTAACCCACCCAGACCTATTTCCCTCTGACTAATGTACCTAACACTATGGGGCAGTTTAGCATGGCCAATTCACCTGATCTGCACATCTTTGGACTGTGGGGGTGGATATCCACGCAGATATAGTGAGAATGTGGAAACTCCACACGACTGTCGCCAGAGGCTGGAATCGAACCTGGGACCCTGGTGCTGTGAGGCAGCAGTGCTAACTACTGAGCCACCGTGCTGCTCCTAGTCTCTTGCATGTGACCAATTTTAATTACTACCTCAATGGTGGTCACACCCTCATTTGCCAAGGCCTTATACTCCTCTCTCCTTTAACCTCTCTGCATTGGTGTATCTCTTAATAGGTCCAGTCAAGGATAGTAATGGGGAGTTGTGTGTGGAGGCTGAAGAAATTGGGGAGATGCTGAATGAATACTTTTCGTCAGTATTCACTCAGGAACAGGACATTGTTGCCGATGTGAATATTGAGTCACAATTAATTAGAATGGATGGCTTTAAGTTGTAGGGAAGAGGTGTTGGAAATTCTGGAAAGGGTGAAAGTAGATAAGTCCCCTGGGCCTGATGGCATTTATCCTAGGACTCTCTAGGAAGCAAGGGAGGAGATTGCAGAGCCATTAGCCTTGATTTTTATGTTCTCGTTGTCTACAGGAATAGTGCCAGAAGACTGGAGGATAGCAAATGTGGTTCCCTTGTTCAAGAAGGGGAGTAGGGATAACCCTAGTAACTATAGGCCGGTGAGTCTCACTTCTGTTGTGGGCAAAGTCTTAGAGAGAATTGTAAGGGATAGGATTTATGAACATCTAGATAGGAATAATGTGATCAAGGATAGTCAGCATGGTTTTGTGAAGGGCGGGTCGTGCCTCACAAACCTTATTGAATTCTTTGAGAAGATGACTAAGGAGGTGGACGAGGGTAAAGCAGTAGATGTGGTGTATATGGATTTTAGTAAGGCGTTTGATAAGGTTCCCCATGGTAGGCTACTGTAAAGAATACGGAGGTATGGCATTGAGGGTGAGTTGGAGGTTTGGATTAGGAATTGGCTGGCTGGAAGAAGACAGAAGGTAGTAGTTGGAGTGCAGTTACCAGCGGTGTTCCACAAGGATCTGTTTTGGGACCATTGCTGTTTGTCATTTTTATAAATGACCTGGAGGAGGGGCTAGAAGGTTGGGTGAGCAAGTTTGCGGATGATACAAAAGTCGGTGGAGTTGTTGACAGTGAGGAAGGATGTGGCAGGTTATAGGAGGATATAGATAATCTGCAGAGCTGGGCAGAATGGTGGCAAATGGAGTTCAATGTAGCTAAGTGTGAAGTGATTCACTTTGGTAAGAGTAACAAGAAGATGGAGTACTGGGCTAATGGTCGGATACTTGGTAGTGTGGATGAGCAGAGGGATCTTGGTGTCCATGTACACAGATCTCTGAAAGTTGCTACCCAGGTAAATAGTGCTGTGAAGAAGGCATATGGCGTACTGGCTTTTATTGGTAGAGGAATTGAGTTCCGGAGTCCTGAGGTCATGTTGCAGTTGTATAAGACTCTGGTGCGGCCGCATCTAGAGTATTATGTGTAGTTTTGGTCGCCTTACTATAGGAAAGATGTGGAGGCACTGGAGCGGGTTTACCAGGATGTTGCCTGGTATGGTAGGAAGATTGTATGAGGAAAGGCTGAGGCATTTGGGGCTGTTTTCATTGGAGAAAAGAAGGTTTAGGGGTGACTTGATAGAGGTGCACAAGATGATTAGGGATTTAGATAGGGTTGACCATGAGAACCTTTTTTCCACGTATGGAGTCAGCTATTACAAGGGGGCATAGCTTTAAATTAAGGGGAAGTAGGTATAGGACAGATGTTAGGGGTAGATTCTATACTCAGCGAGTCGTGAGTTCATGGAATGCCCTGCCAGTAACAGTGGTGGACTCTCCCTCTTTATGGGCATTTAAACGGGCATTGGATAGGCATATGGAGGATAGTGGGCTAGTGTAGGTTAGATGGGCTTGGATCGGCGCAACATCGAGGGCCGAAGGGCCTGTACTGCGCTGTATTTTTCTATGTTCTATTAACTAAGATACTCCTTATTAGCTAATTAGCATTTGACCAAACCTTTGATAGCTTATCCTGCTATCTCCATACAAAAACAAAATGCCCACAGATGCTAGATATCGAGAATAAAGAAGAGAAGATGCTAGAATACTCAAGATGAGAGAATCAGTATAAACAACCTTTCAGGTTAACCATCTCTCATCAGAACTAGTTGAATTAGAACTGCAGTCAGTTTTAAACAAGTGACAAGTTGGAGAAAAGGACACTGAACAAAAGGGAAGATCTGTTTAAGGATGGGAAACAGGAAAAATGTCGTAAAAATTGCTACTCTGAGGCCAAAGGAAGTGGTGAAGTGTCAAATCCAGAAACAAGATCTGTTTCGGGGTGGGGGGGCGGGTGTGTGTGTGTGAGTGATAGAATAATGTATAGCTGCTGCCTGAAAACAAAAAGAAGAGAAAAACAAGCAGGTTTAAGCAAAACCAGCAAACGAAAGAGAAACAAAATAGCAATCAAGGTTGCATTTTTGAAATGTTGATGCTTCATTGGTTTAATTGAGAAATAAATTCATGAATGACCTGTTTAGAAAGGATAAGGACCTATTCCCTCAGCAGTGAGGCCACATTGAGGGAATAGTTTTGAGCTAGTTAGAGAAGGATTGGAAGGAGTGAGGATGGAAAGGCATCAAAAATTCTGATGTTGATTACCCAAAAGGTTGGTAGAAGCTAAAATGCTCACTGCATTTAAAAGCACTTGGAAAATACACTCAAATCTATGCAGCCTTCTGTGCTATGGGTCAAAAGTTGGATTTTGATGGGTAGGTCTTTTTCAATGGCTGAGCAGCCTCTTACTGTCATTTTGTTTGTTTGTTTCTGGCAGAGGGAAAAATAATGTTGGAGACTACAGTTTTCCAGGATAAATCTGAAGAGGTGAGAATTTCAGAAGAGGAGATAGTGGTAGTCGATGAAGCTTGCCATAGTGCAGTCAGATGTAGGATGAATGGTTTAATCAGTTATGCTGATGTAGGAGGAAATAGGGTTAAAATAATATAGGGAGTTGTGGATATTGAGGTTTGCAAGAAAATACTTTGAGAAAGAATTGATGCTTTGACAACTTTGCTAATGGGGCTAAGGGAAGTGTAGTGAGTGTGGGTGGGAGAATTTGTTTGAATAAGTTTGGTGGAAACAAGTTTAAGTCGGCCAGGACGGCCAACAAGTTAGTAGGTCAACAATGATGAGTTGAGATGAAAATGGAAATCATAAGGAATTTTTCAACGCAAAGCATGTGTCAGGAGAAAGAATATCTTAAGTGAGAGTCACGGAAGAGGCTGTATCCCCAGAATCTCTACAATGTGGAAACAGACCCTTCGGCCCAACGAGTCCACACTGACCCTCCAAAGATTAACCCACCTGGACCCATTCCCCTACATTTACCCCTGATTAATGTACCTAACCTACACATCCCTGAACACAGTGGACAGTTTAGCATGGCCTATTCACATCTTTGGACCGTGGAGAAAACCGGAGCACACAGAGGGAGAATGTGCAAACTCCACACAGACAGTCACTGAGGCTGATTCGAACCAAGGTACCTGACGCTGTGAGGCAGCAGTGCTAACCACTGAGCCACCGTTCTGCTCCAACTGTATTTGAGAACACAATAGGATCAAGGAGTGAGATATTCAATGGAGGAAATGGTGCCAGGAGAGATTAAGATGTAATTTGATGGTGAGGGCAACACCACCAGGCTCAGGCTAACAACTAGTGGAAAGAAAAGCAAGTAGGAAGGAATGAAGCAAATTTGTCAAACCCAGGACAGCAGTGTTAATGTCACACTGAGGTTGTGGTGGGGAACAGCTTGTTTGTGAGGGGAAGCAGTATTTTCGAGGAGAATGTGGAGAGAAGAATCATTTGATTATCCAATGCCAGAGTCCGAGAGCCATCAGTATGGAAAAGAAAGGGAACAAGGAGGTGATTGACTAGATTAGCAGTGAGTGAGTGCAATACACTGTAAATTTAATGAGAGGAAAATGGGGAATTTGGAGTTCAAATATCTAAATAGTAACATTAATATGACTTCAGCTATACTCTGCCCTTTTAAAAGCTGAAGCTGTAAAGCCAACTGTTAGAAATGGTCACTAATTAGTATTGTTGAATTAATGGGCCCATACAAGGGCCCATAATTTAAAAACTAAGTTATTGATGACGGTTTTGGAACATATGCAGTTGAGATTATTCTGCTTTCTGTTGCTGATATTATAAATAATTATAAACACATATCTGCTTGCACCATCTTTTTGAAATCTAAATCTAAAGCAAGTTTGCATATTTGTACATAAAACAATAACAACGAAAGTTTATTGAGTAAACTAATTCCTCCTTTCTTTAGGTATACAACTAGAAGCTATCATTTTACATCCAGAGGTTATATGATGTTTAAAGTAGAAGTCTTACTTAATCAGATTACCATTATACAAGTCCCATCAATTTCTGCAAAGTATTCAGTGAAGTGATAACTTTCCCAGGACAGCGCCCATTTAATTAAATGCAGTGATCAGGAAATAATGATGGAGGTCCATTTTGTCAGCAAGTTTCCCCAGAACCTTCCAGTCCTTCCCTTTGGAAGATGAAACATAGAGCTGAATTTTCCCTCACTGTACAAATTTGTTCTATAGATGCAGATACTACAGCAAGAAGTTCTGCCTCATTTTATGCATATCATAAAATTGAGCTACATTCAGAAGACCATTCGAAAAGCTGGGATGTATGCTAATGCTGGAATCCCTTTGCACATGAAGGTCAGCAGGCATCCTGGAAGTGCCCCAGATATCACTGGTTACACAGGGTCTGATTTTGATTTTCCTTCTACAAAGCAGCTTCTTAGGTTCTGTGGAGGAGCCGGTGTTAGACTGGGCTGGGCAAAGTTTAAAAATCTCTCAACACCAGGTTATAGTCCAACAGCTTTATTGGGAAGCACTAGCTTTCGGAGTGCGGCCAGCTGATGAAGGAGCAGTGCTCCGAAAGCTAGTGCTTCCAGATAAACCTTTTTCAAGTAGTAAAGCTAGTTCCCATTTTCCCTTCAAGGCAATGTTAATGATCTAATCCTGGAAGTAGCAGAACACCCAAAGAGGCACAGACACTTGATCTGTTGACAAGCTTTGTTGTACCATGTGTGCTTAAACCTTTCTGGGTTCTTTAGGAACAAAAAAGATGAAGTAGAACTGCAATTAGTTTGGGTTGCGCTAGTACAGAGCCGCAACAAACACTGTGGACCAAACAGTCACTTTCCATGCTGTGAACTTCTATAAATTATTTACCATTGTAACATGGTAGCTTTTTACAATATATGTTAATGATATAGAAGATAGTATCAGCAATAACATTAGCAAATTTGCTGATGATACTAAGCTGGGTGGCAGGGTGAAATGTGATGAGGATGTTAGGAGATTACAGGGTGACCTGGACAAGTTAGGTGAGTGGGCAGATGCATGGCAGATGCAGTTTAATGTGGATAAATGTATGGTTATCCACTTTGGTGGCAAGAACAGGAAGGCTGATTACTACCTCAAAGGAATTAATTTAGATAAAGGGGCAGCACAGAGAGATCTGTGTGTTCTTGTACACCAGTCAATGAAGGCAAGCATGCAGGTACAGCAGGTAGTGAAGAAGGCTAATAGCATGCTGGCCTTCATAACAAGAGGGATTGAGTATAGAAGCAACGAGGTGCTTCTGCAGATGTACAGGGCCCTGGTGAGACCACACCTGGAATATTGTGTGCAGTTCTGGTCTCCAAATTTGAGGAAAGACATTCTGGCTATTGAGGGAGTGCAGCGTAGGTTCACGAGGTCAATTCCTGGAATGGAGGGATTATCTTACACTGAAAAACTGAAGCGACTGGGCTTGTATATCCTTGAGTTTAGAAGACTGAGAGGGGATCTGATTGAGACATATAAGATTATGAAAGGATTGGACACTCTGGCAGCAGGAAACATGTTTCCGCTGATGGGTGAGTGCAGAACCAGAGGACACAGCTTAAAATACGGGGTAAACCATTTAGGACAGAGATGAGGAGAAACTTCTTCACCCAGAGGGTGGTGGCGGTGTGGAATGCTCTGCCCCAGAGGGCAGTGGAGGCCCAGTCTCTGGATTCATTTAAGAAAGAGTTAGATAGAGCTCTCAAAGATAGTGGAATCAAGGGTTATGGGGATAAGGCAGGAACAGGATACTGATTAGGAATGATCAGCCATGATCATATTGAATGGCGGTGCAGGCTCGAAGGGCTGAATGGCCTACTCCTGCTCCAATTGTCTATTGTCTATTGTCATAACAAGGTGAATCATTGAGGAATACATGAAATATTTGAATATGTTAGTTGTCCTAGTCTCAGTTAATACAGATGCAAATGTAGTTAAGTATGATTTGATTCTCAGTATTACTTTCTTTTGTCTATTGAATATAGAATATTTGGATAAGATTCTAATAAGGTTTAATTTTCATTGTATTCATTCCAGTTACTGCTGGTAAGTATCAAATCTCAATATTTGGATATTCCCTTTACTCTGAACACATCTGTACTGTATATTAGCTATTCTGCCTCTGTTCAGTACTCAGATTTACCTCAAGGGACATTACAGCTAGCTGCCATCTGAGGTCATTGTCAGTTTTATTCCTGTGCACATAGTTGAAGCAAAAAATATGTCCTTCACTAGGTAAGATGCTTCAAACAATAAATACTTTGAGTTTAATTCCAGAATAAAAATTGTCTTTTTTTCACATTTTTATTCACATGCTTGTATAATTTAAAGTAATTTGAAGATTTGTCATCTTATAAAAGAGCTGAAGCAAAAGGGCATCATCTGTGTTGAACAAAAAAAACCATCTGTTTATGCTTGGCAGATGTAGTTGAAATGTATGCGTGGGTTCATTTCTTTAAAAAAAGCAGCATTTGACGTACAAAGCACTTAGTAACTTAATCATTCTTTCTTCACACTGCTGTCATTGAGGAATGAAGTGTGCATTTGTGATGATTACACAACTCTATTCAGTTTCAAGGAAAAGAATAGCTCATGAAAAACTTCCAGTATGGTTTGTTCTCTTGCGATTTGAACAAATCAAGCTGAAGTAAAATGCTTCCAAATTGTGGTGTAAATCTAATTTGAATTATTAACACTTGTTGGAATAATGCTGGTCATGAATTTAAAATTAAACTTGTTACATTGAGGAGTAGTGAAGTATTCTCAATAAGATTTCATTTTGTCCAGAGCAGTGACACAACTATACCGTATGTGCTTAAACCTTTATGGGATCTCTAGGAATAGTATTGTGTATTGCAAAATTTTAGCTACTAATACAAGATAATAGACAAAGATGTTGGGGAGGAAGCAGTGAAGGACAGCTACGCAGATAATTGAGCTTAAATCTGTCTTACTTGGAGAAACCCTAGGAGCTGTGGATGTTTATACTGAAGGTAAGTACTAAATAGGTGCTGGTGATCTATATGATCTGAAAGGCTTAAAGAGGGTAAATGTCAATCTAGGCTGATGCCTGATTCACAACTTTAGAATTAAAGACACTTTAGAATATGATGGTGCCCAGCCAATGGGACCATTTACATGGATCTCAAACTTCTTTTTTGATATTGTTTATTGATTATTACTGAGATACAGAAGCCAGGATGATTCTACTAGTGGCTGATATCCATTCTGCTGTAGTTCTTTGACAAAAATATAATAAGATACCATGAAAAAAATGGCAATTATATGTTCTACTGTAAACCGAACTGAAAGGGTTATTATCCAAGCTCATATGGATTCAAACCAGTTCAGTCAATTATCATCTGTTCCTTGGCACATAGGCAAAGGAGGACGACGTTTATTGCTTCAAGCTTTATCTGCCATGTTGTTAGACTGTGGCTAAGGAGGACCCTAATTACCATTTAATGACCTGTATTTCACATGGGAGAAATTTGTCAGTTCTTCATTGATATTGTTGAAGAAACCAAGTGAGAGGGGCAGATTGCAGTCTGTGGTGTTGACCGTATCAATGGAAGCACTATTGTTTTATGTAGTGCAGTTCAAAGTGATGAAAAATGAGCAAAGCTTTCTCCATATTCTTCAAATTGGTTTCCGTTACAGAAATCCCATCAATTGCACTAGACTCAACAGCTTTTTAGAGAGGAGAGCTTTCAGGATTTCCACCATATTTTATGAAAAGATTATTTTTGATTGCACCAGCACAATCCAGCTCCAAATTTAAGGTTATGCCACCTCAACCTCCACTCTTTTTATCAGAGGGAATAGAATCTCTTATCCAGCCAGTGGCTTTGATCATTTTAATCATCTCAATTGAATCACCCCTTAGGAGAGCACAGGTGGTGTTTCTATTTCTTTCTAATCACTTTTAGTGGTTCACAAGCTATTAAGTCTCTCATTTCTACACGGGCACAACCAGTGGTAGAGGGTACGGCTTTAGGGCTGTCTTTTAAATCAAATGAACAGGAATTATCTGGCAACAGTTACTAAGGCGAGTTGAAAAATGTGGTGTTGGAAAAACACAGCAGCCAGGCAGCATCCCAGGAGCAGGAGAATCGACGTTTCGGGCATAAGCCCTTCTTCAGTAGTGCAAGAGTCTCATTTGGCTATCCCCATTTCAAACAAGTATATTACTTTGGAAAATGTAGGGGGTGATGGACTCTCAGGGGAATGCAGCACAAACAGCCAAGTTCCTGGTATTGAGGCTGTAATGTAATGAGGGGTACATCAGGTTCCAAGTGAACAATTTGTGATTGGGGACTCTCTGGTCAGAGGCACAGACAGACATTTCTGCAGCCAGCAGTGAGAAATCAGAATGGTATGTTGCCTCCATTATGGCAGGATCAAGGATATCCCCGAGAGGGTGCGGAATGTTCTCAAAGGGCAGAAGGACCAGCAGGAGGTCATTTACACGTTGGAACCGACGACATAAGAAAAGGATGCAATTCTGAAGGGAGAATATGGAAAGTTAGGCAGGAATATAAAAAGGAGGTCTTCAAGAGTAGTAATATCTGGACTATTGCCGGTACTACGAGCTAGTGAGGGTAGGAATAGGAGGATAGAGCAGATGAATGCAGGGCTGAAGCGCTGGTATATGGGGGAATGATTCACATTTTTGGATCATTGGAATTTCTTCTGGGGTAGAAGTGACTTGTATAAAAAGGATGGATTGCACCTGAATTGGAACGGGTCTAATATACTGATAGAGGGACTTGCTAGAGCTGCTCGGAAGAATTTAAACTAGTAAGGTTGGGGGGCGGACCCCGAGGAGATAATGAGGAAAGAGATCAATCTGACACTGGTACAGTCGGGAAAAGGAGTGAGCCAAGCAGACAGGCAGGTGGAAGCAAAGCTGAGACCAAGGTAGGACTGATAAATTAAACTGCATTATTTCAATGCAAGAGGTCTAACAGGGAAGGCAGATGAACTGAGGGCAAGATTAGGAACATAGCACTAGAATATCATAGCAATTACAGGGATGTGGCTCAGGGATGGACAAAGCTAGTAGCTTCATGTTCCAGAATACAAATGCTATAGGAAGGATAGAAAGGAAACGAGAGGAGGGAAAATGGCATTTTTGATATGGGATAGCATTAGGGCTGTACTTAGAATCATAGAGATGTACAGCATGGAAACAGACCCTTTGGTCCAACCCGTCCATGCCGACCAGATATCCCAACCCAATCTAGTCACACCTGCCAGCACCCAGCCCATATCCCTCCAAACCCTTCCTATTCATATGCCCATCCAAATACCTTTTTAAAGCTGCAGTTGTACCAGTCTCCACCACATCTTCTGGCAGCTCATTCCATACATGTACCACCCTCTGCGTGAAAAAGGTGCCCCTTAGGTCTCTTTTATATCTTTCCCCTCTCACCCTAAACCTATGCCATCTAATTCTGGACTCCCCAACCCCAGGGAAAAGACATTGTCTATTTATCCTATCCATGCTGCTCATAATTTTGTAAACCTCTGTAAAGTCACCCCTCAGCCTCCGACGCTTCAGGGAAAACAGCCCCAGCCGGTTCAGCCACTCCCTGTAGCTTAGATCCTCCAACACTGCCAACATCCTTGTAAATCTTTTCTGAACCCTTTCAAGTTTCACAACATCCTTCCGATAGGAAGGAGACCAAAATTGCACGCAATATTCCAACAGTGGCCTAACCAATGTCCTGTACAGCCGCAACATGACCTCTCAACACCTGTACTCAATACTCTGACCAAGAAAGGAAAGCATACTAAACGCCTTCTTCACTATCCTATCTACTTGTGACTCCACTTTCAAGGAGTATGAACCTGCACTCCAAGGTCTCTTTATTCAGCAACGCTCCCAAAGACCTTATCATGAAGTGTATAAGTCCTGCTAAGATTTGCTTTCCCAAAATGCTGCACCTCGCATTTATCTGAATTAAACTCCATCTGCCACTTCTCAGTCCATTGGCCCATCTGGTCCAGATCCAGCTGTAATCTGAGGTAACCCTCCTTGCTGTCCACTACACCTCCAATTTTGGTGTCATCTGCAAACTTACTAACTGTACCTCTTATGCTCGCATCCAAGTCATTTATGTAAATGACAAAAAGTAGAGGACCCAGCACCGATCTTCGTGGCACTCCACTGGTCACAGACCTCCAGTCTGAAAAACAACCTCCACCACCACCCTCTGTCTTCTACCTTTGAGCTGGTTCTGTATCCAAATGGCTAGTTCTTCCTGTATTCCATGAGATCTAACCTTGCTAATCAGTCTCCCATGGGGAACCTTGTCGAACGCCTTACTGAAGTCCATATAGATCACATCTACTGCTCTGCCCTCATCAATCTTCTTTGTTACTACTTCAAAAAACTCATTCAAGTTTATGAGACGTGATTTCCTACGCACAAAGCCATGTGGACTATCCTGAATCAGTCCTTGCCTTTCTAAATACATGAACATCCTGTCCCTCAGGATTCCCTCCAATAACTTGCCCACCACCGAGGTCAGGCTCACCGGTCTATAGTTTCCTGACTTGTTCTTACCACCCTTCTTAAACAGTGGCACCACGTTTGCCAACCTCCAGTCTTCCGGCAATCGCCTGTGACTATCGATGATACAAATATCTCAGCAAGAGGCCCAGCAATTACTTCTCTAGCTTCCCACAGAGTTCTCAGGTGCACCTGATCAGGTCCTGGGGATTTATCCAACTTTATGCATTTCAAGACATCCAGCACTTCCTCTTTTGTAATCTGGACATTTTTCAAGATGTCACCATTTATTTCCCTACAGTCTATATCTTCCATATCCTTTTCCACAGTAAATACTGATGCAAAATATTCATTTAGTATCTTCCCCATTTTCTGTGGATCCACACAAAGGCCGCCTTGCTGATCTTTGAGGGGCCCTATTCTCTCCCTAGTTACCCTTTTGACCTTAACATATTTGTAAAAACGCTTTGGATTCTCCTTAATTCTATTTGCCAAAGCTATCTCATGTCCCCGTTTTGCCCTCCTGATTTCCCTCCTAAGTATACTCCTACTTTCTTTATATTCTTCTAAGGATTCATTCGATCTATCCTGTCTATACCTGACATATAGATCGTTTTCTTAACCAAGCCCCCAATTTCTTTAGTCATCCAGCATTCCCTATACTTAGCAGCATTCCCTTTCACCCTGACAGGAATATACTTTCTCTGGGTTCTTGTTATCTCATTTCTGAAGGCTTCCTATTTTCCAGCCGCCCCTTTACCTGCAAACGTCTGCCTCCAATCAGCTTTTGAAAGTTCTTGCCTAATACTGTCAAAATTGGCCTTTCTCCAATTTAGAACTTCAACTTTTAGACACCGATCTATAGACCGGTGTGCCTGACATCAGTGGTGGGCAAGTTGTTAACGGGAATCCTGAGGGACAGCATTTACATAGGGATGTACAACACGAAAATAGACCCTTCGGTCCATCACATCCATGCCAACCCATATGTATCCTAACTGAATTTAGCCTCATTTGCCAGCACGTGGCCCATATCTCTCTAAAACCTTCCAACTCCTATACCCATCCAAATGCATTTTAAATATAATTGTACCAGTCTCCCAACACTTCCTTTAGCAGCTTATTTCATACAAGCACCACCCTCTGCGTGAAAAAGTTGCTCATTTAGTCCTTTTTAAATCTTCACCTTCTCACCCAAAATCTATGCCCTCTAGTTCTAGACTCTCCCACCCAAGGGAAAAGACCTTGTCTATTTATCCTATCCATGCCCGTCATAATTTTATAAACCCATAATTTTAGAAAAGGCCACCCCTCAGCCTCTGACGCTCCAGAGAAAACAGCCCCAGCCTATTCAACCTCCTCCTATAGCTCAAATCCTCCAACCCTGGCAACATCCTTGTAAATCTTTTCTGAACCCTTTCAAGTTTCACAACACCTTTCCGATAGGAAGGGGATCAGAATAGCACATAATATTCTAAAAGTGGTCTAATCAGTGTCCTGTACAGCCTCAACATTACTCCCAATTCCTATACTCAATGCTGTCCAATAGAGGAAAGCATACCAAATGCCGTCGTCACTATCATGTTTATCTGCAGCTCTACTTTCAACAAACTATGTATTTGGAAAGGCAAGGACTGTATAGAGGAAAATCATGTCTCACAAGCTCAGTTGAAGTTTTTGAAGAAGTAACAAAGGGGATTGATGAGGGCACAGTGGTGGATGTGATCTATCTGGACATCAATAAAGGGTTTGACTAGGTACCTCATGGTAGACTGGTTAGCAAGGTGAGATTGTATACAGGTGTACAGGGGAAATTAGCCATTTGGATATAGAACTGATTTGAAGACAGAGGGTGGTGGAGGAGGGTTGCCTTTCAGATTGGAGGCCTGTGACCAGTGGAGTGCCACCAGGATTGGTGTTGGGTCCATTGCTTTTCGTCACCTTATTGTAAATGATTTGGGTGTGAATATAGGAGGTATGGTTAGTAAGTTTGCAGATGACACCAAATTGGAGATGTAGTTGACAACGAAGAAGGTTACCTCAGAGTGCAATGAGGATCTTGATCAGATGGGCCAATGGGCCGAGGAGTGGCAGATGGAGTTTAATTTTGATAAATGTGAAGTGCTGCATTTTGGAAAGGCAAATCTCAGTCCTAGGGAATGTTGCTGAACAAAGAGACCTTGGAGTGCAGGTTCATAGTTCCTTGATAGTGGAGTCGTAGGTAGATAGGATAGCGAAGAAGGCATTTGATCTGCTTTCCTTTATTAGTCAGAGCATTGAGTATAGGGGTTGGGAGGTCATTTCAGGCCGTACGGGACATTGACTAGGCCACTTTTGGAATATTGTGTGCAATTCTGGTCTTCCTCCTATCATCAGGAATTTGTGAAACTTGAAAGGGTTCAGGAAAGATTTATAAGAATGTTGCCAGGGCTGGAGGATTTGAGCTATAGGGAGAGGTTGAATAGGCTGGGGCTGTTTTCCCTGGAGTGTCGGAGGTTGAGGAGTGACCTTATAGAGGTTTACAAAATTATGAGGGGCACAAATAGGATAAATAGGCAAAGTCTTTTCCCTGGGGTCAGAGAGTTCAGAACTAGAGGGCATTGGTTTTAGCGTGAGAGGGGTAAGAAATAAAAGAGGACCTAGGGGGCAACTTTTTTGTGCGGAGGATGGACCATGTATGGAATGAGCTGCCAGAGGAAGTGGTGGAGACTGGTACAACTAGAACATTTGATTGGCATCTGGATGGGTATATGAGTAGGAAGGATTTAGTGGGATAGGGGCTGGCAAATGAGACTAGATTAAGTTAGGATTTCTGGTCAGCATGGAAGGGTCCGTTCCCTGCTATACATCTCTATGACTGAGTTATTCAAATGCCACATGTCTGGGTGCAGAGAGCACTAAATGCAAACAGGAACACGGCAGAGGAAGATTGCAACATCTGTTGTCTCAAAAGCTAAGTCCTATTAAAGGGAGTGGGCACCCTTAAACCTCTGTGGCAGAAAAATTGGCTTTACCAGAACTCCAGTATTAAACCCTTTGAACAAATGTGTGGATGTTTTTCCATGGTTGGCATGTCAAGAGCACCCCAAGCTCCAGTCCATATGTGTTTGTTACTGTTTGCCATGACAGAACTGTTCAGAGGATGATACCATTGCCCCGAGGTAGAATATTATGTATGGATCTGAAGAACACTACTGCATGCGTACTTGGTTAACTGTGAAGCCTCCCCTAGTATTCTCTGTGAGAGTAAGTAATTGTACAGTTTGCAACAAAGAAGCACTGGCTCTTTATATGGGGCAGTAGAGGGAGATGTTCATAATTTAGGCAAATCAGATAACTTCAATAGTTGCTTTAGTAATTGGTTCAAAATCACCATAATAGATGAACTAATGAAAATAGAGGAAGCTCAGCAGGGGACATTTCTTGCATCAGAAATTGTAAAGGCTTCAATATGCTGCACAAACATGATGTGATCCATTGCTTCCAGCTCACATGTTTTGAGCTCATGTCCTTGCAGCTGCATCTGTGTCCATCTGCCCTGTGGAACACACGACTCAGAGGACAGCAGGTATTCATGTGGTTGCTGCTGTCATCATGTTTCACTTGGTTTCTCAACAGCACTGTAATGTAGAGCTGTATTGGCTGCACCCAAGCAATTATGTAGACTGGAAGCCAGGAAAATGCAGCTAACGGTGGGTGAAGAACAAGAGATGTGATATGACTTCCAACAAGTTGACAATCACGGTAAACAATTGTGAAACATAGTTCTATGAGCAGGAGCCTCTCTTGTGACCAGGGTTTTGACTGTTTGGTTTTACTTTTCAAAGCCTTCCTGATCTGTCAGATTGACTAGAGGCACACTCCCCATGGTGTGGACACTTGCTTGTCATTGGTGAGATGCTGACAACTCGAGAAATATATGTGCTGGCTGTTGCAGTCACAATGCTTGGCTTGAATAGTAGTTAATGACTTAATTTAGATGACAGTTACTTACTTGCCAGCTTTAAAGAGGCTTCCTGTGATCGAAGACTGTTACAGGGAACGTCGTTCCTCACGTACACCGAATTTCCCTGCCCTATTAAACAGACATATAGGAAGCTTTTGCATTGTGCTCAGCAAGTAAGCTTTTTATGTCTGGTTTTGCTATCATCCTCTGTCTCTTCACTACTTCTATTCACAGTTCGTCTGGGCTATATTGACTCTGTTTGCCTCTCAGATTGTTAAGACAAAAAATCTCAAGATACTTTAAACATGAAAGTTCTCCAAAAGTGACATTTTTGAGGGCATGTTGCATGAGTAAGAAATTGTGCCACTTTTTCAAGAAAACCTGTTTTAAATACTTTGAAAAAGGCAGTCGTGTAAGTATTACCTGGTTCTGTGTATTTAAAAAAAAACTGATTAATATGAAATTTCCTAATTGTGAGCTGATTCCTATAATAAGCAAATATAAGCTGAAATTTAATGAAACAGATTTGTGGAAATAAAGTTTTGCCAGTTCGCAACTGGCAGGAGAGAAAGTAAAACTCTAAAAATTTCGAGTACAAATACATTGTATGCAGTTAAATACAGTCAGCCACATGGAATAAATGGTTCAATTAAACAATGAATGAATGATCTGTATATTGATGAGCCAGTGTTTAGGCAGTTTCAATAACTTCTGCCATCTGTAAGGATAAAATGAATTGATTGCTTTCAAAATTGAAACCGATCCACTTGCCCTTTATAGTCTTTATCTACAGAGTGCATGCTTGTTTGTCTTTCTGACCTTTATAGTGCCTGTAGTCTGTTGATAATTGTTAATGTAATGAACATGTCAAACAGTCCAACATGCATCTTAATTAAAAAATAATAAGTCTATAATTCAGAGTTATTCAGAGCATGAAAGAAACCAGTTGTGACAGCAATAAATTAAGTTGAATTCGATGGTCATGAGTGGTTGTGGCTAACTTTGTGTGCCATTCAGATGTTTCTTGCCTTTTTTGTCTGAAGTGGTATTTACTCATTGTGAAAGAATACCTCTACATTGCTCAGTGTAAATGGTGCTGTCATCCTGCAGGAATGTATCAAAATGTACTAGAGAGACTAATCAATATTCCAGTTGTTTAGGGATTAGCATGTAGCCATTGCTTGTATTTAATTAACAACAGTGTCAGTTGAAGTTCGTTATTTTATCAAATCTTCTTGGCTATTGCTGTCATGGGAGCACCAGTTTTTGAGAACTGGCTAGATTTTGCACTGATTTAGTGGATTGTGCAAGGGCACAACTATCCTGAAAGTTTATTGCACAAAAAAAAAGCTGTTTAATTTGGGTCAATGACCTATATAGATTTTTTTAAAAATCTGATTTCTCAAAAGATTTGATTTTTGTTTTATTCACTCGTGGAAGTCGCCAGCTGTTCAGCATTTATTATCCTGAGGTGCCCTTGAGAAGGTGGTGGTGAGCTGCCACCTTAAACTGTTGCAGTCCAGGTGCAGAATTTGACCCACAATGCCTTGATAGGAAATAAATATTATAATTGCTGAATAGAAATGCATAGAGCTATTAACAGTGTGTGATTTAAAAACAAACGGCTGCAAAATGTAGCTTGGTACTTGCAGTGCTACTAATGCCTTTTGCTACGAAAATGCCTGCTGCACTATACACGCACAGTTGTGGAACAACCTGCCTTTGACACCATTTTGGTAAGGGCATCAGTATGTAAATCAGAAGAGATTGTGGCTGAGTGGGAACTGGAATGTGCAAAGGTAGATTAGAAAGGAACAAGTTTGAAAAGTAGACTGGCTTTTTTTAAGTAGAGCAGGGTAGCTTTTCCAGCCCTGACCATGTCTAATAAGGGAAATTAGGGACAGTATTAGATTGAGGACGTCATATAAATTGGCCAGAAAAACGCAGTAAGGATTAGGTTGGAACTAGTTTAGAATTTAGCAAAGGAGGACATGGGATTGATTTATATGACGGGAAATGGAGTATGAGAGAGCTTGCAGGAGACATACAAACAGTGATTCTATAAGTATGTGAAGAGAAAAAGATGTGTGAAGACAGGTGTAGATTAGATTAGATTACTTACAGTGTGGAAACAGGCCCTTCAGCCCGACAAGTCCACACCGACCCGCCGAAGCGCATCCCACCCAGACCCATTCCCCTACATTTACCCCTTCACCTAACACTACGGGCAATTTAGCATGGCCAATTCACCTGACCTGCACATCTTTGGACTGTGGGAGGAAACCGGAGCACCCGGAGGAAACCCACGCAGACACGGGGAGAATGTGCAAACTCCACACAGACGGTCAAAAACAGGGAATGTTATAGTGGGGAGCGAAATGATGGTAGAAAAATTAAATATATAATTTGGTTCTGTCTTCACAAAGAGGGACATAAATAGCCCACCTCTGTTTGGAAATACAGAGTTTAGTGAAAGGGAGGAACTGAAGAAAATCAGTATTGATTTTAAAAAAAAGGAATTGTAGAAGTTGATTTGATTAGAAGTTGATTTATCCCCAGTGTCAGATAATCTACAATCTAGAGTACTCCAGGAAGTAGTCCTAAAGAGGATGAATTCAATAGTAGGCACTTTTTAAGATTCATAGAATCCTTCACATGGAGATAGAGCCTTTGATCCAAACTGGCCCATGCAAACCAAAATGCCCATCCACCCCAATCCCATTTCCCTGTACTTGGCCCAGATCCTTCTAAACCTTTCTTATCCATGTATTTGTCCAAATGCCTTTTAAATGTTGTTAATGTGCCCACCTCAACTCTTTCCACTGGCAGCTCATTCCACATGCGTACCACCCTTTGTGTAAAAATGTTGTCCTTTCGGTTGCCTTTTATTCTTTCCCCTCTAACCTTCAACTGATGCCATCTAGTCCTCAATTCCTCAATCCTGGGAAAAAGATTGAGTGCGTTCATCCTATTTATGCCTCTCATGATCTTGTACACTTCTATAAGATCCTCCCTAAGTCTCCTACGCTCAAAAGAAAAAGTCCTAGTTTCTATAATTCAAGGTGGAGAATGGGAAAAAATTGTGGCTGGAAGAGCTATTCCTTTATTGAGGTATTTTAGGTGTTGGAGGTGATTTCCTTGAATTCCAGGAGCAACAATTAACATTTTATATGCTGTTGCATTGTTTTGGAACTTTGGGGAGAAAAAAAAATCAAAATAACAGCAATTAAAAAGGGGGAAGACAGACAAATGCAGTGACCATGTGGTCACAGAAAGAAACCTACACTGCTGTCTGACAGAGCAGTGAATCTGCACAGTTACTGCCTTTGCGTTTTGAGTTCAAGTACCTCTGAGCATTGGAGTGCACCTAGGAAAAATTAACATAGAGCAAAATTCACAACTGAATTGTGAGGAACTTGTGTTGGAGAGCTCACAGCACAGGAAAAGCTAAGTGCGTGATTTTAAAGTGTAAATTTGCTGTAAATCTGCAATAATGAGACAGATTTTTTTTTTATTGAGATCTGTCTCTTGATTATATTTTAAAAAAGCAATGTTTGTTTTTACAGCAATAAGACAGTGCTATTTTCAGGGTCTGCAGATTGTTAAGGAGCAAAGATGACCTTTAGTAGAGTGATAAGTTGTGGGAGGTTAGGAAGAGTTTCCATGTTACTGATGATTATTTCTGTTGGAAGTGTCTTTGATTGCGAATCTGATCAGATCAGTTGGAGCAGCAGTTAGAAGCAATGAGGAATTTGCAGGAGCAAGGGGGTGTGATGGATGGCAATTATAGGAAGAGAGAAAAGCCACAGATACAGTCAGGTAGATGGGTTAACTCCAGGAAAGATAGGAGAGGGAGGCAAGTAGTACAGAGGACTCCTGTGGCTATCCCCATCTCAAACAAATATGCTGTTTTGGAAAATGTACAAAGTTAAAAATCATACAACACCAGGTTATAGTCCAACAGGTTTAATTGGAAGCACAGTAGCTTTCGGAGCTTTCGGTGCTTCCAATTAAACCTGTTGGACTATAATCTGGTGTTGTGTGATTTTTAACTTTGTACACCCCAGTCTAACACCGGCATCTCCAAATCTTGGAAAATGTAGGGGATGATAGACACTCAAGGAAATATAGCATGAACAGCCAAGGTTCTGGTACCGAGAATGGCTGTAATGTAATGAGGGGTCTGCCAGGTTCCAAATGATCGATTGTGATAGGGGACTGTATAGTCAGAGCACAGACAGATTTTCTGCACTTAATAGCAAGAAATCAGAATGGTGTGTTGCCTCCCTAATGCCAGGATCAAGGATGTCTCAAGGGTGTAGAATATTCTCAAAGGGGAAAAGGACCAGTAGGAGGTTGTTATGCACATTGGAACAAACAATGTAGGAAAGGTAAAGGATGAGATTCTGAAGGGCGAATCTAGAAAGTCAGACAGGAATTAAAAAATAGAGGTCCTTGAGGGTGGTAATATGTGGATTACATCTGGTGCCACAAGTTAGTGAGGATAGGATTAGGCAGGTAGAATAGATAAATGTGTGGCTGAGGAGGTGATGTGGGGGTGGGGGTTGTGGGAAGGGTTCACATTCTTGGATTATTACAATCTCTTCTGGGGTAGAAGCAACTTGTACAAGAAGGATGGATTGCACCTGAATTGGAAGGTGACTAGTATACTGGCAGGGAGATTTGCTGTCTAGACTCCATTCTTATGGATTGGAGAGTGCTAATGTAACCTCACTATTTTAAACAGGCATAGAGAGAATACAGGGTACAATAGGCCAGTTAGCCTGAACTCAGTAATAGGAAAAATGCTGGAGTCCATTAGAAAAACACTTGGATGCCAGTCACAGAATCAGACAGAGCATGGATTTATTAAAGAGAAATTATGCTTGACAAATCTACTGGAATTTTTCAAGGATGTAGCTGGTGGAGTTCATAAGGGGGAACGAGTGGATATCCTTAGACTTAGACTTTTGAAAGGGTTTTGATAATGTCACGCATAAGAGAATAGCCCAGAATACTAAAGTGTATGGGATTAGGGTTAATGCACTGAAGTATATAGAGAGTTGGTTGGCAAACCCAGAAACAAAGACTACAAGTCTAGAAAGTGTTGGATATTGCTCAGTGCATTGAGCATAGGAGTTGAGAGGTCATGTTGTGGCTGTACAGGACATTGGTTAGGCTACTTTTGGCAAATTGTATTCAATTATGTTCTTCCTGCCTTAGAAAGGATGTTGTGAAACTTGAGAGTTCAGGAAAGACATACAAGAATGTTGCCAGGGTTGGATGGCATGAGCTACAGGGAGAGGCTGATTTGGCTGAGGTTATTTTTCCTGGAACATCGGAGGCTGAGGGGTGACCTTATAGGAGTTTATAAAATCATGAGGGGCATGGGTAGGGTAAATAGGCAAGGTCTTTTCTCAGTGGGGGAGGAGTCCAACACTAGAGGTCACAGATATAAGGTGAGAGAGCAAGATGTAAAAGGAGCATAAGGGTTAACCTTCTACACAGAGGGTGGTGTGTATATGGAATGACTGCCAGAGGAAGTGATAGAGGATGGTACAGTTACAACATTTAAAAGATATCTGGATGGGTAAATGAATAGAAAAAAGTGAGGATTGCAGATGCTGGAGATCAGAGCTGAAAATGTGTTGCTGGAAAAGTACAGCAGGTCAGGCAGCATGAATAGGAAGGGTTTAGAAGAACATGGCTAAATGCTGGCAGATGGGACTAGATTTATTTAGGATATCTGGTCGGCATGGATGAGTTGGACCGAAGGGTCTATTTCTGTGCTGTACTTCTCTGACTTTAAGTGATTGTCTTTTCTGAGTAGTAAGCAATAACAAGTGGAATACTGCAAGGGATCAGTGCTCAGATTCCAGGTATTCATAGTATATATATTACCTAATTGAGGGAATTAAATGGAATTTCTCCAAGTTTGAAGATGACAACGTTGAGTGAGAGGTTGAGCTGTGAGGAGGATGCAGAGATTTGGATAGATTGAATGAGTGGACAGATGAAGTATGATGTACATAAATGTGAGGTTATCCACTTTGGTAGCATTATCTGAGTGGTGATAGATTGGGAAATGATAGGTACAATAATACCTGGGTGTCATTGTGCAATAGTTGCTGAAAATAAGCATGCAAGTGCAGCAGGGAATGGCAAGTACAGGAACAGGAATATCTTGTTTCAGTTGTACATGGTCCTGGTGAGACCACACTTGGAATATCGTGTGCAGTTTTGGTCTCCTTATCTTGAGGAAAAGATCTTCTGCATTTTGATGGAGGACAATAAAGGTATGAAAAGAGACTGGACTATATTAATTGGAGTTGAGAAAAATGAGGGTGGCTCTCATTATAATGTTTAAAATTCTGACAGGACTAGATGGGATAAACCAAGGAAGGTATTCCCACTGACTGGGAAGTCCAGACCCGGGATTGCAGTTTAGAGATACAGGGTTGGAATTTAGGACTGAGATGAAGAGAAATTACTTTGGCCAGAGTGCAGTGAGCTGATGAAATTTGCTGCTACAGAAAGTGGTTGAGGCCAGAATATTGAATGTTTTCGAGAAGGAGTTAGATATAGATCTTTGGCTCCAATAACATGGGGTGAAAGTGGGAGTAGAGTACTGAGTTGGATGATCAGCCGTGATCATTATGAATGGCAGAGCAGGCTCAATGGGCCAAATAGCCTACTTCTGATCCTATTTTTCTATGTTTGCTTAAATACTGCTCGTGTCTCATGTGAGTCCTGTGCTGAGGAGTGCAGGCACTCTACAATGTGTGTAATGCTGAGCTGCAGACTGCCATTGGTTAAACTAGCAGACAGCACACATGGTGCATGCTCCCTGTAACTCAACAATTGGGCACTGATTCATCACACCTTGAAATCCCCGAAACACACATTTTGGGCCTTATCCAATTTTCCCCTATGTATCTTGTATCAGTTTACTCAACAGCACTGTGAAGATCCTACCTGTTCTTCTGTTCACCACCTTATTTCTTCAGTTCAGCTACTCCACCATCTGCTTCCAATAAAACTAGTACACTCTTTCACACGTTTCTGCTCCCCTGCTCACACTCTTGAGTCTAAGGGATGTCACCTTGATCAGATATGGTGGATAATTTATCTAACTACTCATGGCCAGGTCTGGCTGGAATATACAAATGGTTTCAGATGCTGTTTGTTTTGTCTGCTAAAGCTGCTAACTATTCCACGATCACCCTAGAATTAAAATATTACTCCCCAGGTTCTTTTCTGTACTGTAACTGTCATCTTCAAATCCTGCCTTCTGCAGATTTGTTTTCATTAACAAGTGCAAAGAGCTCGTGAGATTAATTTCACTAAAATTGAAACCTTTAACTGAGAAAAGATATTTGAAAAATTTAGAAACTGAAATTGCCTCGATGGTTAGAATCCCTACAGTGTAGAAAGAGGCCATCCAGACCACACTGACTCTCCAAAGAGCATCCCACCCAGTAATTGCTTTGGATTGTAACCTTTTGTCACCACATGAAACACTTACTCAGTTCTTCTCTCCACTGATGCTGCTAGATATGGTGAATATTTCCAGCACCTTTTTATTCTAGTGCATTCCTGACCTTCCATAGCATACCCTCCATTAACTATGCTGTTTACCTACTTATACCAAATGCCATTCATTCCCTCCTCCCTGTGCTCACTGTCCTGAATAACCACTTGATTTTAATATTCATATCCTTGTTTTCCAATCCTTCCATTGCTTTTGAACATCCCATCTCTAAGATCCCCGTTCTTGTTTAATTCTGGCCTCATCAGCATACTTGAATTTAATTACTTTAATTCTACCTTTACCTGCCAAGTCTGAAAGTTCTGTTTTTGTTCCCTAAGCCTCTCTGCATCGCATTTTCTGTTTCCTCCTTCAAGATATTTTTTAAACTTGCTCATTTGGACGCAGCACCTGGCTTCATATATCCATGAGTAGCTTCATGTCAAATTTTACTTAATAATACATCTGTGGTGCACCCTGGAATGTTTATCACATTAAAAATGCGATAGAATAGTATTAATTTGTTTGTAGCTGTGCCTTTAATACTCAATATTTGTACAACAAGGAGAGCTTTGCACCAAATCTGTCCCAAACATTGTTACAAGTTTGTCCATGATCGCTCAGACCTAAGAGGAAATCTTCACAAGATTGTAAATGGACACAACTACACTTTGAATTATATAACATCTTTAATATAGCAAAATGTCCTATTTTAATAATCTGAAGGCAACCTTACCTTGCAGTTTATTTGCCAACAGTAGTAATTGGAGTATTAATCTTGGGTTGTTGCTTTATCCCCTTTATTCATAATTGGAAGCTACCTGCTAGAGTTACTTATTCTTCCTGCTTTTTTCAAATGTTGCAGTATTTACAGTGTATTTACACTTTGCACAGATTTTGTTTGTTCTGAAAATAAATTTATAGAAGCACCCTGTTTTTGGAATTCAGACAATGAGTTATTTCCCATGTTTTCGGATACCTCTGTCTTCAATGCTTGAAGGTTAGTGTCTGAAGGACATTTGGATCTGGTATCTCAGATCTTCATCTGCACATTAGCATTGCGGCAAATGACATAGAATGGTGGATGAAGCTACCTCAACATGTTAACCTTCAGCATCCCAAGATAAACTTCAAAATCCAAGCGTTTTGATTGAGGTATAATTAACCTTAACAAAGATTTCACTCCAAATTTCTGTGAAGATTTATTTATGAAGATTGTACAGTTTACAAAATGCATTCTGGGTGCTGTCAAACTAACTGCAAAATAAGGTTTTCAAAAGGTCAATTTTTCTTCTTCTCCCACTGCCAGTTAACTGAAGATTTGAATTCAAACTGTTTTTGAGACAGTTTGTGACAAAACTAGTTGAGGGAGTTCTCTGCCCTATCCTAACTTATCCTGTTATCCAACAGGCCAAAATAAATCTCGGCAGATGCATTGTGTGTGGAAATATATTTGCTGCAGACAAGGGGCTTGTTACTATGGATGTTTACTACATTTATTTATTGTGGATGCTTGATGCAGGTCAGGTGCCAGTAACGGAGACACAAGTGCTTGTATTTTAGATCCACAATACACAGGCCTCAATATCAAAAGTTAGCAATTTTAGGGAAGAAAAATTCTCTCAACAGTATGCCAGTCACCTCACTTCCCTTAGGCCTCTGCAGCAGGCATGAGAATTACCCAAGATTCCCTCATTTGGATTGATCAGAACAAACACTTTTCAATCTACCTACAGTGTACGATTTCAATGCAAATTTAAAGTTTTGATTATTTTTGTTGTTCGTTCAGGGTCACCCAAGTCCATCTTTTATGCCAACCACTTGTTTAGGTATGGTAGATTCTCAGCTGACATTTTGTGTGTAAATCTACCCGTGAGACCCTGTTACTGTTAGCTGCCATATGGCCAAGGTAAGGTTAGAATAGGGGAGGAAGAGATTGATATTGTAGTCTTAATTCAACCACCTCCAACTTCAAACAGACATCCATCCTCCTCTGAATCTGATTCATTGCCAGTCAGAATCTAATGCCCACATATCGAGCACATTGACCTTGTATGACCTCCAGCAGCACAATCTTTAACTACCTAAAAAGCAGTTTCTTGGCTGCAGCAAGGCTATGATTCTCGTTGATGGAGCCCTTTAAAGTTTGGGAGGAGATTTATAGCTCGGGTGCTCGTTGTGGTTCTGTTCACCGAGCTGGGAATTTGTGTTGCAGACGCTTTGTCCCCTCAGTGCTTGGGAGCCTCCTGTGAAGCGCTTCTGTGATCTTTCCTCCGGCATTTGTAGTGGTTTGAATCTGCCGCTTCCGGTTGTCAGTTCCAGCTGTCCGTTGCAGTGGTCAGTATATTGGGTCCGGGTCGATGGTGTTTATTGATTTGAATCTGTGGATGAGTGCCACGCCTCTAGGAATTCCCTGGCTGTTCTCTGTTTGGCTTGTCCTATAATAATAGTGTTGTCCCAGTCAAATTCATGTTGCTTGTCATCTGCGTGTGTGGCTACAAAGGATAGCTGGTCGTGTCGTTTCGTGGCTAGCTGGTGTTCATGGATGCGGATCGTCAGTTGTCTTCCTGTTTGTCCTATGTAGTGTTTTGTGCAGTCCTTGCGTGGGATTTTGTACACGACATTGGTTTTACTCATGCTGGGTATCGGGTCCTTCGTTCTGGTGAGTTGTGAGATGGAGCCCTTTTCTGTGCTGTAATCAGCCTTGTTTGCAGGAACAAAGCTTGCTGTTTCTCCTCGCATGGGTGATGAGATCTAGTTACGTGATGAATATTTATGGGACTTAATTAACTGTGGATGAATATCTTCTGTGCAAAATATAACTGTGTTTGTTGTATTGAGGTGTTCTCTTAATTGCATGAGGTTAAATTATTGATGTAGGAGCCAACCTAGTTGTTGAATCGCCATGAATTGAAGAAAAGCAAATGAAAATTGTCCTTGGCTAACAGTGAATTAATAAAACTGATAAGCTAGTCTGTATTCACCTTTTGTGTTAATACTCCCAATTTAATTATGTTGAGAAATTATTTCTTTCCTTGTGGTATTAGGCAGCTCACCTAGCAGAGATTAAAATCATGGATGTGGGAACAAAAAGATATTTCACTTCCATAAATTCTGCCCTCAATCCAATTAAAGTGGCATCAATTATATAAATTGCCGTGGGACTTTTTGAATCACAATTTAACTGCTGCATAGCACAACAAAATTGAAGAATGGGTGTTTGCTGTCATGCTGAACATAAAATCTAGTGATATGTTAGTAAGGGATGGTGTTTGCTTTCTGTGGGCTGGTTGGAAAGGTTTGGTTTGAGGTCTGAACATTACACGAGTCATCAGGGTGATGGAATACTTTCCACTTGCCTGGAAAAGTGCACCTCCAGCAGCACTCCAAGACACAGTATCCTGCATGAATCTCAGTCCATCCATCACTGGCACCGCTGTAAATTGTTTACAAAATGCACCAAGGCTCCTTCAACAGCACCTTCTAAACCCACAATCTCTGTGATCTTGAAGAATAAGAGCAGCAGTTCCATGGCCACAACATCACCTGCAAGTTCGAGTCTTAGCGGCACTTCATCCTGACTTGGAACCAATCACTGCTGCTTCTCTGTCACTGGGTCAAAAGCCTGGAACATCCTTCCTTACAGGACTGCAGGTATAAATACACCATAAAGCCAGTGGCACTTCAAGAAAACTGCTGGCCATCTTCAGGGCAATTTTGGATGTGCAAGAAACATCTTGCCAACAACACTCACATCCTGTCAAGGAGAAAAAGGCTTGCGAAATTTAATGCTGCAAATGTGTTGCTGGTCAAAGCACAGCAGGCCAGGCAGCATCTCAGGAATAGAGAATTCGACGTTTCGAGCATAAGCCCTTCATCAGGAATAAGAGAGAGCCAAGCAGGCTAAGATAAAAGGTAGGGAGGAGGGACTAGGGGGAGGGGGGGGGCGATGGAGGTAGGATAGGTGGAAGGAGGTCAAGGTGAGGGTGATAGGCCGGAGTGGGGTGGGGGCGGAGAGGTCAGGAAGAGGATTGCAGGTTAGGAGGGCGGTGCTGAGTTGAGGGAACCGACTGAGACAAGGTGGGGGGAGGGGAAATGAGGAAACTGGAGAAATCTGAATTCATACCTTGTGGTTGGAGGGTTCCCAGGCGGAAGATGAGGCGCTCCTCCTCCAGCCGTCGTGTTGTTGTGTTCTGCCGGTGGAGGAGTCCAAGGACCTGCATGTCCTCGGTGGAGTGGGAGGGAGAGTTAAAGTGTTGAGCCACGGGGTGATTGGGTTGGTTGGTTCGGGCGGCCCGGAGGTGTTCTCTGAAGCGTTCCGCAAGTAAGCGGCCTGTCTCACCAATATAGAGGAGGCCACATCGGGTGCAGCGGATGCAATAGATGATGTGTGTGGAGGTACAGGTGAACTTGTGGCGGATATGGAAGGATCCCTTGGGGCCTTGGAGGGAAGTGAGTGTGGAGGTGTGGGCGCAAGTTTTACATTTCCTGCGGTTGCAGGGGAAGGTGCCGGGGGTGGAGGTTGGGTTGGTGGGGGGTGTGGATCTGACGAGGGAGTCACGTAGGGAGTGGTCCTTGCGGAACGCTGATAGGGGAGGGGAGGGAAATATATCCTTGGTGGTGGGGTCCGTTTGGAGGTGGCGGAAATGGCGGCGGATGATACGTTGTATGCGGAGGTTGGTGGGGTGGTAGGTGAGAACCAGTGGGGTTCTGTCTTGGTGGCGGTTGGAGGAGCGGGGCTCAAGGGCGGAGGAGCGGGAAGTGGAGGAGATGCGGTGGAGGGCATCGTCGATCACGTCTGGGGGGAATCTGCGGTCCTTGAAGAAGGAGGCCATCTGGGCTGTGCGGTGTTGGAATTGGTCCTCCTGGGAGCAGATGCGGCGGAGACGAAGGAATTGGGAATATGGGATGGCATTTTTACAGGGGGCAGGGTGGGAGGAGGTGTAGTCCAGGTAGCTGTGGGAGTCAGTCGGTTTATAATAGATGTCTGTGTTGAGTCGGTCACCCGAGATAGAAATGGAAAGGTCTAGGAAGGGGAGGGAGGAGTCTGAGACAGTCCAGGTGAATTTCAGGTCGGGATGGAAGGTGTTAGTAAAGTTGATGAACTGTTCAACCTCCTCGTGGGAGCACGAGGCAGCGCCGATACAGTCATCGATGTAGCGGAGGAAAAGGTGGGGGGTGGTGCCAGTGTAGTTGCGGAAGATGGACTGTTCCACATATCCTACGAAGAGGCAGGCATAGCTGGGGCCCATGCGGGTGCCCATGGCAACTCCTTTAGTTTGGAGGAAGTGGGAGGATTGAAAAGAGAAATTATTCAGGGTGAGGACCAGTTCAGTCAGTCGAAGGAGGGTGTCAGTGGAAGGGTACTGGTTGGTGCGGCGGGAAAGGAAGAAGCGGAGGGCTTTGAGTCCTTCGTGATGGGGGATGGAGGTGTACAGGGACTGGATGTCCATAAGGCGTTGGGGACCGGGGAAGCGAAAATCCTGGAGGAGGTGGAGGGCGTGGGTGGTGTCCCGAACGTAGGTGGGGAGTTCTTGGACTAAAGGGGACAGGACCGTGTCGAGGTATTGGGAGATGAGTTCGGTGGGGCAGGAGCAGGCTGAGACAATGGGTCGGCCGGGGCAGGCAGGTTTGTGGATTTTGGGCAGGAGGTAGAAACGGGCGGTGCGGGGTTGTGGGACTATGAGGTTGGAGGCGGTGGATGGGAGATCCCCTGAGGTGATGAGGTCCTGGATGGTCTGGGAGATGATGGTTTGGTGGTGGGAGGTGGGGTCGTGGTCAAGGGGGCGATAAGAGGAGCTGGCGTTTGGCTTCAGCGGTATACAGGTCAGTGCGCCAAACTACCACCGCGCCTCCCTTGTCTGCGGGTTTGATGGTGAGGTTGGGATTGGAGCGGAGGGAGTGGAGGGCTGCACGTTCTGAGGGTGAGAGGTTGGAGTGGGTGAGAGGGGTGGACAGGTTGAGTCGGTTAATGTCACGGCGGCAGTTGGCTATAAAGAGGTCGAGGGCGGGTAGGTATTAATCATGACCATGAAGGAAATGTCGTGTAATGTATAAATTTGACATGGGATTTTCAACTGTATTAATGAGGAATACATTTTCCGTAGCTCCCTCTTAATGTTTACTTCATGTTGATTTTCGTTTGTTTCCCTTAGTCTTAAAACGTGAAATTTTATTGCTTTATTCTTTGTGTTGGTCACCAGAAAATTTTGTATCTCTTCTAAAATTTATTGATCTCCACAAGGCATGGTGAGATAGAACATAGAACATAAAACATAGAAAAATGCAGTGCAGTACAGGCCCTTCAGCCCTCGATGTTGCGCCGATCCAAGCCCACCTAACCTAACACTTTCCTCCATATGCCTATCCAATGCCCGTTTAACTGCCCATAAAGAGGGAGAGTCCGCCACTGTTACTGGCAGGGCATTCCATGAATTCACGACTCGCTGAGTAAAGAATCTACCCCTAACATCTGTCCTATATCTACCACCCCTTAATTTAAAGCTATGCCCCTCTCTTAATATCTGACTCCATACGTGGAAAAAGGTTCTCATGGTCAACCCTATCTAAACCCCTAATCATCTTGTACACCTCTATCAAGTCGCCCCTAAACCTTCTTTTCTCCAATGAAAACAGCCCCAAGTGCCTCAGCCTTTCCTCTTACGATCTTCCTACCATACCAGGCAACATCCTGGTAAACCTCCTCTGCACCCGTTCCAGTGCCTCCACATCCTTCCTATAGTATGGCGACCAAAACTGCGCACAATACTCCAGATGCAGCCGCACCAGAGTCTTATACAACTGCAACATGACCTCAGGACTCCGGAACTCAATTCCTCTACCAATAAAAGCAATACACCATATACCACCTTCACAGCACTATTTACCTGGGTGGCAACTTTCAGAGATCTGTGTACATGGGCACCAAGATCCCTCTGCTCATCCACACTACCAAGTATCCGACCATTAGCCCAGTACTCCATCTTCTTGTTACTCTTACCAAAGTGAATCACTTCACACTTAGCTACATTGAACTCCATTTGCCACCTTTCTGCTCATCTCTGCAGCTTATCTATATCCTGCTGTAACCTGCCACATCCTTCCTCACTGTCAACAACTCCAACGACTTTCGTATCATCCGCAAACTTGCTCACCCAACCTTCTAGCCCCTCCTCCAGGTCATTTATAAAAATGACAAACAGCAATGGTCCCAAAACAGATCCTTGCGGAACACCGCTGGTAACTGCACTCCAAGATGAACCTTTACCATCAACTACTACCCTCTGTCGTCTTCCAGCCAGCCAATTCCTAATCCAAACCTCCAACTCACCCTCAATGCCATACCTCTGTATTTTTTGCAGTAGCCTACCATGGGGAACCTTATCAAACGCCTTACTAAAATCCATATACACCACATCAACCGCTTTACCCTCATCCACCTCCTTAGTCACCTTCTCAAAGAATTCAATAAGGTTTGTGAGGCACGACCGACCCTTCACAAAACCATGCTGACTATCCTTGATCACATTATTCCTATCCAGATGTTCATAAATCCTATCCCTTACAACTCTCTCTAAAACTTTGCCCACAACAGAGGTAAGACTCACCGGCCTATAGTTACTAGGGTTATCCCTACTCCCCTTCTTGAACAAGGGAACCACATTTGCTATCCTCCAGTCTTCTGGCACTATTCCCGTAGACAACGAGGACATAAAAATCAAGGCCAATGGCTCTGCAATCTCCTCCCTTGCTTCCCAGAGAATCCTAGGATAAATGCCATCAGGTCCAGGGAACTTATCTACATTCACCCTTTCCAGAATTTCCAACACCTCTTCCCTACATATCTCAAAGCCATCCATTCTAATTAATTGTGACTCAATATTCACATCGGCAACAATGTCCTGTTCCTGAGTGATTACTGACGAAAGGTATTCATTCAGTGTCTCCCCAATTTCTTCAGCCTCCACACGCAACTTCCCACTACTATCCTTGACGGGACCCATTCCTACCCTAGTCATCCTTTTATTCTTGACATACCTATAGATCTCCACAGGGATGGAACCATCAGTACCTCTTCAAATAATAACCATTCTGCAATACGTATTCCATGTTTCCTATGAAGAATCGTATTCTAACTAAATTGTCTTATTTATTTTGCTTTTTTTTAAACAAAGGATGAAAAGAGCAATACTCTTCACCTCTTCGCTTTCTGATGGATAACTTGTAGAGTTCCCCAAGTATTTACTCTTAGCTCCATCCATTTCCTAAATTGTCTTTGCTTGGTTGACAAATACATGAGATCACATTCTGCCTGTATGCTGACAACATCCATTCCTCTCTCAACTGCCTTTGTATTGTCAGACTATGTCTGATATCCAATCCCACACAAACTGCAGTTTCCTTTTGCTGAACAATTAAATGGGCCAAGTCTTTGACTCCACTATAAGTCTTAGGCTTTTTGCATTAATTGTATTTCTCATCTAGGCAACTGAATCCAATTCAATTAGATTGTTCTCAATCCAAGGTGTATTTGACATTGGTCCTTCTCATCTCATAATTTTGCTAAGAGGAAGATTACCTGCTTTTGCCACTGCTCTTGGCTTAGGCCACTGTCTCTACCTTAGCCCAGTTATTGCCGTAGTCTGAAGTACAGCTTTGGCAAATCTAGGACCGATAAGTGTTCTAGTATACAGTCTTCCATCCTTCACCTTCCCTTAATTTTAACTAGTTTAAAGATCTACTGCTTTAAATTACCTAGTGTCCAGTCCTGAATTATGCCAGTGGTCATTGACCTGACCCTTGTGTTTAATTTTGGTTGTAGACCTGACCCTCCCTTGAACAAAATGTCCAGCCCTACCTGTTGTTAATCCCACAGTCCCATTGCTGGTCATGCCTTTTGGAATCTAGGACTTAAATGTCTCTGATTTCCTCCACCAAATTATATTGGCTATTTGTTGATCTCCTGGCCTCTAGACCCACGTTTTGGCCAAACTTTTGTGCTAACTAATATTCTTTGCTTTGTCTCAGTGTTGATTCTTATTCTTTTGCACTTTTCAGGAAAAAAGATCTTAGAATTTGAAGGTGCTGCATAAATACGAACTGTCGCTATAACATACATTTTGTAGTGTGTACTACTTGTGCTCCTTTGTTCTATTTGTTGGATTGATACCTATAATGGCAGTAGTTTATAATGTAAATTTGAAGTTGAGACTTCAGCTTTCACAGTTAGGTTGAATTTTTTGCTTGTCATTTATCTTGATGTGTGACTTTTTAAAATGAGATACGTGGGGACTTTACAGAAAATGTTGACAATCCGTTAATTGTTACAACTATGTGTTGAGGATTAGTGTTTTGGTATTCCATGCTTCTTATTAAACATTAGAAGTTTGCAAACTTGAGCCTAAAGACCCAGATCAGTGATAAGTTTTTTTTTTGTACATAGGGAGATGCTAGTCAAGAATGAAGGCAGATTGAAGCAGATCCAGCAGTTGGTTTTCAGTAGGGAGCTGGATGATTAGTTGAAAGGGAAACAGTCATAGGATTAAGAAGAAAGAGCAGAAGATTAGAACAAACGGAATAGTGCTTTCAAAGATATGGCAGACTATCATCCGCCATCACGAAGGCCTCCAAGCCCTCTGCTTCTTCCTCTCCCGCTTACCCAACCAGTACCCTTCCACTGATACCCTCCTTCGACTGACTGAACTGGTCCTCACTCTTAACAACTTCCCCTTCCAATCCTCCCACTTCCTCCAAACCAAAGGAGTTGCCATGGGCACCCGCATGGGCCCCAGCTATGCCTGCCTCTTCGTCGGATATGTAGAACAGTCCATCTTCCGCAGGGGAACACCTCTGGGACACCCGCACTAACCAACCCAACCACCCTGTGGCTGAACACTTTAAATCCCCCTCCCAGTCCGCCAATGACATGCAGATCCTTGGCCTCCTCCATCGCCAGACCCTGGCCACACGACGCCTGGAGGAAGAGTGCCTCATCTTCTGCTTAGGAACCTTCCAACCAAATATCTCCTCATCTCGGTCTTTGGTGGGAGACCTTTTTTTTCACAAACCAAATCCTTTCATACTCGATGTTGAATTCTGCACAATTTCCACCCTGTCAAGTCATCCCAGGCTCTCCTGTATTTCAATAAGATCACTTCTTATTCCTTCACATTCCAACTGGATGTAGATTCAGTTTTCCCACCTTAGATACCTACTTCATCCTGGCAATCTGTCAAGAGAATCTTTTCCAAATGACTTATAATGCATTTGTATTTCTAGGGAGACACTGGGGCTATTTTCCCTGGAGCATCAGAGGCTGAGGCTTATAAAGGTTTGTAAAATCATGAGGGGAATGGATAGAGTGAACAGCCAAGTTCTTTTTCCTAGGGTAGGGGGTCCAAAACTAGAGAGTATGGGCTTAAGATGAGGGAAAAGATTTAAAAGAGACCTGAGAGTCATCTTTTCATGCAGGGTGAATGCATTTGGAATGAACTGCCAGCAGAAGTGGTGGAAGCTGGTACAATTGCAACATTTCAAAGGCATAAGGATGGGTGCGTGAAAAGGAAGGATTTAGAGTGATATGGGCCAAATGCTGGCAAATGGAACTAGCTTAATGTAGGACATGTAGTTAGCATAGACACCAAAGGGTCTGTTTCTGTACTGTATAACTGTATGACTCATTGACTCTGTCTTTGCAGTAGAAGATACCAGCAGTTTACCAGAAAGTCACGGTGGGACCTGAGTGTAGTTGCTGTCACTAAGGAGAAGGTACTGGGAAGTTGAAAATCTGAAGGTAGATAAATCACCTGGATCAGATGGTCTGCACTTTAAAAATCAGAAGGAAATAGCTGAGGAGATTGTACAAGTGATGGTGATCTTACAAGAATCATGAGTCAGAAGTGATAGAGGACTGAAAAATGGTTAATGTAACACCCCGTTTAAGAAGGGAGAGAAGCAGAAGACCGGGAATTCTCGGTGGGTTAGCCTGACCTCAGTGCATTGGTAAGATTTGAGAGTCAATTATTAAGAGTGAGATTGTTGAGTACTTGAAAGTTCATGATAAAATAGGGCTGAGTCAGCACAACTTCATCAAAGTAAGGTCATGCCTGACAAATCTGTTAGAATTCTTTGAGGACATAACAACCAAGTTAGTCAAAGGAGATCCAGTGGACGAGATCTATTGCATTTCCCAAAGGCTTTTAGCAAGGTGACTCAGAAGGCTGCTAAATAAGATAAGAGCCATGGTGTTAGGGATGTGGGACAGGCATGGATATCAGATTGGCTGATTAGCCGGAGGCATGGAGAACGGATAATGCAGTCTTTTTCAGGATGGCAGCCGGTGGAGTTCCACAGGGGTCCTTGTGGGACCAGAACTATTCCTGTTATACGTGAACAATCTGGAACTGAGGGCATTGTTGCTAAGTTTGCAGATGACACAAGGATAGATGGAGGAGCTGATAGTGTTGAGGAGGTGAGGAGGCTGCAGAAGAACTTGAACGGATTCCGTAAATGGGCAAAGAAGTAGAGATGGAATGCAATGGAATGAGAAAGTGCGAGATTATACACTTTGGTAGGAAGAATAGAGACATAGACTATTTTCTAAATGGGGAAAGGCTTTGGAAATCTAAAGCATAAAGAGACTTGGGAATATTAGTTCAGGATTTTCTTAGGGATATAGGTTTGCTCGCTGAGCTGAAAGGTTCATTTCCAGATGATTTGTTACCTTACTAGGTAACATCTTCAGTGGGCCTCATGCAAAGCAATGTGGAAAATTCCTGCTTTCTATTTATATGTTTGGGTTTCTTTCGGTAGGTGATGTCATTTTCTGTGGTGAAGTCACTTCCTGTTCCTTTTTCTCAGGGGGTGGTAGATGGGGTTTAACTTGATGGGTTTGTTAATAGAGTTCTGTTTGGAATGCCATGCTTCTAGGAATTCTCGTGCATGTCTTTGTTTGGCTTGTCCTCGGATGGATGTATTGTCCCAGTCGAAGTGGTGTCCTTCCTCATCCATATGTGAGGGTACTAGTGAGAGAGGGTCATATCTTTTGTGGTGAGTTGGTGTTCATGTATCCTGGTGGCTCGTTTTCTGCCTGTTTGTCCAATGTAGTGTTTGTTACAGTCCTTGCAGTGTATTTTGTAAATGACATTAGTTTTGCTCATTGTCTGTATAGGGTCTTTCAAGTTCATTAGCTGATGTTTTAGTGTGTGGTGGGTTTGTGGGCTACCATGATGCCAGGGGGTCTGAGTAGTCTGGCAGTCATTTCCGAGATGTCTTTGTAGGGGAGAGTGGCTAGGGTTTCTGGATGTGTTTTGTCTGCTTGTTTGGATTTGTTGTTGAGAAATTGGTAGACTGTGTTCATTGGGTGCCCATTCTTTTTGAATACGTGGTATAGGCGATTTTCTTCTGCTCTACGTAGTTCGTCTGTGCTGCAGTGTGTGTTGGATCATTGATATAATGGTCTGATGCAGCTTTGTTTGTGGGTGTTGGGATGATTGCTTCTGTAGTTCGATAGTTGGTCAGTATGTGTTTTTCTGTAGATGCTGGTTTGAAGTTCCCCATTGGCTGTTCGCTCTAATGTAACATCTAGGAATGGCAGTTTGTTGTTGTTTTTCTCATCTTTAGTGAATTTTATGCCAGTAAGGGTATTATTGATGGTCTTGAAGGTTTCCTCTAACTTGTTTCGTTAAGTGATGAAAAGGTGTCATCCATGCAGTGGACCCAGAGTTTGAGTTGGATGGTTGGCAGAGCTGTTTGCTCAAGTCTCTGCATTACTGCCTCTGCTGAGAACCCTGATATCGGGGATTCTCAAAACTCGCTAATTCTCTTAGGGGTAATGTGCGGTCTCAGTTGGTAATTAGGAAGGCAAACACAATGTTAACATGCATTTCAGGAGGGCTAGAATGTAAGTACAGAAATGTGCAGCTGAGGCTGTACAAAACTCTGGTTAGACCTCATTTGAAATATTGAAAGCTGTTTTGGGTCCCACATCTAAAGAAGGATGTGCAGGCATTGGACGGCGTCCAGAAGAGTTTACAAGAATGATCCCAGGGATGAAGGGCTTGTCATAATGATGAGCGGTTAAGGACTCTGGACCTGTATGTAGTGGAGTTTAGAAGGATGATGGGGATCTCCTGGCTCTTACAGAATACTGAGAGACCTGGATGGAATGAACATGGAGAAGATGTTTCCACTAGTGGGAGAGACAAGGGCATTACCTCAGAATGAAGGGATGACCCTTTAGAACTAAGTTGAGGAGGAATTTCTTCAGGAAAGTGTAGTGAATCTGTAGTACTCATTGCCGCAGAAAGCTGTGGAGGCCAAATCATTGAGTGTATTTAAGACATAGATAGGTTCTTGATTGGTGATGTGATCAAAGGGGATTGAGAAACAGGTCAGTCATGATTAAATGCCAGAGCAAACTTGATGGACCAAATGGCCCAGTTCTAATCTACTTTATGGTCTTATGGTTGCATTGAATGCAGGTATAGTGAGTAAAATGGTCCACTTAGATGTACCACATAGTGAATGCATTAGGACCTGAAGAGGCAGAGTCCCAGCTTGTTGCCAATTCAGAATGGTCAGCATCCGTGCACTGAGTCAGTCACAATATCACAGCATTCAAAACGTGCACGCCCATTTGATTGGTAAAAGATCTCCAGAAAATGTACCTTGACTGATTTGACCAAGCTGGGAATTTACGCAGGAACATAATTCTACACTTTATTTCTAAAAAGGTGCAAAGTTAGCAATCAGCCTGCTGTAGAAATAAATTGTACATTTTCAGAAGATGTAACTAGACATAATGCAAACATAAGATATAATTTAGTGGTTGCAATGTTAAACCATATGTTAAGAATTCAATTGCTACCAGATTTAAGGTGGTTATGGTGCAGAAGGATGCTATTTGAACGTGCCCCAGTTGTCTGAGAATTTTGGCTTAATGTCAATTGTCTGTATTTTCCCTTCATCCTATATATTATTTCTATTTAAATAATCATCCATTGCCCTTTTGAATGTCTCAATTTAGCCTGATTCCACCTTATTTCCAGATAGTGCATTCCAGATCCTGACTACTTGTCTGTGTGAAAAAGTGTTTTCTCACTTTGTGCTTGTTCCTTTTGCAAAATACTTTATATCTGTCACCTCTAGTTCTCAATCCTCTTACCAGAGTAGACAGTTCCTCCCTATCTACTCTGTCCAGACTCTCCTCATTTTGAAAATTTCTATAAGATCTCCTCTCGGCCTTCTCCCATCCATCTTCAACTGACTCATCCCTGGAACCGTTTTTGTAAAACTCTTCTGAACGTTCTCTAGTGTATCTACATTCTTCTTAAAGTGTGGCATCCAGAACTTTACACAATACTCCAGCTGATCATTCCATATACATTTAGTATAATCTCCCTGGTCTCCACCCATATTTATAAAGCCTAGAATAACATGTGCTTTATTAACTGACCTCTCTCCCTATCCTGCTATTTGTAATGAATTCTCAGTCTATATCCCCAGACCTCTTCTCCTGCCCACAGCTTTTAGAATAGAGTGCTTCATTTTACACTGTCTCTGGAGTGCATCACATCACACTTCTCTGCAATGAATTGAAGCTGCCACCTATTCGTCAACTTTTCCAGTTTCTCAGTTTCCCTTTTGAAGTTTCACATTGCCCTCCTCACTGTTTACAAAGCGCCCAAATTTTACATCGTCTGCCATTTTTGAGATTGTCCTATGCACATCAAGGTCGCAATTATTTATATTAGATTAGATTACTTAGTGTGGAAACAGGCCCTTCGGCCCAACAAGTCCACACCAACCCGCCGAAGCGCAACCCACCCATACCCCTACATATACCCCTTACCTAACACAACGGGCAATTTAGCATGGCCAATTCACCTGACCCGCACATCTTTGGACTGTGGGAGGAAACCGGAGCACCCAGAGGAAACCCACGCAGACACGGGGAGAACGGGCAAATTCCACACAGTCAGTTGCCTGAGTCGGGAATTGAACCCGGGTCTCAGGCGCTGTGAGGCAGCAGTGCTAACCACTGTGCCACCGTGTTGGAAAAGACAAAACTCCCAACAGTCTTCTATGGGGAGCTCCACTGCAATCTTGCCTCAAGCCTAAAAAATAACCATTCACTGCTAGTCGCTGTTTCTGATCCCTCAGCCAATTTTGATTCCATGTGGCTCCTGTGCCTTTTATTGCATACACTGTAAGTTTCCTCAGAGATCTCTGTAATTTTATGTCCAATGCATATGAGAAGTACATAGACACCACATCAACAACATTGCACTAGTCTTTGTTGCCTCTAATTAAAGCTGCTGCAGGTTATTTAGGCATGGTTTTGTATGATTATTGCTTCTATCACAAGAAGAATTATTTTGAGAAGTTTCCTCACGTCTGAACTTAAGCTGACTGGTCTGTAATTACTGGGCTTATCTTTACAACTGTTTTTAAACAAGGACATAATTCTTGCAATTCTCAAACCCTCTGTTGCCAGTCTTCAGTCCAGAAAAGATTGAGAGATATGATCAGTGCATCTACAAGTTCCTCTTCCTAGAATATATAGGTACTTGGATGTGTCTCATCCAGCCGTGATGCCTTGTCAATTTTAAGTACTGGCAATTTATTCAGTGTTCTTCTTTATAATTTTAAACCGTTCTAATGGTTATGTTTCCTTTGTCTCCGTGTCCTGAAAGGAGCTGCCTTATAAGTAAAGATACAAAGTATTCATTCCATATTTCTGACATGTCTCCTGCCTTCATGTGTGAATCCCTATTATCATTACAAATGGGCACTATTTGTCCTTTAATTACATATACTATATTTATGTACCTGGAGAGGATTTGGGAATTTCACTGTTAAATCTTTTTTCATTTTCTATCCTCCTTTCTCTGATTTGCTTTTTCATCTCCCTCTGTATTCAGTATGATTCTCCATTGCAATTTGTCTTGACACCTATCATGAACACATTACTACTTCTTTAACTTATTGTCAGTCTCCATTATCCAGTAAACTCAGACTTCAAGGAAATGTGCCCAAACCAAGTGGGTGGCATGGTGGCACAGTGGTTAGCACTGCTGCCTCACAGCACCAGAGACCCTGGTTTAATTCCCGCCTCAGGTGGCTGTTTGTGTGGAGTTTGCACCTTCTCCCCGTGTCTGCGTGGGTTTCCTCCAGTTTCCTCCCACAGTCCGAAAATGTGCAGGTTAGGTGAATTGGCCATGCTAAATTGCCCGAAGTGTTAGGTGAAGGGGTAAATGTAGGGGAATGGGTCTAGGTGGGTTGTGCTTTGGTGGGTCGGTATGGACTTGTTGGGCTGAAGGGCCTGTTTCCACACTGAGTAATCTAAACTAATCTAGTCACAACTATTTAACCATTCTACCATTTCAGTCTATCTGGCCCAGCTCCATTTCTTGTCCCATTGAAGTTGACATTTTCTGTAGGTGAATTGCTGAAGAAAGTTTTTTTTAAATAATCCAGTAGCAGGATGGTCAGCAACATATGCTCATTATGTTGAAGCAAGGGATGTCAGAATGTATTGTTATCAGCACTGTGACCTCAGAAGGCAACGGCATTAGAAGTGGATGTGGCCTAAGCCGGTTAGATTTAGTTTAAAGGGTCAGTCACTAGAAAAAAGGAATTAGTCCCATATGGAATGAGAAGCTGTCACCTTTGCTGTCCAGATTTCACACCAACTTATTTGGGATAGAGTTCATGGTTGAGACAGATCAGAAACTGGAGAAAATCTCTTACAAGTATGCCTCCCTTGACCCCAGAGGTTACTCATCAAGATTACTATCAGGCACTCAAAGTAGATTGCCCGTTTTGGGATATTATGAGGCAAAACATTCAATGTCCGGTAAATGAAGTCAAGATCAAAGGATACCTACTCCATGTGCTTCAGTCAAAACGAGAGAGGAACTCCAGAGGGCAGCTTCTCAAGACCCCATATCCCAAGCACTATGGTAGATCATTAAAGACTATCCAGTGGATGGGAGAACAAGTTGAAATGGATTTGTCCAGTGGAGTACTCTTCAAAGGACACCAAGCACTCCCGCAGACAACACTTCAGCCTGATGTACCTGATTAGCTCCATCAGAAAGATATTAGAATAAAGGCGGCAAGATGAATTTTCACGTTAGTCCAGCCTCAGCAAAGATGTCAACTTAGTACTTAAAATATTTGCAGTGTGAACCAGGAACACTAAGCTAATCACTCGACAACCACATAGCATACAATCTCCTAGTTGTCCACTTCTGGTAATGTCCCTACCTCTGAGCCAGACAGCCCAATTTCAAGTCCTGTCTACTTCAGAAGTGTGTTATAACACATCTGAACAGGTTGATTTTAAATATCTGTTAGAATCTGCTCGTGACTGACCAGCACTCCAAATTTCCAATTTTTCTGTAGCTTAGGGATGAATTAAATGCAGCAGTAGCTGCCAGAATTGCTGGCATCATATTTAGTCTTTTTGGTTCCTTGACAGTGGTGGTGTTGGACAATGGTTCACCTTACATCAGCAATCATTCCAAGAATTGTATAAGCAATAGCCTGTCAACCACGTCACACCATCACCTTGATATCATCATTCCAATTCTCTATTAAACTTTCTTAATGATTTTCCTGAGTTTTTGTCTAATTATACTTCCTCCTCCTTGTTCAGACTATTTGCTTTGTAAGCTGCAAATGAATCTTACACAGATTGTGTATCTATTCTAGGCAGCTTTTACTTCTGTAATAAAACTAGCTCACCCACTTAGAAGTCAAGTAAATTGTCAATGCAACTTATCCAAGCATGTGTAATGATTGTTAAATGTTAATTCCCATAACATTCATGAAGAATTTTCTATCCTTAATAGTCTAGAAAGGATAAGCAAAACACTTCCAATTATAGCTGCTTTGAGTGATGAGTTTGTTCCGGTACATAGCATTCTTAATCTCATAAAGAAATTTATAGCAGCTAGTCATTGACAACATTTTTTGTTCTGGTATTCCTCTCCCTGTCCTCTCATGATATTGACACAAGTATCCTTTATTGTTTGGGGAATGGTCACAACAGCCACTGTATTCCATTGAGCTCTGCAACTTAGATGAGAACCACACCTTCTCGTTCAATCGATTAATTGAGTCAAAATCAAACAAAGATTCACAGATGCTGGAGATCTGAATCAAAAGCTAAAATTGCTGGCAAAATCCAGTAGGCCTCGCAGCATTTGTGGTTAGAAAGCAGAGTTAATATTTATAGTCCGGTAACTGTTCAACATAACTATGTTCACCAAAGTCACTGGTAATTCTACTTTCTTCCCACAGATACTGCCAGACCAACTGGGTTTCACCAGTAATGTTTACTTTTGCTATTAGTTGAGCCACAATTATGTTATACGGTGTAAAACTGCATAGAAGTAAATAAATACTCATAATAACAATTTCATACCTAATACTAGTTGTATTTTACTAAAGCAATGCTTGATTAAACATAAAACATTTTGACCATGTTTACTACATAAAAGATCTCAAATGAAGTTTTTGGTCGAATATCTTTATCCTTGAAACCTTTGAATGATAAACTACAGAGAAATGTTTTAAGAAGAATGCCTGTTTATTTTATTGCTTAATAGACAGAGTAAGCTGATGTAAACCGAACAGTTTTGTTTTCCTCTTTTGGAAGTAATACTGATCAGTTGTATGCAATGTTTGTTGTCTTTTAGAGTGACTGGAGGAGAATTATTTGAAGATATTGTGGCCAGAGAATACTATAGTGAAGCAGATGCCAGGTAAGTGTTTCCATTTTATTGTGAGAGTAACCAGCCTGGAAATTCCTTAGATTTGCTCAGAGGAGTTTCTTGGCCCAGGTTATGACACGATATCTACTCAGTTACGTGTGAATCTTTCTCTTCAGTGACCAGTGATCAATCCTGTTGAAGTCAAATTTAACACAACAAAAACTTTTATTACTCTTTAATAGAGCATCGTTGTATGTAGATGCTGTTAAACATTGTTGCTATGACATAGCACCAATTTATTGGCTTTTTCTAAGGTAAAACAATCTAGTTCTCCAGGCTTTGCGGTATATATGCCTGTGTTTTTTGAAAAAAATTGAATATTTTCCATTTCTGAATTTTTTTAAAGCAGTGACAGGGAAAGCCAAAACACATTTAGAAATGATGCTGATTTTGTATGTGTTTGCGTTTTGAATTTTTATTTGAAATCAGAAACAATAATAACAAAAACAATTTTTAAAAGTTCACACGTAGTAGAAAATTAAAAGCTATAAAAATTGTGGTAAACTAAATGATTTACTAATATATAATGTTGCACTTGAAATTGATAGTTAGCGAAAAACAAAAGTGCATTTAAAAATGGGATGGCAAATAAACTCTGGTCTAACAATTAATGTAAATGCATAATGTTCTTGAGTGATGTTTTCTGAAATGTTCTGTTGATATAGGGTAGAGTTTCTGCTTTGATCACATTTAATGATCTGAATGCAAATTGTATCCATCTTGATATCCAATTGTATCCATCCACCTAACTTTCCACTCAAAACAATTTGCATGTTACTGAACGCAAAATCTGCTGTGTACCAATAGAATCATGCATTGTTTTGAGTACATTTTCAAAATAATTAGTTTAAAAATATTTTTAGATAAGATTAACCATGGTAACTGGAAGCAGTTTGATAAAGGCAGCTGAAAATAGCTGTGTCTCAAAAAAATCAGCAGTTTAATCATAGTTGTCAGTGCACCATCTGTAAGTAACCTAATTTTAACTGACTATAAATGAGCTTTAAACGATATGCTAAGCTGGGTTCTCGTTACATTCATGTACAGTAATCAGTTAAACTTATTATCTTGAAAAAATACATCCTAAATATTTAAATATGTTTTTTGAAATCCTTGCCATCAAAGCACTCTTTTTTGAGCCTCCTCAGTCGCTCACAAATAATTTGTAGAAAATCTCAAGTGTTTAGGGGCCGTACCTGATCTTATGGATAGGATCATCTTCTAGCAGGATGGTTTTAAAACCAGTTTAAGTGATTGCAGAAACATTTTCTTTTTGATTGCAATTTGCTCCCAAAATTCAGTAATCATTAGCGGGAAAACAGGTTCAAGTTAGAATTCCAGGTTAGGGTTGATCAACCTCTTTGGGTGAGGTGCCACATTTCAGTCTTTTCTCACTCAAGGGGGTAGGATGGTGAGTCTGCATGCAACATCAAGCATGAACTTTCAATGTGAAAGGTGAGGTGTAAAGAATGCATTTTTCCAAAATGTTAAGCCAAAAAATAAGTCAAAGCAATAAATTGATTTTTTTTAAACAAGTCTATGATTAATAAAGATGACCATTAACGGGGGCAAATTAGACAGCTAATCAATAAAAGTTTAGGAAGCCAAGAGAGAGACAAAGTCGAGATCACCTCTGAATTGGTGAGACGGTCTGGGGCCAATCTGTGTAGTTGGGCTGAACCCATCTTGAAGTACCCTCAAGTGATGCAACATCCAGTGTGGCCTTAATATAACTCGTACACAAACGGGAAAAGAAGCTATTTGCATTTAGCCTGGGTGTTTCTCCTTGCCTGTCTGTTTTTGTGTGTCTCTGTCTCCCCACCCACACACAGATCGCTGCTCCCTGTGACTCTCACCCACTCCCTCTTACTGACATTCACTCTCCTCTGTCCTGCTGCATCTCCTGTTCTCCATCACACTCTGTCTCTCCCCCCCTGCTCCAGTTACCCCCTTGCTTGCTCTCTCCCCTTCTGTTCCCCCCCTCCCCTTTTCATGTTTCCCCCTCGCTCGCTCTCACTCTCTCTCTCTTCTCCTGTTCCCTCTCATTCGCACTCTCCCCTCAATGTGCTCTCTCACCATAGACCCTGCTTCCACTGGCCTCCCTGTTCTACAGTTCCTCATTGACTCCCACTCTCCCGCTCTGCTCCAGCTCACTGATCACAACTCCCCTGTCCCTGCTCCAGCTTGTTTCCATTCCCTTTTGCCCACTTGCTCACTCTCACCTTCACAATTGCTCCTTGTTCTCACTACCTCCTCCACTCTTCCTCCTTTGCTTGCTGCCTTCTCCATCCTCACCCATGCTTTCATTTCAGACTGCATTCCATACACAAGCACATACACTCTCACACATGCATTATGTCGCGCACTCACTCCCTCGTGCACGGTCTCTCACTCTCTTGCACTTGCTCTCTCCCTCACACACTCTCCAGCTCGTGCTCTCTCACTCTCGCTCTTGCTCTCTCTCTCTTGTGTGCACTCACTCTGTGTCTCGCGTGCTCGCGCTCTCTCACTCACGCCCCACACGCCCACACGTGGAGATATGTTATATTGGCATAAAGTCAACAATTTTAAAATAACCCTAAATGATAGACAATATTGTGCAGCCTTGTTTTTGAATCCATTTAATCTCATTTAATATTTTTCACACCATCAGTTGATATGTAAGTTCTCCCTTGCCCACAGGATAACTTCCATTTGGTAATGTTCTAACTCACGTCCCCACCCTTCACATTGAAACTGTGGTTGTATTAACGTTAGATGAGTAAACATTAGAAATCAAATCTTCAAAAATTTTTACCTGTTTGATAAGTTATGGCAAACATTTCAGAAATGGAAACTACTTCAACTTTCTTGAGAACTTCAACATATTGCATTCCTGCTGTTTGTACATTCTAGAACTTGTGCCTTTTAGTTTTATAGTTTAAATTGAAATTATGGATAATGAATAATGAAATTTGTTGTAATTCAGTCCAGGAAGGCATAATTTCTTCATGTAGAATTCACCTTCCATTTCTTTTAATCCTCTTTCTAAATATCTAACTTCTAAATATCCATTTAGAGGGGACATTCATCATGTGTTCTTTAAGCTTAGAACGAGTTTATTGAATTGAATTTGTGCCACTTTTTGTTAACCTTTTACATATTAATGAAAATGCCATCATCCAAACTGGGGAAACCCATGTCAACATTTCCAGCTTTAAGATTTCTCTGAGTATTATAATAGTAAGCCATGGGTGGAGTTACGTACCAGGAGTTAACATCAAATGTAGTCTTCAGATGAATTAGTTTTCAAGGACTAAAAAATCTCCATTTCAAACAAATATGTTGTTTTGGAAAATATAGGGGGTGATCGATTCACAGGGGAATGTAGCACGAACAGGTAAGTTTCTGGTCATGAGACTGGCTCTAATGCAATGAAGGGTACGTTGGGTTCCAAGAGATCAATTATGTTAGAGGACACTCTACTCTGAGGTACAGACAGACGTTTCTGTGGCCAGCAGCGAAAATTTAGAATGGTGTGTTGCTTCCCTGGTGCCAGGATCAGGGATGTAGTCATAGAGATGTACGGCATTGAAACAGACCCTTCGGCCCCAACCCATTCATGCTGACCAGATATCCCAACCCAATCTAGTCCAACCTGCCAGCACCTGGCCCATAACCCTCCAAACCAATCCTATTCATATACCCATCCAAATGCCTCTTAAACGTTGCAATTATACCAGCCTCCACCACATCCTCTAGCAGCTCATTCCATACACGTACCACCCTTTGTGTGAAACAGTTGCCCCTTAAGTCTCTTTTATATCTTTCCCCTCTCACCTTAAACCTATGCCGTATAATTCTGGACTCCCCGACCCCAGGGAAAAGACATTGTCTATTTATCCTATCCATGCCCCTCATAATTTTGTAAACCTCTATAAGGTCGCCCCTCAGCCTCCGCGCTTCAGGGAAAACAGCCCCAGCCTGTTCAGCCTCTCCCTGTAGCTCAGATCCTCCAACCCTGGCAACATCCTTGTAAATCTTTTCTGAACCCTTTCAAGTTTCACAGCATCTTTCTGATAGGAAGGAGACCAGAATTGCATGCAATGTTCCAACAGTGGCCCAACCAATGTATTGTACAGCCACAACATGACCTCCCAACTCCTGTACTCATACTCTGACCAATAAAATAAAGCATACCAAACGCCGCCTTCACTATCCTATCTACCTGCGCCTCCACTTTCAAGGAGCTATGAACCTGCATTCCAAGGTCTCTTTGTTCAGCAACAGTCCCTAAGACCTTACCTAAAAGTGTATAAGTCATGCTACGATTTGCTTTCCCAAAATGCAGCACCCGCATTTATCGGAGTTAAACTCCATCTGCCACTTCTCAGCCCATTGGCCCATCTGGTCCAGATCCTGTTGTAATCTGAGGTAACCCTCTTCGCTGTCCACTACACCTCCAATTTTGATGATATCTGCAAACTTACTAACTGTACCTCTTATGCTTGCATCCAAATCATTTAAATAAATGACAAAAAGTAGAGACCCAGCACCGATCCTTGTGGCACTCCACTGGTCACAGGCCTCCTGTCTGAAAAACAACCCTCCACCACCACCCTCTGTCTTCTACCTTTGAGCCAGTTCTGTATCCAAATGGCTAGTTCTCCCTGTATTCCATGAGATCTAACCTTGCTAATCAGTCTTCCATGGGAAACCTTGAGAGGGTGCAGAATATTCTCAATGGGAAGAGGGGCCAGCAAGAGGTCATTGTCCACATTGGAACCAATGACATAGGAAGGGAAAAGGTTGAGATTCTGAAGAGAGATTACAGAGAGTTAGGTAGGAATTTTGAAAAGGAGGTCATTGAGAGTCGTAATATCTGGATTACTGCTGGTGCTACAAGCTAGTGAGGGCAAGATTAGCAGATGAATGCATAGCTGAGGAGCTGGTGTACGGGAGAAGGATTCACATTTTTGGATCATTGGAATCTATTTTGGGGTAGAAGTGACCTGTACAAGACGAGCAGATTGCACCTAAATTGGAAGGAGACTAACATACTGGCGGGGAGATTTGCTAGAGCTGCTCGAGAAGATTTAAACTATGAAGGTGGGAGTGGGGAGTGGGAGGGAAGTGATCAATCTGAGACTGGTACAGTTAAGAACAGAAGCTTGTCAAACAGTCAGAGCAGGCAGGGACAAGGTAGGTTTAATAAATTGAACTGTATTTATTTCAATGGAAGGGGCCTAACATGGAAGGCAGATCAACCCAGGGCATGGTTAGGAACATGGAACCAGGATATCATAGCAATTACAGAAACATGGCTCAGGGATGGGCAGGACTGGCAGCTTAATGTTCCAGGATACAAATGCTACAGGAAGGTTAGAAAGGGAGGCAAGAGAGGAGGGGGAGTGGTGTTTTTGATAAGGGATAGCATTACAGCTGTGCTGAGGGAGGATATTCCCAAAAATATATCCAGGGACATTATTTGGGTGGAACTGAGAAATAAGAAAGGAATAATCATCTTATTGGGATTGTATTATAGACCCCCCCCCCCCCCCCCTACAAACCTGTCAGATAATCTCCGCTATCTGTAAGGATAATAGGGTGGTTATGGTAGGGGATTTTAACTTTCCAAATATAGACTGGGACTGCCATAGTGTGAAGGGTTTAGATGGAGCGAATTTGTAATGTGTGTACAAGAAAATTTTCTGATTCAGTATGTCGATGCACCTATTAGAGAAGGTGTAAAACTTGACCTACTCTTGGGAAGTAAGGTAGGGCAGGTGACTGAAGGGTCAGTGGGGGAGCACTTTGGGGCCAGTGACCATGATTCTATTAGTTTTAAAATAGTGATGGAAAAGGATAGACCAGATCTAAAAGTTGAAGTTCTAAATTGGAGAAAGTCCAATTTTGACGGTGTTAATCAAGAACTTTCAAAAGCTGATTGGGGGCAGATGTTTGCAGGTAAAGGGATGGCTGAAAAATGGGAAGCCTTCAGAAATGAGATAATGAGAATCCAGAGAAAACATATTCCTATTAGGATGAAAGGGAAGGCTGGTAGGTATAGGGAATGCTGGATGACTAAAGAAGTTGAGGGTTCTCGCCTACCACTGGTTCTCACCTACCACCCCACCAACCTCCATATACAGCGTATCATCCGCCTTCATTTCCGCCACCTCCAAACGGACCCCACCACCAGGGATATATTTCCCTCCCCTCCTCCCCTATCAGCGTTCCACAAAGACCACTCCCTTCGTGACTCCCTCGTCAGGTCAACACCCCCCACCAACCCAACCTCCACTCCCGGCACCTTCCCCTGCAACCGCAGGAAATGTAAAACTTGCGCCCACACCTCCTCCCTCACTTCCCTCCAAGGCCCCAAGGGATCCTTCCATATCCGCCACAAGTTCACCTGTACCTCCACACACATCATCTATTGCATCCGCTGCACCCGATGTGGCCTCCTCTATATTGGGGAGACGGGCCGCCTACTTGCGGAACACTTCAGAGAATACCTCTGGGGTGCCCGGACCAACCACCCCGTGGCTCAACACTTTAACTCTCCCTCCCACTCCACCGAGGACATGCAGGTCCTTGGACTCCTCCATCGGCAGAACATAACAACACGACGGCTGGAGGAGGAGCGCCTCATCTTCCGCCTGGGAACCCTCCAACCACAAGAAATGAACTCAGATTTCTCCAGTTTCCTCATTTCCCCTCCCCCCACCTTGTCTCAGTCGGTTCCCTCAACTCAGCACTGTCCTCCTAACCTGCAATCTTCTTCCTGACCTCTCCGCCCCCACCCCACTGCGGCCTATCACCCTCACCTTGACCTCCTTCCACCTATCACATCTCCATCGCCCCTCCCCCAAGTCCCTCCTCCCTACCTTTTATCTTAGCCTGCTTGGCACACTCTCCTCATTCCTGATGAAGGGCTCTGGCCCGAAACGTCGAATTTCCTGTTCCTTGGATGCTGCTTAACCTGCTGTGCTTTAACCAGCAACACATTTTCAGCTCTGATCTCCAGCATCTGCAGACCTCACTTTTTACTGGTTTGGTTAAGGTATCAGGTATAGACAGGATAGATCGAGTGAATCCTAGGAGTATAAAGGCAGTAGAAGTATACTTAAGAGGGAAATCGGGAGGGCAAAAAGGGGACATGAGATAGCTTTGGTAAATAGAATTCAGGAGAATCCAAACAGTTATTACAAATACATTAAGGACAAAAGAGTAACTAGGGAGAAAATAGGGCACAGAGCTGAAAATGTTTTGCTGGAAAAGCGCAGCAGGTCAGGCAGCATCCAAGGAACAGGAAATTCGACATTTTGGGCATAAGCCTGACCAGCTGCGCTTTTCCAGCAACACATTTTCAGCTCACACCTTGAAAAATGTCCATATTACAGAGGAGGAAGTGCTGGATGTCCTGAAATGCATAAAGGTGGATAAATTCCCAGGACCTGATCAGGTGTACCCTAGAACTCTGTGGGAAGCTAGAGATGTGATTGCTGGGACTCTTGTTGACTTACTTTTATCATCGATAGTCACAGGTGAGATGCTGGAAGACTGGAGGTTGGCTAACATGGTGCCACTGTCTAAGAACGGTGGTAAAGACAAGCCAGGGAACTATAGACCAGTGAACCTGATGTAATTGATGGGCAAGTTATTGGAGGGAATCCTGAGGGACAGGATGTACATGTGTTTGGAAAGGCAAGAGCTGAAAATGTGTTGCTGGAAAAGCGCAGCAGGTCAGGCAGCATCCAAGAAACAGGAGATTCGACGTTTCAGGCATTAGCCCTTCTTCAGGAATAAGCCCTTCATTCCTGAAGAAGGGCTTATGCCCGAAACGTCGAATTTCCTGTTTCTTGAATGCTGCCTGACCTGCTGCGTTTTTCCAGCAACACATTTTCAGCTCTGATCTCCAGCATCTGCAGACCTCACTTTCTCCTCTTTGATAAGGTAAGGACTGATTCGGGATAGTCAACATGGCTTGGTGCGTGGGAAATCATGTCTCACAAACTTGATTGAGTTTTTTGAAGAAGTAACAAAGAGGATTGATGAGGGCAGAGTAGTAGATGTGATTTATATGGACATCAGTAAGGTGTTCGACAAGGTTCTCCATGGGAGACTGGTTAGCAGGGTTAGATCTCTCTGAATACAGGGAGAACTAGCCATTTGGATACAGAACTGGCTCAAAGTAGAAGACAGAGGGTGGTGATGGAGGGTTGTTTTTCAGACTGGAGCCCTGTGACCATTGGAGTGCCACAAGGATTGGTGCTGGGCCCTCTACTTTTTGTCATTTATATAAATGATTTGAATGCGAGCATAAGAGGTATAGTTAGTAAGTTGGCATGGACAGGTTGGATCGAAGGGTCTGTTTCCATGTGTACACTTCTATGACTCTAAATAGTAAGATCAAAGTAAGACTTAGTTCCAGCTCAGTTTTGTGCTATATTCTGTTCCTTACTCTGATATTAGAGTTATAAATTTGTATGCAAATGATCATTTAAAAGCAGTCAGTGTAAAGTTGGCAAAGAATAGTTATACGTCCATGCATGGTGGTGCTTTGAAAGGAAAGTTTATAGGGTGACAATGCAGGGAGTTTCTGTCACGGATATTCATATTAGATTTTACATTGGAAAAGTTGTCAAGAACTGTGTAGATGTGGTACTGCTTTCTCTACTAGTTGTACAGGAGTTTTAATTTTGAAAGCATAGTTTACATTTACACCAGCAGTAAACTGTTCTGATTGTTGTAATGATGTGGAGGAGCCGATGTTGGACTGGGATTGACAAAGTTAAAAATCACACAACACCAGGTTATAGTCCAACAGGTTTATTTGGAAGCACTAGCTTTGAGTGCTGCTCCTTCATCAGATAGCTACTGGAGTAGGATCGTAGGACATAGAATTTATAGCAAATGATGATTAGTGTCATAGAACTGATGCGATGTATTGAACAAACATAGATTGCTGTTAAGTCTTTGATCTTTTATAGTGGATTGTAGGTTTTGATTCATTAATATGTAAATTTCAGGTCGTCTTTCAAGTCACATTCCCGGAATAAATTAAGGTTTTATAAAAAGTCCCATCTCAGTTCAGACAATGCATTAAGGATGTGAGTTTAGAGTCTGTATGTATACCAATCTTGAGTCAGATGGGTTTTATTTCCATCGAGGGAATTTGTAACATGTCACATAGATTATAAAAAATATTGATTGCCTACAGATTGTGCCCTTTTCGAACACATTAGAATGTATTTAAAATACATTTCTGCAAATGCAAATTCACCCGATAGACTTGTGTGTATGTGTGTGATAAAGAGAGAGTGTGTCTGTCTGTGTGGGAGGGAGTGATCGTGTGTGTTTGTGTGCATGTGTGATACTGTGTGCGCATGGTTGTGTGTGTGAGGAGGGTGCCTGTGTGCATGACAGCACGCGTATGTAAAGAACACTACCTGCATGTTCCCTCCCAAAATATATCTTCTGGACATCAGTCATCAGAAAAGATGCACAGATTGTGATAGTGTTATCGCTGAATGCAGACAAACATCTGACAGAGAATATGAAACTGATTCTGGGTGATGATGTCTTAGTATGGATTGAAAGCGTAGTGTTTATATTATTAGTTATCTATGCAAAGGAATCAGGTGAGATAGTCACAGCTTTGCCTCTGAATCAGAATGACATGTGCAGCAATAAATTTAGAATGGCATCATGGTCAGCACAGATATGATGGCCCAAATCTGCTGTACTTTTGAGTTCTTGTCCAGGGGTTTGAGTGCAGAAACCAGAGTCGTTACTTCAGTATCGGACTGAGGTTTTCTTCCAGACAGATCCATCTATGTGACAAAGTCGGTTGACCTCAATCATCGATGACATAATGCACTCCGAATTCTTTTCAGATCTGTAACTCTGTTAGTTTAGCTGCCTTTATCACTCTACCTTCCATTCAGTTAGTAGCAATAAACATCTCCTGATCATGGTAATTTCTGCTTTTATCCATGTTCAAGGAAGCGCTCCATTATTCAGGCTGCCCGTTTGCCTTGTCCAGCAGCAGACCCGCATCACATTGAGATCTCTCTGTAATCTTTCTTTCAGTTGTCTGTTAGAAATCCCCTCTACTGTATGTGAACTTTTCTTCCAAAATGTATCTTTTATGACAGTACTGAATCTGTGTTTTCTACTTCTCCACTCTTGTATCCCCTACTGCTAACTTCTGGCTTTCACTTTTTGTGCTTTATCTGGAACATTTAGCCATTTAAAAAAAAAATTCCCATTGATTTGCCTGCATATTCCACTATCATGGTCACCCTCTGATCTTCCCCTGGCTCTTAAATGAACTGTGAACCCATTTTGGGCCAGCAATGCACACTTGAGATTATGCTTTCATGTTCTGCAATGGTACATATTCCTTGAGCTATTGAATTCTGCTCCTTTGTTTGAGAGTTGTAGAACTCATTGATACTTCATCAGTACCTTCTCCTGTGTTCTCAGAGTTGTAACTTATTTGCAGTTACAGTCTGATTCCCATGTTGTATGAGGAAAGTTTTTCTGGCATGTAACTTTTCCTGACCCTGTTATAGTGAATCTGAAGTCTCCCTTGGATGGACTAATGTGTGTCAAAGCTCTCTTATTTTTTTCCTGATTACTGAGCATGAATTCAGGAAATGAAATCTGTTCTTGTGGCATGTAACATATTTAGATGCAACAAAAGGTGCAAAACAAAATCGAGCTGATCCTTATTCCTTCTGGATCATCATGTAGTACCAGGCAGTTTTAGGTTCCAGCCATACACTAACTTGCAGTTTGGCTGATTTGCCAGCGATCATGAGTCTTTCATTCTCTGTATTATGGCAGAATTCCCATCATGTCTTCCAATGGGAGCTGGAAATGATGGTCTTCATAAAATGATTCTTAGAGCAGTAGCCATTTGTTCAGAGAGTCATTACCATGAAATTGAATACCTTCCAAAATTAAAGTCTGCCCATGTGTGAAATTTGTGTGCGATCTAACAGTTTAAATGCCAACACAGATTCTAGAGTTTCAAGTATGAACTTCTTTAGCTTTTTATATAATCCCTCAAACTTCACGGTGTGTTCTTCCATGGATTGATTGTCTATCATAATCAATTCATCAAGTATTGACCACAATTCAAAGACTCCCAATAAGTCATCCTTTTTATAAAATTTGTCGATAAACAGTTTTAAAATCTGCAATCCCTCCTCAAGTGTCCAAGTCAGTTACTTACAGTTCTGAAAATATTTTCTTTCTAAAGTTATTCTTTCTTGGTTAGCATAAAGTCAAATCTATACCTTTGCTGCTTCTTGGTTCGAGAAGTGATCCAAGTCCTTAACTGCACTTCATTCTTCCATTGCTCAAAAAGCTCCAAATCTGAAAACTCTGGTGGGTGATTATAGTTCGTGATCCTGCGACATGATTTTGTAATTTCATTGGAAAATGGTACCGAGAGCTTTACTCAGATCAGAAACCGGTTGCCTTCTACTTTCATTATCTTCCCACTTGAAGAGATCAAGTCCGTCTTCTGTCACTGTGGTGAACAGACTGATTTCCATATGTTGAATTAGGCAGTAGATGATGTTTTGGAGATTTGCACATTTTATTATAAGTCTGTGGTTTATTACAAATACCAGTTTCCTACTTTCCTTCTCGACCCTTTTTCAGTGTCTCGTAAGGGAAAACTCCTGTCTTTTTTTTGCTTTTAAAACTTTTTGACAAACATGGGGGCTTGCACCAATTCTTTTTTTCATTTATGGGATGTTGGCATCCCTGGCTAGGCCAGCATTTATTGCTCATCTCATAACTGTAAACTGAGCAATTAAAAAATCAACTGCATTACTTTGGGTCTGGAGTCAGAATAGGCCAGACTAAGGATGGCAGATTTCCTTCCCTGAAGGATATTACTGGACTTAATGGGTTTTAAAACAATTCACAGTCATTGCATGTTCACTATTATGCTAATCTTTCAATTCCTGATTTTTATTGAATTCAAATTTTATCATCTGCCATGGCGGGATTTGAACTCCTGTCACTAGAGCCTTGCCGTGTGATTAGATTAGACTTACAGTGTGGAAACAGGCCCTTCGGCCCAACAAGTCCACACCGACCCGCCGAAGCGAAACCCACCCATACCCCTACATTTACCCCTTACCTAACACTACGGGCAATTTAGCATGGCCAATTCACCTGACCCGCACATCTTTGGACTGTGGGAGGAAACCGGAGCACCCGGAGGAAACCCACGCAGACACGGGGAGAACGTGCAAACTCCACACAGTCAGTCGCCTGAGTCGGGAATTGAACCCGGGTCTCAGGTGCTGTGAGGCAGCAGTGCTAACCACTATGCCACCGTGCCGCCCACTATGCCACCGTGTGGTTCCTAGTCCAATAATAATACCATTATACCACTACCTCCTGAAGAACCCAACTGTTTCTTCCCCCATATATCTGGAAGAGCTATCACACACAACCAAACATCCTTGTTCAGTTTAAATGACGATCCTATTAAGGGGAGAACCCACCCTTTTGAGTAGAAAGTTCAGTGAGCCAGGGAGTGCTCACGAAACAGTGCCATCAACAATGATCGGTGAAAGTGCATGTAAATGATTAGATGGTCACTTTGGTGATTTTTTTCTGTTCTGTCACAGTTCTCCATCCCATTCTCATGTCTCCATGCTTCGATGTCTGCATTCCTCTGAGGAAACTCAGCAAACTTCAATCATTTTCTTCATCAGTGCTTTTCAATCCCTCAGCTTTTAGGTTAACAACTTCAGATTTTAGCAAAGTCTCACATTATTTTCTTTGACAGAAGGTGTGGGCAGTGCAGGACAGATGTATTATTGCACTGGGGGTTGGGGAACTGATGAATGCTTTTGTAGACCTCCCCAACCTATCAAAACACAACAACGTTTGTTTCAATCTGCTTTGTGCCTTCTGCCAGACTCTGGGGCCTTGGAAATTGCTTTGTCGTCCTGATTTTTTTTATATACTTTCCTTCCTACCTGTCCCCCTTTGGCCTATTAATGTACAAACTCTGTTTCTTGGAAGATTCTTCTGTCCCTTGTTATTCCTTTGTTTATCTCTCAGCAATATCACTATTCCATTTAATTGCTCCCCACACTCTAACCAGACATTTCAGAATTCTTTCATTGTGTTTTGTTTTATTTTAGTTTTCCTGTTATGCAAAAAAATGCCTGTTTATCTTTAATGTTTTCCAATCACAAGGAAGGATATTAAAATCTGGCATATTGATGTTACTGATGTGTGATGTGCTGAATATATATCTGTTTGTCTAGTTTGGCTTTCAGATTTCCAGTAACTGTAAACGTTTTGCTTTTTGTTTCGTCATTGATGCAAACCTATGAATCAGTCATTACAATAGTTGTGAATTTTCCAAGTTTAAGATTATGTTAAATTTGACTGAAAGATAGCACTACAGTTAGAAAGTTGGAGATTCAAGTTTCAATCCGTAGACTTCAGCTTGTAATCTAGGCCGACAGCTCTGTACGAAGTGAATTCTGCATAGTCAGTCACAGATGCTGTATTTTAGATTAAATTGAGGTCCTTTCCATCTGAATAACAGGGACATTCTCTGCAGTGCCTTGGCCAATGTCAAGCAGGATCTTTGAAGCTACCTTATTGTTATTTGTGGGAATTTGCATGCAAATAGATTGCAGTGATTACTTTTGGGGGGAGAAAAAGGTTATGATAAAATTCTTAAGGATGCTATAAGGTACTGCATAAATGTAAAGTTTTTTTTACTTTTCATCTGTAAGGGATGGATGATTAAATGTTACAGATTCTAATCACATGAATTGGTGACCTCTTAATTTTGGAAGTTTCCTTATACCAACTTTCCAATCAAGCCTGACATTTCTCTCTGGAGATTCATTGAAGAATGCAATGAAACATTGAGAAGGCTGAAGTCATAATCTATAACTCCAGCCAGAAACTTTGACCCTTAGTCACTGATCCTAAACACCTTTCTGATCACTAGTCTGACCTAATCATATTGCAACCAATCAGTGTTCTATTTAATAGCAAGCTTAGCGTCTGACGGTAACCGCTTTCCATCACCAAGGTCCTTCCTTCCTTCCTCCTTTGTCATATCCATATCTCCGCCCAGCTCTCAGTCCAATGCTGCTAAAATCCTCACCCTTGGTTTGTTTAGCACTACACCCAACTGTTCCAGTACTCTTCTTTGCAAGCCTCCTGTCCTGCATCCTCCACACAGTTCATATTAGCAGAGAAACATGGGACTTAAGAGCAAGAGGCAGCCATTTGGCTCTTTGAGCCTGCTCCACCATTCAATAAGATCATGGCTGATCTGGTTATGGTCTTGGCTTCGCTTTCCTGTCTGTGCCCCAGGATCCTTGACTCCATTTTCATTTAAAAATTTACATGAATAAATTTGATTTCTTTATCTCTAGGAGGAAAAAAAATTCTCCTCATCTGTGTTAATGGGGAGACTCTTAACTTCAAATATCTTCCTTAGTTTTAGTCTCCCAACAATAGGAAACACCATCTAGGAACACACACTACCTAATCTCCTCAAGATCTTTTATGTTCCATTGAAATTACCTTTTGTTCTTCTACACTCTAGTGAATATCGATCCAACGTTTTCAACAGTTCATCATAAGTCTTTTATCCCGACAGTGAGTTCAGTAAATCTTCTCTGAACTGCTTCTAAAGTAGTTATATCCTTTTTCAAATAAGGGGACCAAAGTTGTACACAGTACTCCAGGTGTAGTCTTGATATCAACCTATACAGCTGCCATAAAATATCCCAACATTTCTGTTCCATTCATCGAGGAATAAATGACATTCTATTTGTCCACCAGATGCAAAGAGCTCTGCTGGCCTAATTCTGACTTGTATGAAGTCCCATTCAGGTCACACCGTAGATTTAAAATTCTCTCCATTATGGTTAAATTTCTCCTCCCCTTCCCTGATTCTCTAATTTCTCGCAGCCTTATGATGTTACCAATTCTGACATCTTGCATACTGGATTTCCCAAGCTTTCAGCTTTTGAGGCCGCAAGGCTCTCAAATTCTCTCCTTTAAATATATCTACTTCTCTGTTCTCTGTTAAGATTCACCTAGTTTTTGACCACCTTTGAATGAGGCTATTTGCTTATGGCTTGTAGAGGCCAAGAATGTTGAAAAATAAATCAACTGTTTAGTTAATAACTGAATGGAAAACATGGCAATATAGTTCAGCTTAACATGTTTATTGTAACAAGTATATTAAAAGCTCTTTTGACTGAACATTATTTTCGTAGTTAACTTGTACTTCAACCTACAGAACAGAACCTTTAATGCAATGGAAACAAAGCTACTATTAAGTGTATGTCATACTGTCTTTTAAGCAGACATGATGGCTCAGTGGTTAGTACTGCTGCCTCTCAGCACCAGGTTTGATTCCAGCTTTGGGCGACTGTGTGGAGTTTGCACATTCTCACGGTGTCTGCATGGGTTTCCTTCGGGTGCTCCTGTTTGCTCCCACAGTCCAAAGATATGCAAATTAGGTGAATTGGCCGTGCTAAATTGCCCATTGTGTTCAGGGATTTGTAGTCAGGGGAAATGTGGAGTAATAGGTAAAACCAAGGACTGCAGAAGCTGGAAACCAGATTCTAGATTAGAGTGGTGCTGGAAAAGCACAGCAGTTCAGGCAGCATCCGAGGAGGAGGAAAATCGACGTTTCGGGCAAAAACCCTTCTTCGGGAATCTGAGTAATAGGGTAGGGGAATGGGTCTGGGTGGGATACACTTTGGAGGGACGGTGTGAACTTGTTGGGCCAAATGGCCGGTTTCCACACAGCCAGGATTCTATAATTCGAAATAATTATTGACTAATTACTTCTAATCTTTTGTTTTATCATTCCCAGCCTGAAAATTTTGAATTCCAGAACTTTTTAACTGTGCAACTTTTCATGAAGACTTCTCCCTCTATCTGAAGTGATGCAAATTACCTACCTCTCTTTTAACTTCTCTCAAATTTCATCTTTCAAATCTAAGTAGGCTCCAATATGTATCCCTATGTGGTGAAGCACAGAAACCTTCAACCTTCGACTCTGGTAGGTTGCCTATGTAATTTTCAGGGAAATCTTTGAAACACTTCCATTTCAAAGCCCATCTCCATGGTAACATGATCCTCGTACCCAGGTAAAAATACTGATTAGCTAACTTGGGGACCTCAGCCCTTTACATTTTGGATGTAAATTGACAGTTTAAAATACATTTGTTTACAATATAATATTTTCACACTTTTTGGGACCTTGGAGACTGTCCGTCTATGAGTACACAGCCTGATGTTACCAAGAGGAAACATTTTATACCTTTTTCTAAGTAAAACATCTGGGTCCCTTTAATCTGTAACAATCTAACCAGCTCACTGGCTGGCAGACTTCAGAACAGACCACATGACCTCTTTCACTTTACCTTAAAAATAAAATCCTTGGTGGTTTTGTGATTCTATGTACCATTTACAGAATTGGTAACTATGCAAAGATCCATTTTAACAGTATTTGCTGTTGAGTGGATGTCCAGTGATGCACAGTGCTGTAGTTAATTAGTTCCTGAATTGATGTCTGTTTATTCAGCCCTAAAGTGCGAAGGGAATTTGTGTAATAATTACTGAAGTAGGTGATTTAAAATAATTGGAAGGGAGTATAAATGTGTAATTTCTATTGTTTTCTTCTTTGAGATGCGTGGATTTGAAATACAGAGCGATAATTACTAGCAAAGTGTCAAAGTTGATGTAGGTAAATGATACCTGCCTGCTACACACTCCACACAAGCCCAATTCAAAAATACTCAGCTGACTACTTGTGCTAAATTTTATTCCTCCTTTTAATTTCTCTTTGTTACCTATAAACTAAAAGTTGCTATGAACTAAGGGGAGAGGAAAGACAAGGAAATTACAATGGCCTTTATTAGCTTTATGTCGTTTGTTGTCACTGTCAAGTGCGTGGCTGTGAATGTAGCTATGTTACTTTCTTCCTGGTCGGACAGTTAGTTCTTTTCTGGGAAAAAAAATAATAATTTGGTAAATTCTAAAAACTAAATTTTGGGTTAAATGGAGCCTTGGTTTTATGGTTTGATTGGCCTGATCCAGTACAAGACTCTACTCGTGACTGTGGTCATGTTAATATATGATTGTGGGATTCAAAGACCAAATGTATCAGCCCTGATCTTGCTACATGCCAGAATAGGTTTGAGGGACTGAATGGTCAATTTCTGCTCTAAATCTATCTGATCAAAAACTTGAGACAGGCAAGTAATTGTCAAATGACTTTCCAAACAGATAAGTGTGGGTTTCCACATTTGAGAAAAAAATGAGGAGGCCACCTATTACTTGGAAAAGAAGATTCTAAGTGGGATAGAGGAGTAAGGTAGTGCTAATACACAGATCAGAGAATTCCTGGTGTGAAAGCAGGCCATTCAGCCAATTGAAGACACACTGACCTTCCAAGGGTATCACACCCAGACCCAACTCCCCAAACCCCAGCCCCCACCCCATTTAAGAGCACACCTGAAAGAATGCAATTTTCACAATGCAGGGTTTCCTGGATGATATTTAAAGTAGGTGAAGAGGTCCTCTCTATGCTTTGAAGAACCAACGAGATTACTATATGGATGTAGATTTGCCTGCTGAGCTGGAAGGTCTGTTTTCAGACATTTTGTCACCATACTAGGTAACATCTTCAGTGGCCTCCGAATGAAGCAGTAGTGGTGTAGCTCACTTTCTATTTATATGTTTGAGTTTCCTAGGGTGGTTGATGTCATTTCCTGTGGTGACATCACTTCCTATGGTGATGTGATTTTCTGTTCTTCTCAAGGGGTGGTATATAGGATCCAAGTTAATGTTTGTTCATAGAGTTTTCGTTGGAACGCCACGCTTCTAGGAATTCTCGTGCGTGTCTCTGTTTGGCTTGTCCTAGAATGGATATGTTGTCCAGTTGAAATGATGTCCTTCCTCATCTATGTGTAAGGATACTAGTGAGAGTGGATCATGTTGTTTTGTCGCTAGTTGGTGTTCATGTATCCTCTGGCTACTTTTCTGCCTGTTTGTCCAATGTAGTGTTTGTTACAGTTCTTGCATGGTACTTTGTAAATGATCTTAGTTTTGCTTGTTGTCTGTATAGAGTCTTTCAAGTTCATTAGCTGCTGTTTTAGTGTGTTGGTGGGTTTGTGGGCTACCATGATGTCTAGGGGTCTGAGTAGTCTGGCAGTCATTTCCGAGATGTCTTAGGTGTAGGGAAGTGTGACTAGAGTTTATGGATGTTGTTTGTCTGCTTGTTCGGGTTTGTTGTTCAGTTGCCCAAACAAGTAGACAAAACATGTCCAGAAACCCCAGCCACTCTCCCCTACATCTCGGAAATGACTGCTAGACTACTTGGACCCCTTGGCATCATGGTAACCCATGACCAGAAATCCCATCCACTGGAAGTTACCAGCTAATGAGAAGCCAAATGCTTCACTGTATCACTTAGCAGTGCCACCTGGGAGGTAGTTTCTGTTGCTGCAAATGCATTCACCCATGGCCTGGAAATGCTTAGGGCCTCAGGCCATAGGAGAGTGTTTGGAGAAGAAGGGTCACAGGAGAAGGGATTGGTGGAATGGTAGAGTTACCAGACATAAGTATTTTTTCTGTTTTTACTTTCGAACTGTGGCCCAGTGGATTTATATAAATATACATTTCTCACTCTTGCTCTATTTTGGCACACAATTAGTGTGAACTGCGTGCTTTGAAGGCAGACTGTCTTGAATGCTGTGAACCAGTTGTGATACCTCTTTCTATGTCCAATTTCAATCAGTTTAACTTTTCTTAGGAAAATACCTTGCATGAAAGGGAGGTAGGTCTTCTAGGTACTTCACTGTACGGCAGTAAAATATGGTCATTGTTATCATATTGAAACAACTCCTGGCTGAACTTGTCTCAAAACAGACTAGAAAAATTGATAAATGATTAAGACTTATTTAATTGTGCTACTTTGTTGCATTTTGGAGCCCAGAGCACACTATGCAGTTGCCACTCATTGGCAAAGATTTGAACTATTTATTTTAAACTCCCTTCAAGGACACTACTGGAACAATTATTAAATTTTCACAAAGCAATATTCTCTTCACCAGAGCATGTTCCAAGTACCCTGAATATTCAGGTTCTTAGATTTCCAATACCAATATCTACTTTACTATAGTGATCTCTGACCTCTGTGGAGGTGGGCCTGCTGAAGAAAGATGTTAGATTAAGTAAGACTGATGTTGATCTTCATTTTCCATGAAAGATATTTGATTTACAGAAACGAAACCAATTTTTTTTTATTGTTGTTTGACTGAATGTTATTTGGAGTTGCATTTATGGTTTTTTTATTGTGCTAGAAATCCCAGTGTTGTAGTCTTTGAAAAGTGTATGAATTTACTTCTGAGGAAAGGCTTTTACACACAGGTAAAGGTCAATTATAGCTGCACATAACTTAGAGATGATGAAGGATAGGGATCCAAATTCTCCACCCTCATTTCATCCATCCCTTCCCCAATCTAGGACGATGGCCATTTTCACTTTGTATGTCAAGGTTATACTACTTTCATTGAAGAGTGAGATGAGCACTGTAGTTGCTAATCCAACATTTTTAAAATTGCAAAACTGACCTTATTTCAGTACCATCAGTTCCTGTCCCACTTGCATCTAATTTGTTCTGCCGCCATTTTATCCATAACAGTTGATGTTTTTTCTCCAAGCTTATCATTCATTACAGAAAACTGTCCTATGAATGTAGTTGGGATTTATGAATATATCTCTCATATGTGTATGCCGGTTAAAGAAAAGATAGTGCTAATTATATTTTATGACAATTACACTAAGATTAACTTTGGCATACACAGTACTAGTGAATTCATGGCTTTATTAAATTATGAAATGCAACTTGCTGTGTTTGTCTGTCCGGAATGTTTAAAATAATCATCTGTAATGTCTAAACTTTATCGATAAAGCTTTTGATCAAATTTGCTTTTTAGCTGATTAGATTTCTTTTAGAAATTGTTCTCAATGATGACTGTGATGCTTTTAAAAAAAACTTAAGTGTGGCTTTGTTCACCGTCACTGTTTTTTATTCCTTTTTCAAGTTGCAATTGAAGAATTTCTGTTCAGTACTGTGAACTTTCTATGTGTGTGCTGTGAATATGTACCCTAAATTTCTTCTCCCTTCCATTCTGCCCTTGTTTCTTCACAGTCATTGTATACAGCAGATTCTAGAAAGTGTAAATCATTGTCACCTTAATGGCATAGTTCACAGGGACCTGAAGGTCAGTATTTACCCATGAACTGCAAGCAGAAATACGTTAATAGGGTTGGGAAAACAATCTTAAAGATCGCCCTTGCCTCAGCATATTCTGCATGGTGCCTTTTACCTACTTGCAAGTCCACATGTCTGCAGTGCATCATGGCTGAAGAAAATCAATTGTGCAAAGTCTTTCTCTAGTTTTAAGGTTCAGGACAATGAACATTTATTAACTTGTTTGAATTATGATTATGATGGTGAAGGGTGTGGGTGTGTAAATATGTAGCAATTTCTTTAAAAAGTTTGCTAATGATGCATTGCTGCGTGTGAATGAACACCACTTCTGTTCTGAGACTTGGACTGTGATAGCAATTATTTATACAACTGGGCACATGTTACTCCAATGGAATACGTATAGGCGGTCATTAAAAATTAGGAATAATAAAATGTTTAAAATGTCAACACTCTTAACCTAAATTAATAGCTCTTTTTTGCCTTCATTGTTTACAAACTACATTATTTAACAAAAGTATTACTGAAAGATGAAAAAGTGAGAATGACTAATATCAATTTGACAATCACTTATTTTTCAAAGGTAGTGTCATGGTAACCATTATGTTTACCAAGCTAAATGCTACCTGCTTAAAAAAACTAAGTGATTACCTGCTGCTGTTTTCTTATTGGCTGATTTATATCTTTATGGTGACCACTGAGTGTCTAGTCAGCAGCTCAAAAGAGGGTGCCTGTAAGTCTAATTCAATGCAGGGAAGCTGTGAAGTCTTGGTTAATGTGCCAATGGTTATTCTGCTGGAGCACCTGTGTTTAGGTCCATTAAGGACAATTCAACAAAACACCAGTTGTTTGCTATTGACCACGAAGCCAGTCTCTCCGACAGTACACAGAGAGTGAGTGTCAGCTTGGAACTAACACACACCCCTGGTGTTTGCATGCAGTCATTGCATTCAGCAGATCCTGGAGGCTGTGCTTCACTGCCATCAGATGGGTGTGGTCCATCGAGACCTGAAGGTGAGTGATTTGAAGATGATCTGAACGGTTCACACTGTTCTGCAGTCATGCATGAAGTGGAATCAAAACTCGTTTCAACTTTCTTACTGTGAATGGCAACTTGTGTAGGTACCTAGTGATTATTTTGACTCAAAAATCTGTGTCCCCAAAACATGTCACTGGCTGAAGGAGGGAAATATATTTGTGAAGCAAGAGCATCTTTTAATTTCTCAAAAAATTATGAGCAATTCTGAATCTAATTTTTATCCGTCTTCTCAGTCATTCTTGCCTGAGTTTTGAAAGTGGCGACTGATGGTACCCATCCTTCAGACACAGCCCCAGAAAGGTTTGATAAACTGTTTGATTACGTAGGCTCAGAGACCACAAACAGTTCAGCTTTAGTGAATTTTAAGGTCTCAAGCCTGATTCTGCTTTGAAGAAATTTACTTGAAAGTGATTGACCGTCAGAAGCAACTTGCCATTTGCTTTAGTAAGCCCAACAATATCATTAAATAGTTCTGAAAAGCTAAGGTAAATGTCCAGAAAAGAATGTTCTTGTGCATTTTCAAATTTAGTTTGATTATTTGCCTGAAAGTATGATCTAAAACAAACAGTTACATTGTAGGAAGTATTTATAATGCGCTTCTTGCTCTTTCATTTACTCTTTTTTTTCCAAATTATTTGCCTCTTGCCTACACTAGTCACTGCTTCAAAATGCAAATAGTACCTCTATCTTTCCGTGACGTATCGTATTAATACGACTGACTTAACTTGCAGTAGAGAGAGAGAGAGAAATATTGGAAGCATTAGTTATGATGGGGGATACATTTAAGCCCGAATAAACATCTGGAAGCAGAAATGTTTTGCCATATTCCATGCATGACTGCAGATACTTGACTCTTCACCCTGAACCACATGTTTTGTACTTGATTCATAAATTTTGCTGCTAAAATGTCAAGCCACTGTGTGTTGCTCAATCTCAACAACCTTTTACGGTTGTGTTAAATTGATTAACTTGGCCTTTCAGTGACTTTCATATTGCATTTGCATATTGCACCAGCAACCATATTACCTGCAGAATGTTATACTGAGCTACCTCAAGCAGTGATCACCATAAATAACTTCAGGATTTTTTTTTGGTGTTCTGTAAAATCAAAATTTTAATTCTTGAATGGAGCAGGATTTGAAACTATTCAAGAACTGTAAAATATAGGTTTTCATTTTTGAAGTCTGTTTTACACCTATATATATTCATTTATTCTAATGCATCCCTTTGATTGATTTGTTGCTGCTGCCCATAATACGATAGGGGAAAAAAATGTGTTTGCATGCCATCAGTTCTAACAGCATTATGCAGACTGCCGGAATTTCCCAGGGCCAGACAATGCCTTCAGCTGCTACCTGCATGGCCCACACGGGGTTTTAACAAGAGAGAAATCACATGCTGGCTATGATGGTGAAGGCATTGTCTGCATTGGGATTTCAATGTAGTCTGCTTGTTGCCACTTTGAAACATCATTGCACAAACAAATTGCCCCCTCTGAGAGTCAACCAAAGATTTAAGTGAGTCAAGTTGGGTTATGGCTGGTTTCTCTTGCTGGGGAAATGATTTGTTTCCATATAAACTCAAATTGAGAAGTAATCTGGATAAACTGTTTAAATTGCCTCTTATTCCTGAGATTGAACAATTGACCATTGAATTCGCAATTAAGCACAATTTGTGTTTCAAAGCTCTTTGAATGTTAATTGCATGATTTTTTAAAAATAAAGATTATATTTAATAATACGACTTGGGTGAGTGAAAACCAATTTTAAAATTGCTAACAATTATACATATAATCTAAACAAAAAGTAAGTGCATCTTATAATGTGCAATTCTTCACAGCATCAATCTTTTTGATTTGAAGTTGGTGATTCAGAACAATTGCACCTGCAATCTTCAGTTCTGTAGGGTGACAAGATATTACAAAAAGCTCCCAACTAGTTTTCAGCTAAATGAGTAGAAGACAAACTCTGTATTAACCCGTTCATTGGCATTTCTGATGGTATGCCACTGTATTTACCAAATATTAATTGACATTGTTTTGTCTTTTTTTTAAATGGATAAAACAATGTGTAGTACTTGTTTTTGTTCGAGGCTTTTCAACATTCTATTTGATCTAGAATTAATGCCTGTTTAATTGCATAAATTTGTGTTTCAGATTTATTTGTTTCTGAATGCTAAATGAGCAAGAGAAACAGTAACGGTTGAGAAACCTTTCAAAGTATTATAGATTTGTGAAGCTGTAATAGCTTGGATTTCAGTTGAAAATGCCCTCTAGATAAATTAGATGAGGTGCTACAACTGAAAACTGCTCTCATTCAAATTGATAATCGTGATTTAGTTTGACTGTCATTGAGCAACCAGGGGAATAATCTGTGTACTTACACTGTTTAATTCTCTGCGCTCTGTTACTATTTGACTAAATTATAAACCTACAAGTGAAGTTGAAGAACATATTTTATATGCCATTACTAATCCTTGTAAAAGAATGGTGCAATTGATTGAATGAAAATGGGGCGGCAGAGTGGCACAGTGGTCAGCACTGCTGCCTCATAGCGCCAGAGACCCGGGTTCAATTCCACCCTTGGGTGGCTGTCTGGGTCGAGTTTACATGTTCTCCCTGTGTCTGGGTGGGTTTCCTCTGGATGCTCCGGTTTCCTCCCACAGTCCAAAGATGTGCAGGTCAGGTGAATTGGCCATGGGTGGCACGGTGGCACAGCAGTTAGCACTGCTGTCTCACAGCGCCTGAGACCTGGGTTCAATTCCCGACTCAGGCGACTGACTGTGTGGAGTTTGCACGTTCTCCCCGTGTCTGCGTGGGTTTCCTCCGGGTGCTCCGGTTTCCTCCCACAATCCAAAGATGTGCGGGTCAGGTGAATTGGCCATGCTAAATTGCCCCTAGTGTTAGGTAAGGGATAATGTAGGGGTATGGGTGGGTTGCGCTTCGGCGGGTCGGTGTGGATTTGTTGGGCCGAAGGGCCTGTTTCCACACTGTAAGTAATCTAATCTAATCTAAATTGCCCATAGTGTTAGGTGAAGGGGTAAATGGAGGGGAATGGGTCTGGGAGAGTTGCTCTTCGGAGGGTCGGTGTGGACTTGTTGGGCCGAAGGGCCTATTTCCACACTAAGTAATCTAAAAAAATTGTTTCTCATGCTTTTAATGAGACTTCTGATCTTTAATGCATTGGTAACTATTTTGTGGAGATTTACCGAGTTTGATTATTTGGTTGGAAATAATAGTTTATAAGATATAAGAAGAAATATAATTTGGAGATTTTCTTAATCCATTTTTGTTCATCCGCTTCTTTGAACCAAAGCCAGAGAACTTGCTCCTTGCTAGTAAATTGAAAGGAGCTGCTGTGAAATTGGCCGATTTTGGTTTGGCAATTGAAGTCCAAGGAGACCAGCAAGCATGGTTTGGTGAGTAAAATGTATTTTTCATTACTTTTGCCTTAATATTGTTTAAGAAATGAAGTTAAATCTTAAGACATTATTTAAAGAAACTTTTAGGGTCTTCCTAATGAAAATTATTTTGACTTTTGATAAAGCAACTTTGGATAGCTGGGATAATCCCCTTTTTCCATCCAAGGGCCATTTTGTAAAGTATCCAATGCAGCTGTCTGTGATCCTTACATAGCAGTTCCCCAGCCAAGTGATTGAGCACATTGCCCTTCTATCCAGAAGAGGAGAACAATGCAGAAATGCCAAAGTAGAGGAGTGAGATACTATTTTGGGAAAGTATTATGGACCAGACCAAACCCCCTCAAAACATATCAAGCAGATAGTCTAGACCCTGACTTTTATGTTATTTAAAGGTAAACGTCAGCTGCTATGTTCCAGATCTGATTTGATTGGTCAAGCTAATAAGCATTAAGGAAATCTTCACTCCACAGTTAACAACATATAAGTAAAAAAACAATTGGCATTACTTTAATTCTATCCATGTACTTAAGACAATATATTTTAACGACTACTCATTTATTGTTCCAATATAGCAGCATCCCATAAACACACACTTGGCAAGGCAATTTCAGCAAATCCATGTTGTTCTCTCATGCAGTCTAGCAATAGTCTAGCGGTAGAGAGAAACCTCTGACATTTTGCAGTAACAGAGGAAGTGCTGTACCTAGTAGCTTGTCCAAAACCCAAACTTCAAAAACCGAAAGCAAAAACTTAAACCTGGGTCTCTGAGAGCCTGACTCCACCCATTCATCCTTTCTTTTTAACCTGTTACTCACTCTGCTTTCCCTGGAGTAGACACCTTGTCACCAAACCTAGTTTTCAAGAGAAACAGGACACGCACAACTCTTCACAAAAAGGTCAGCTAATATGAAAGATTACAACACACCCCCTGCCCCCTGATGCTGTCTTTCCTGTGGAAGTAATATAAAATGACAAACACACTGACATGAAGTTAAGAATATTGTCTGACCAGCCAGAAGAAATGTATAACAAATTTAGGCTCTCTATTATTTGGCTCAAAAGTGTGAGGTGGAATATATTAGCCTTTAAGTATCTGTCCTAATTTTCAATTCTCATGAAAATAGAAACAAGGGTTAGAAGGTGCGTGTAATGGGTGACTGAATTGATAATTTTACATGATTGTTCTATGACATAATTACCCCCATAGTATCTGAATTGGAGTAGTATGTAAAGGCTTTGGATCCAACTTGATCCATTACTCTTAAGTGTTGTACGTTATAATAGTGTGTCCGTTGCTGCTGTCGGTTAAAAGTAATTGTCAAGGAAAGCAAGTGAAATAATTTTATGGATCAATTTATTTGCTCTCTATGTCTCATTTGCAAACTGGATACTAATACTTTTAAATTTTATCACAGATAACTGAGAAATGTTTTCCTTCTTTCTAATTTAAAATGTCAATTTAGGTTTCCCATAATATAAAATCTGGGTCGGTAGTTTGGAATAAATCCCTTCCTTTTTCTGCATCATAGTACTCAGATATTAAAGAGAGAAATCCAACCATTTAATGCAAAGCTGTTTTTCGTACTAAGACACGATTTATTTGAAATCAACTTCCATGCTGATATTGCTGTGTTAATCCAAAGGTTTTGCCGGCACACCCGGGTACCTCTCCCCTGAAGTATTAAGGAAAGATCCGTATGGAAAGCCGGTGGACATGTGGGCATGTGGTAAGTCAAATACATGGTTTTTGATTCATTATGTCAGATATAGAGGGCATTTTAGCCAACTTGTTAATCTGCTCATTGGATATAATGAAACATTATCAGATAGATCAAATACATATATTAATACTTCTTATAAACATACACTTACTGGTAGGAATCTTTTATTGATATTGTAAAACAGGAACCCTAGTTACTTCCCCCTTCCACCACATGAGTACTGAAACCCATTGTAGCGCTTTCTCTGTGCAATAGTCAAAATCAAGCATAAACCAGCAAGTATACCTGGATATACTGATGTGTTTCCCATGCTTAATATTTGGAGACAGGTGTTGCTTAGCTCAGTTGGCTATATGGCTAGTTTGCCAGAGTGATATCAACAGTGTGGGTTCAATTCCTGCACTGACTGAGAGAACCAAGAAGGACCCACCTTCTCCATCTCTCCCCTTGCCTGAGGTGTGGTGACTCTCAGGTTAAACCACCACCAGCCCAGTTTCTCTAATGAGAGAGCAAGGATTACAGTCCTCTGGGACTATCACAGCTTTACTTTTTTTCAATTTGGGGGCAGTTCAAACTGTGGGCAACTTCACAACAATCACTATTCGTGACAGAAACTTGATTCCAATTTTTCCTGCCTCATACCTTCTTCCTTTTCAAAATTTTACACATCTAATTAGAACTTCTCTCTAAACGTAGACTCCTTTTTTTTTCTCCATTCACTGCTTTTTATCACATTGCTTTCCATCTTAAAGTACATTGTGATGTTGGGAATTGTAAAATAAAATAACATATCTGGATGATTTACCACATATGACTTTTTGGAACTCAAGTCAAAAGGATGTTTATAAAAATGATTTTGAAAAGAAAAGTGTTTAAAATAAATGTGAGATTTCTTCATAGAAAATGCAACTGTTTGGCAATTAAAGACTGAGGGTTGGGTTTTGCTTAGGAATGGCCCCTGAACTGTGAGGTTGCTTTGTTTCCAACCAAACTGTAGGACTGTAAAGCTGGGAATAGCAAATTCTGTCTCTCTTGAAAAATGGCAGTTGGGAAAAAACTGGCTAGAAGGAAGTGATCTCTGTCAGCAAGAGAAAAGTCATGAAAGCAAAATCAACTAAAATGTTTTCTGTTTTTGAAGTAAGTAGGAAAGTGAAACTGAGAGCATTTCAGATATCATGGTTCTTAGCTGTATCTGATTGGCATCTGCCATCTGGTCTGAAGAGCTTCTATTGCTTTACATCCAACAGCAACTTGATCCTGTCAACAGGAATCCAAAATAACTGAGACATCAACTCATTCTACCCCTATGGTTTGGTCTCTAGATTCACAAAGTGTTTTTTTTCAAATGTACAACACATTGCAGGGCTGTGTCACCTTCTGTCTTTATATGATTGTGTGTGCTGGAATTAAGGAGGATATAGTTTAATTACATATAGTAAGTTAATTTTTAAAAATTGCCATTTGTTAAAAGAATAAGTTTGTTCTCAATGAGCAAGTTATTTTTGAATTTATTGAGGGATGCCTGTGAAAGTCTCTTTAATTCAGGACAGCAATGTTAAAGAGAAACAAATTGACTATTTTGAAGGTAAAGTTTGCAATTTTGATGTGACTTGTGCAGCAGTGAGGCTTGACTTCCTGCACACTGCTCTCGTCAGTGTTCTTTTTAATGTTAAATGCCTGTTTGACCTGCATAAACCTTGCAGTTTCATCATGGCAAACTGACCAGCATACTTACCAAAAACAAGTATGGAAAATTACAGCAAAGCAATGTGAAAAACCAGGCTGAAACGTTTGTGTTCACCTTTAGCTGGAAGTGCTAGGTGGATGTTCCATCTCCGCCCCCTCCTGAAGTCCCCTGCATCGTAATTTCCAGAGTTCAGGCAATTTGATTCACTCCATGTGATATCATGCAATGGCTGAAGTCACTGAATACTCTTAAGACTACGGGCCTTGGTACTGCAGTGTTAGTATTGAGAATGTGTGTTTCAAAGCTTGCCATGAATGCAACCAAGCTGCCCCAGTTTTGTGATAAGAAGAGGATCAATTCATCAATGTAGAAGGTTGCCAAGTTATGCTCAATCCATAAAAAGCAGGGCTAGTTTAACACCACCAATTACTATCCTGTCAGTCTCTTCTTGATTATCAACAAAGTGATACAAGGGGTCATTGACAATACGATCAAACAGCACTTACAAAGCAACAGCCTGCTCACTGACTCGATGTTTGGGTTCTGCCAGGGCAAGTCAGTTCAAGACCTCATTACAGTCTTGTTCCAAACATGAACAGAAGTATTGAATTTCAGAGATAAGGTGAGAGTGCACTTGACATCAATAATTTGACCAATTAGCGTATCAAGGAGCTCAAGCAAAACTGGAGTCAGTGGGAATCAGGCAGGAAATGCACTGCTGTTTAGAGTTACAAATAACTCAAAGCAAGATTTTGTGGTTGTTGGAGGCCAATCATCTCAGTCCCAGAACATCATTTTAGGACTTCCTCAACGTAAAGTCAGACACCAAGTCCAACCATCTTCAGTTGTTTTATTGACGACCTTTCCTCCCTTATAAGATCAGTTATGGGGATACTAGCTGATGATTACACAATTTTCAGTATCATTGTTGATATTACAAGGAGTGAAGCAGCCCATATGCAACAAGACCTGGACAGTGTGCAGGTTTGGACTGACAAGTAATGAGTAAAATTGGCATTGTATATGCCCAGAACATCGATTTTCTTGCTCCTTGGATGCTGCCTGACATGTTGTACTTTTCCAGCACTACACTCTTGACTCTGATCTTCAGCATCTGCAGTCTGCACTTTCTCCACCGTATATGCAACAGTTAATGACAGATTCCAACAAGAGAGAACCTGATCATCTTCCTTTCCTGCCATTCAAAGGCATTATTATCACAGAATTTCCCATTACCAAATCCTGGTGGTTACCATTGAACAGAAATGGAACTGGACCAACCATGTAAATAACATTGCTATAAGAGCAAACCAGAGGTTAGGATTCCTGTAGCAATTATTTTGCGGCCTGCCCCAGTACAACATTTGAAAGGCACAAATCTGAAATGTAATTGCATTGCCTGGATAAGTGCAGCCCCAACAACACTAAAGAACCTTGATACCATCTAGGATAAAGTAGGCTGCTTGATTGCACTTCATTTACCACCTTCAATATTCACACTCTTCACCACAGATGCAATGTGGCAACTGTGTGGCAACAAGGTGCATCATGGTAACTCTCAAAGGCTCCTTCGACAATGCCTTCCAAACACCCATCTAAAAGGGAAAGTACAGCAGTACATTGGAAACACCGCCACCTGAAATTTCCCTTCCAAACCATGCACCATCATGACTTGAACTCTATTTCTTTCCTTCAGTGTCATTGAGTCAAAATCTGGGGTACTTTCTCTCTTGCCAACCTCTTCACCAGTTGATGGAGGTCAACTCTAAAACCATGCTCTGTAAAATAAACAAATAATTTCCGTTACGTTTTGATTGCTTCTTTTGCCAATTACCTTAAGCTGATGTTCTCCCATTCTTGATGCTACCAACTTCTCCCTATCTACTTTAATCAGAACCACTCATGATTTTGAATACTTCCATCAAAGCTCTTCTCAACTTTCCCAACTTTTCCAATCCCATCAAATAATTAAAGTTTCCCTCACACCATTATTCTGATACTGTCTGTACTGTGTTTGTTATCCAGAAGTATAAAACTTACTTTTTCAGTAACAAGTCTCACTCCCTTCCTTTTCCCTTCCTTTTCCCTTCCTTTTCCCTTCCTTTTCCCTTCCTTTTCCCTTCCTTTTCCCTTCCTTTTCCCTTCCTCTACGTATTCTTGAATCCAAGGCTTCAGATGTCTTCAATGTTTAGAACTGTGTGTCGCAGCGTTAATATTCATTTCAAAGTCATTTAGATCTGAAGATTTTTCATTATGACACATGTGGCTTTAATCGTTGACCTCTACGAGTATAGATTAAGGTATAGCTTCAGAGTTTTAGAATACTGCAGTCACAATTACAAGTTAGAATCAAGTTGCTTAAGTTCCTTAATTGGAAGATATACAAAAATGCTTGTAACACAAATTCTTGGATAGAGTTTACAATTAGCGACTGTAACTGTATCCTTTGCTTGTCCTACATTACAGTTGCAGCAAGAAAACTGCTGCACGTCAGGACATTATAGGACCTGAGCTAGTTTTGCACTAACTTATTTTCTACTTCTGTAACAGAATAACTTGGGGTTATCTATGTTAAGTTTTCACTTGCCGTTCCTTCACCCATTCTGTAGTTTTTCAGTCAGAGCTCCTAGTCATATTGTCTTGCCACATTTTGTGGTGTGTGCCCACCTTCTGGTTAATGTAGATAATCTAAGTGCTGTGGAAATTTTATTTGCATTGATGTAGCATGTGTGAGTGAAATTTTTCATTTTTCTCTGTTTTCCTAAAGCCCCTACTTTTCCTGAAGTGATTTTAATCTTCCCACTAATCAGCAGCTTCAGAATGGCAATGAATGTAAGAGTAAAGCTCAACACTTGATTAAGCAAATTTAAGAAGCTATTTTCCAGGGATGCTAATTTATTAAGTCCTGCTTTTAAACCTAGTCACCTCATGCTAGAAGCCCTAAAGCTCAAATGAAATTATTTTTATGAATTCAAGTGAAACTAAATCAGTTTCCACTCCTATTTCATAATCAAAAGTTAGATCAGAGTGTAATCATTTCAGCAAATAATGTTCTTTAAATTTATGATAATTAATTTAGCATGTAGTCTTGTTAAATGTCACACTATTTACACAATCCGTTCTATCTCGAATAATGTTTAATTGCTTATTTTATAATCGCTTCATTTCATTTCCACTGTTTGAACTCATTGTTTAGGTGGTGTGCAAGCTGAATATTTACATTTATAACCTTGAATTATTAGAATGCTGACTTCTCCTACTGGGTCTCTCTGTTTCAACTCAATTTTGAAAGGCAGAGATTTTTAGTCTTGTCTGTGCTGATAGAGCCCTTATTTGCAAGAAACATGTTATGAAATCTTCGATCTAGGCTTGAAAATCTATGTTTCTTGAAAACTAAAAGGTAAGTTATTTCAGATGAAGGCTGTTCAGAAACAGACTTTTTAGCTCCCAGTAACTGCTGGTTTCAGTGCACAGTGGGGATGCTGGAAAGATCTGAAGATTAGTAATAGACTATATGTACTCTCCACCCTAAGATGCTTTAAGAAGGTGATATCAGTAATTGCGCTAAAATATTTTGTTTGGGCAGTTATATCTCTGTCTCTGTTTTTCAGAATTAATTATTGCAGTCTTAACATGTCAGACAGCTTAGCTGCATCAGCCACACAAATGCAGTATTCAGTATTTAGTATTTCTTTAATTTGAACAGGTGTTATTCTGTACATACTGCTGGTTGGTTACCCTCCTTTCTGGGATGAAGATCAGCACAGGCTGTACCAGCAGATCAAGGCTGGTGCTTATGATGTAAGTACATTGAATAGCTCCTGCTAACTCTTTCTAAGTGATTGAAATGTTTTATCGATACATGAAAGGATTTTTATCCTCTGACTTTCAGGCAGAAATGTGTTATTCATCACTTTTTATTATGAAGATAAATTTTGAAATGAATACCAGCTAAATTATACCTTTCCATTTGGATTGCTTTTCCCCATTCTGCAAAACATGCAACCTAATATTGTAACCAACCATCTTTTTATCTGCTGCCTAACACCTAACCTGGTGGATAGGTTTCCACCACCCAGTGATCTAGAATATCTTCTGCCGAATCTAAACTTTCAGTGCTCCTAATGAATACTGGCATGATCACATCCGGAGCAAGGTTGTGATAATCAGCAAGTGTGTAATGATATAATCAGTTTAACTTGCAGGTTGATCAAGAATAAGTTACTTAGATGAACAATTTGTTAACATCTCTGAAAATCTGGCATTCCAAGAAATAGTAGATTGAAAGAAAACAAAGCTGTTACCAAAAAGGCTGGATTATGTTGATGTGCAACATTTAGTTAATTGGATTCAAATTGTTTTTTGATTTCAGTCTCTATAAGAACCAGACGTAGATTGGTTTTGTTTAAGGTTAATTCTGAGTATGAAGATTCACACAAACATAACTTTCAGTCTCTTAAGTTGGGAGACATTTTGGCAGCATCTTACCGGAGGCAGATTTGGAGAGGAAATCAAGTATCCATGTTCTTTATTTATACTTGATTTAGAAATTATTTGAGCATTTTGTTGAAATAATCTTAATTATTTTCAATTTATATTTCTTTTATAGCAAAAAAATGCACTTGTGGTTATTAAACAATCTGACCCTATAGTTGTGTTAATGTGCATTCCATATCTATTTCCACTGGTAAGTCTTGTGTTGCTGACAATCATTTAATTATCTCTATATTGTTTTACTTGTAGTTCCCATCACCAGAGTGGGATACAGTGACTCCAGAAGCTAAGGATCTTATCAACAAAATGTTAACAATAAATCCTGCCAAACGAATCACGGCCTCAGAAGCTCTGAAACATCCATGGATTTGTGTAAGTTGCTGCCTTTTTTGCATCAATAACCCATACTTAATGCATTATTATTGGTTCGTTACTTAGCAGATATGTAAAGCTCTGGGATCATCATTTGGAAGCACAGTCTTAAATAATGAATGTGTGGAGTTAGTAGTTGAAAAAATTCTATTACTGTTAAAGAACTTTCCTTTATGGAGTCCTCAGCCTTCCCCAAAGCACTTCAAAAGTGATGAATTAGTTTTGAAGTGAGCTACTTTTACAATGCAGGGGATGTGATTATCAATTTGCAGACAGCAAAGTCTCTATAATGCAATCAGATAATTGATCAAATAATCTATTTTTTGTGGGGTTAGTTCAAATATATTGACCAAGGCACACAGCTCATTTGATCATCAAAAAGTGCCAGACAAGCTTCTATATCCACATGAAGGCCAGATGTAGCTTCAGTTAATTGTCTCCAGTAGGGCAGCATTCTCTCAGTATATGATTGAAGTTTCAGTTAGTGTTGGAGGAGGTGCAGGTTGAGAACTTGTGTGAAGAGTTGTTCTACATACTTGAGTGTTTGGCCAGTCGGGATCTGTGCATGGCTTATTGTTTGTTTCCCAAGGTGAAGGAGCAGAGAACCAAATTCACAGAACACAGCCTTTGAGTGGATGATACATGATGAAAAGTGGCCCAGTGGTTGGCACTGCTGCCTCACAGCACCAGGGTCCTGGGTTCAATTCCTGCCTCAGGATGACTGTGTGGAGTTTGTATTTTGTCCCTGTGTCTGTGTGGGCTTCCACCAGGTGCTCTGGTTTCCTCTCATAGTTCAAACATGTGCAGATTAGATGGATTGGCCATGCTAAAATGTCCATAGTGTCCAAGGACATGCAGGCTGGATGAGTTAGCTATGAAAAACGTAGGATTACATGGTAGGAGGGTGGGTCTGAGTGGGATGCTCTTTGCCAGGTCGGTGTAGACTCAATGGGCAGATGGACATGCTACCACAATGGTTTCTATGTGGGGATTCTATGTCATGCTCCTGGTTATAAAATTCAGCCTCTTTAGGTAGGAGATCTAGAATGTATAATTTAAAGATCCAACCCCTTCATACCAAAAGTTAATAATTCTATACTAACATTTGAGCTGTTTGTGCAAAATAAAATCAGAACTCAGCTCTGCAGCAAATGCTGTTTCTGTCCTGCTAAACCTTCCAGGTCTGAAAAATGATTGCTGAGACAGAAGTGGTACTCCTGTATTGGTTTGAATACAGCCACCTGATAACTTCTGTAATATTGAAGGTTCAAACAGTTGGAATGCAAACAAGAGTGAAAAATCAATGGTCAGATTAAAGGAATTTGCAGGTTGAGTGAACCCACTAATAATATTTTGTACATCTAATCATATTACCTTATGTTTATATATCCCCGATGAATTTTTAAAATCAAAAATATTGATGTCCCAGCCTCTGCATTTTGAACGTTGTTTGCTCCAGGATTACAAAACTGTGGGCTTAACATTAGAAAGGGAATTTGGTGTTGAAAATAACAATTAGTTTACAGGACTATAGAAGGTACCAGGAGGTAAATATTTTTAATTGCAAAGCATTTAACTCCAGGCAAATTGTGGTAATAGTAAACAAATTTTATGACATTAATATTTTGACAGTCAGTTTTCCCTTCATTGAGTTTCCTAAAAAATGTGGTATAATTCTCTACATTCAGTAAATGTTGAAGAATTTGTAGAAATCTTGCTTGAATTTCCATATTGGCAAGTGGTACTGAAAGAGAGAAATAAAAACAGGATTATGACATCAACTTAAGTTGGGTTTTTTTGGCCACCATATCCGGACTGATTGTCATTGACATTTTTTCAAAACTTAATTGCAAATGTGACTCTGACAGTTTGTCTGAAACTGGCCACAGCTATTTCTGTTGCTTTTGCCAAGCATGAGCATCATTAGTAATAGTTGAGGAAGGTGGTGCAGACTCTTTAGACAGAGTGCAAGCATCATTGAGCCCAATTAGCTATTTGTGTATTTCATGAATTATTCAGTAGATATTTTAAAAGTACCTAAAGAGAGGTAATTATATACAAATTGTTGTGGGTGTTTTTAAAAAGAAAACTTGTATTACATGTCAGAACTTATGCACGTTCTCTCTTTTGTTTTTACTTTGCAGCAACGATCAACTGTTGCTTCTTGTATGCATAGACAAGAGACTGTGGAATGCCTGAAGAAATTCAACGCTAGAAGGAAACTGAAGGTCAGATATCATTTCACACTCTCCCCTAAACCTGAAGACATAATCCTCAATCTGTTTTTAGATTTCCAAACAAAATACAGCATTTTATGTGTGGAGTTCAAATAGGAAACCATTGGTGCAAGTACCATGTGAGATTACATTGGGGCAGGGGGAGGATTTGGGTGGAGGAAGGTTTAGTGAAGAAGAATAAGTTTTCTAGTCAGTATGTATTGCTGCCGCAACATGAAATGTTCCGTAAGGTTATATTTGCAAATTTAAACGCAGTTTCCCCTGTAATCTGTCATTCTTTACACTCATCACAAAGAGCTGGTTTCACATTCGAGCCTGCTAACCTTATGCTGTTAGATTTGGTACAGGCAAAAGATGTGTCTGTATCTAACCAAAACTACTTTCCTCACACCAAGTGAGGAGACACAGAGGGATAGATGCAGAGTTCCAATTGCAAGAAGTGCCAGCGCAAGGTTTACAAGCAGTGGGTCAGCTCCCTTGACCTGGTCAAGAATCCCAGCATTGGAGGGCCATCGTCAAGGTGTGTATGCTCTTCTCGCCTGCAACGGAAGTCAGCAGAGAGTAGTGAGCATTAGCAATGGCTTGCTGCATGTGTGAGCTTCTCAAGTAGGGATTTGAGGTGACTGGTGGGAGAAGAATGAGTACAGCAAGAAGATTTCTTCTGAGGAGTGCTCTGCAGGATAGTGCTGGGTAAGTCACAGAATAGCAATGGCATCAGAGAGTGTCATTCCAAGTGTATTTCCTAAATCCTTGAGGCTCTTTGCCTTATTATTGGTACTGCCATTTTGTCAGGGACTAAGGTGAGAAGTCTATCTAAAGACTCGGCAGATGGATTTTGTTAGGTTAAGTGAATAGACAAGTAGTCACAGAATATGTTTTGCCTATACCCTCATGAACATGTGTAGGAAATGGACAGGTTACTTTGTCAAAGTGTACACCATGCAAGTTAGGTGATTTTCGTGTTTTCTGTACAGACAGGGTTTTTTTGAGTCATGTCTAGATATGTATCTGGGAAGTCATTAAAATGTAAATTTGGAGATATTATATCAAGGAGACATCAGAATTCACTAGAATGACCAGGTGAGTTATTGTCTAAATTTCTACAGAAACTGACAAGCAACAGTTGCCTAGACTTGATGCCTAGTTGGAGTTCCCCAAAGGTTGGTGTGAAGCAAAGAAAGGTACTTTATCTGAAAAAGGTGCAAATGCCTGTCATTCATCCTCCATTGTGTGACAGTTGTTTAGCCCATCAGACCATTTATGTATGCAATGGGAGCACTCGCACTGTGGTCAGACGATAGAAATTGGTTTGTGATAGCAAGCAAATCATTCAGGGCAGCTTATTCTCTGAGAATACATGGAGAAAACATGGTACCCAGGAAAAGAAAGCACTTGCCTTAGGATTCACAACAGGAAGTGAAATTTGCTTTCAGCTGCAGAATGTGACTTGCGGTAGGACCACAGTGTATATTGGAAAAGCCAGTGATCGGCTTCACTGCTCTCTGGGGTAAAGAATTCCAAAGACACTCAACCTTCCGAGAGAAAAACATTTTCCTCATTTCCATTTTAAATGGAAGATCCTCTAATTTTAAACTGTGTCCCATAGTCTTCATCCTTCCACAAGAGGAAACATCCTTCCAGCATCCATTCTGTCCGTTCCCCTCAGGATCTGAGAAGATCACTTCTTATTGTGGGGAATGTTTGTAAGCAGCAGCCTGGCAGGAGTCAGACACAAAAAAACATAATAACCAAAGACATTGTGACAGGCACAGACCAGCTGCCCTTGTCTTGAGTTCCCTATTGTAGCTGCAACAGTTAGCAGATTTCAATCACCAACCTTTTTGCAAAGAGTGATCCTGGATGTTGTTGAAGGAAGAGAATTGCTGCCTAATGACCTTTTAGGAATATGACCCCTAGCTGAGAACCAATCTCTGATTGGCTGCTCATGCTTTTTTAAAGAGTTCTGAGGCTGAAGTGCTAGCATGTGCCTAGTAGGGAGCCTCCACTGACTACACGACTGCAGCAGTTTACTGGCAGTCTGCTATCACCTTGAATGATGTTCTGACATTTTGCTGCTTCCCATGACAAGAATGCAGTGCTTCCCATGCAATCTGTGACCTTTATCTCAGTCCATGTGATGCTACTAGCTGGGGCTACTATTTCTGCTTGTGAAGATGATTCTCCAATTTTGCCTGCACAAAGATCAAATAATTGTGAGGAAATCTAGAAATTACATGTGTGGCAAGTGGCATGGGACAACTGAAATAACACACACAAGAATATCAGTCTTTAAATGTGAATTGAAGCAGTTTTAAGGTTGTTTGTATAAGTAATTGTTAAGAGCACTGGGTAGCCATGGTATAAGATTCCAAGTTAGAGTCCCTCCTGAAAAGAATGCATTGTGCAGAGTTACTTATGAAATATTTCAAAATGCCACCAAAGGTGGCAAAGAAGGCAAAGTGCAATACTGCTCTGCTACCTTCCCTGCACTGATAGATGTATTGATCTTCTTACAGTGCTGGTACACAATCTTGTCAGTGAATGTCGGTATCCACTACCTTCCTTCAGATGGCATGAGGGGCTTTTCTGTCAACAATACTCAGAAGTCTCTGTTGGTCCCCTGCCAATTTCTTTGGCAAAATTTAACAGACCTCATTTTCAAAATTGGCATCTTCATCTCTGCCTGTGTCTTCCACCATGCTGCTTTGTTCAGTTGTGTGCATCAGTTGCTCTCATCTTAAACATTTTGGAGAAATATCAGAAACAAGGATTAATTAGACACAGTCAGTTGGAAAGTAAGGAGGTATGCCATTCACTGCTCCTTTATTTCTGATTCGCCCTGAGTGTGTTGCTCAATTGTGCAGATGGAACTTTGTTTAAAGACTGCTATCCACCTTATCAAGTTGTACTTGGCTCGCAGTGATTTACACTAATAAATGACCCATTGGAGAGATAAATGAGACTTCTGTGTAAATATGTCTCTTAATCACCTGTATGCACCCATCTTTTTACATTTGTGGAACAGTTATACAGCACATCACTTGTTAAATGCACTTCATTGAATTTGGTAAGCTACTAAAAATATTGCATGATCAAAGCTTATACTGACAGGAAAAATCAGTCACCTGCCTGTTGAGCTGTATCCAAACGATGATTTGGAGAATTGCCAGAATTTGTTTTTCATTTTTATTTTCTTTCACTATTTCAGGGGGCCATTCTCACAACAATGCTGGCCACAAGAAACTTCTCAGGTATGTGTTCAGGTTGTGTTGTCTGTATATCCTCTGGGTCTATATGTAAATGTGCAAACATCTTAAATTTTGCTTCAGTGCAGATGTGAAATTTTATGGTGTAGTACGGTCACCAATTTTGAAATTATCATTGATGGATTACTTATTAATTATGTAACAATTCTGTGTGATAATTGACATTCTTGTCAATGGCCACATTTTCAATGTCAATTTGATCCTTGTATTAATAAGCTTTTTAAAAAAATAATAGTCAATATTACAAGGAATTTCAAGGAATTGAAACCTTTTGATCTTGTATTAGAAATAAACATTGTGCATTTGACCGAAGAGATCAGAGAGTCAGAGTTTCCAACCCTAACCAATTTTACCCAGGGGCTCAAATGTTTCAACAGACTAATGGATTTCTGGGTTTTCAGCTAAGAATGCAAAATTAAAAATTTACTATGAGCAATTTTAAAATATACAACAATCAATCAGGTCAGTTTTACGTCCATTTTGAAAGAAAATGAAGTCACCTTTGTCGCCTTTTTCAGAACTTAAGTTTCTGATGCCAAGAACTGTAATCATTGCTCATGATGTCTTTCATATCATTAGATAGCCAGAACCAAAAAATCAAGGTAATGGGAAAGTGGCAGAAATTATTTGAGATAGAAACAGCAAAATATGCCTGCTGCAGATAATGTTGGGTTCCTATGTGAAGAAGATAAGTTTCGAAAATTTGTGGAAACTGGACTACAATAATGAGTAGGTAGTGATGAGTCATGCGATGTGACAGAATTGGTCTACTTCCATGGCAGATTGCATTCGACATTTTTTTATTACAAAATTCAGGGAAGCAAAGGGTGGATAATTACTATTACAATTGGCCTTACTAAAGTAGAATGTGCTGTTTTAGCTGCAGTGGTAAAGGCACCACGTGATCAGTTGAAATAATCACAGGATGCAATGTGCTGCTAAAGTGGACTTCTGAAAGGCAATTGTTGAAGAATCCACACAGAAATCTTTAACAAAAATAATAGCACAGATTTGGGGGCGTTCTTATGATCTCACTATTTGTTTGGGGGTTAGGAACTGAATCCTAGACCAAAAGTAAACATGCCCTAGTGAGATATGATGAGTGGTGTCACCCAGGCATGAAAACTGGTGTTCCAATCTTTCATCCATTTACTTCACTGAAGGAATGTACAAGTTTGCTTTAAGCTTAGTATCAGCAGCAAACGTAGAAGATATGGTCTGTACTGTGGGAAGAAAGCAAAAAATAATGAGTGGAGAGGGAGACCAATAGAATGGGGAAAACTAGAATTCATTGTGAAAAGTAATCTATTTTGAATATGGGATGGACCAGTCAAATTATCACGACCAGCAAACAACGTCAAGAAACCAGCTGCTAGTGTGGCGCAAAGCAGTTTGATCTCCTTGTATATAAATCATTAAAATGCGTAAACACAAAAAATAATCAAAAGCAAGTGGAACATTACATTCCAGCCCATGAGCTTTCATGCAAAGGAGAGGAATTGGTGTCTCAGTTGCACATAGCCTTGGTGAAAGCATCTGGTGAACTACCATAGTTCATGGACCTACTGTGCTTTAAGTAATTCACAGCTTGAAGAGTTCATTTGTGAAGACTGGTTGCATAAAACATAGTTCACATTTGCTTGTGTTTAAATGACTGATCCAGTTGTCATCTTTAAGTTGCCCTAAAACAATCATGAAAGCTGCAGAGAACTGCTCCCTCTGGTGGAAGTCCAGAGCAAGAGGACACAATCTTGAATTTGGAGATGGACATCATCACATAAAGGCAAATGGAAATTCTAGAATTTTCTTCTAAGAGCTGTGGATGCTGAGTCGGTTGAAATTCATAAAAATAAGAGTGAAAGATTTTTAAAATTAGGAATATTTATATTAAAGACTGATTTAATGAATTTAAAATACGCATCAGCCATAATTTAGTTCACTTGTAGCCACACACTTTAACAATGAATGATCTACTTATGTTCCAGTGGTCCAGTAATTTTGCTCTTATGACAAATTGGGTGAATGGCGATTTTATTGTTTGATTTGGTTAGCACAGAAAAATTTGTGGACCAGCCAGGGAAAGTTCTGGTACAAACATGACAAATATGTTGAGTAAAATGGAATTGAATATGTATGCAGATTATCCCAATCTTTTGCCTTAGCTCTGAAATATTGGCAAAATCCTTGAAGAAGTGGCACATTTACTTAAAATCTTTTTTGATTTCCTATGAACCTCAGTTTTACCTAATGCTGTAGTTACTGCAGGAGAATGGAGGAATGTATAGACCATGCTCTTAAGCAGTATCGAACACACTAAATAAAAATTAATGAAATTTATTCCATTGGTAGTACAGGTAAAGATTGTTTTAATTGTAACTTTATTTCAAAATAAAATGCTGTAATGCTAAATTTTAAGCATTGATCTGAATGCAATGTCCTCATTTAAGTCGTTCTGCAAATCTAGCATAAGTTTCTGGAAAAACATGAATTTCGACTCTTTTAAAAGCCAATATTTTTTCTCCATTGGTCAAACAAAATCTGATGATGATTTCATAATTCTGTTGGCCTGATTGGTTTAATTGTGCTATTTTAAGCAAATACCAACGGCTACACAAAAGAGATAATATTGCAGCTGGTCTTGATCATTAGATATGCTAATAGCAGCCAGAGGAAGTAATGTTTACTAATCCCTCGATTTTGTTAATATCTTGTCTGTTTTTGGTTGAAACTATTGGGTAAGTTGGTTCCAGATAAAAGTCCCATTTCTTTTGTAGGTTTTACACATTTGATGTGTATTTGTGTCGGGAAATCTTGAGAAAATTGTGACCTAATCAAACACGTTTGTTTCTGTTCCTCTTTGTTTTGTTTTGTTTCGTTTTGTACCCTTTTCCACTTTATTTGGGACGTGTTCCCTGTAAGGTAAGACCCTAAGCCACTAATCGGGCATTTTTGCGTCTCGAAGCAATCACTGCCTGATTGATTGATTAATAATCTATGCTTGCTATGTGAATTTATAATTTTCTTTTGCCTGCTGTCTATAAAATTGCTTTGGGTTTTTTCTGCCGAATGATTGCTTTCAACTGCAACAAAATTAGTTTTGGCTTGCAGCAGCTCTTTAACTATTATTACTGGTGCAGCAGCAAGTTAAAACCGCATTGGTTTTGCCAAAGGAACATGCTTGTGGCTTTTGGAAATATGTGTTTAACTATATTTTTTATTACCTTACAGCAGCAAAGAGTTTGATGAATAAGAAGACTGATGGGGTTAAGGTAAGTTTGTTGTCACATAGTAATGTTTTGTTTTGTTCTTGTGATTGTCTATTTTTCCACTCTGTTATTCCTCTGCCTTTTAATCGCTATTGACAAACATGCAGGCCCATGTAGCTTCCACAAAAATAGCTTCCAAGCCTGCACACCAATGTAAGTTTATTTTTAACTGACTCTTTGCTTGCAGACAAGGAGCCAAATAGCACTCTGCTGCTTACTGCCAACATCAGCTTCAGAAAAATTTCCTGAGTTACAAAAAAAATGCCAATCTTTTTCAATGGATTTAAGAAATAGCAAATATAATTATATACCTTAGTTATTGACCTAACCAGTTCCGCTTATTGGCAATTTAAATTCATTAAAATTAGCTTCCAAAGACTTTTCCTGGAATTTTTGCAATTCGCTTAGTTATCCTCTAATTTATTAGGTTTCTGTATTTCCAAACATGGGAAAGTATGCTGACCAATTAGCTGAAAACTAGAGTTGGCTAAATATATACAAAAACATACATAATCTTTTGCACCATCGAGAGAATCAGCACGAAAATTGCAAGGATTTTTGTTATCAGGTGGGACTGTGTGTTGCTGTGGGTGTATTTGATTCTAGATGCCTTTACTCGCATTGGAATCTTGCATGTTGGTTCTAGTTTTGCTAGATTTGATCAAGCTTGAGAATTTTTGCTAAAGTAATTCTTTGGACTGATCAATAACAAGAACTGGATTTGAAAATTATACCTCATTTGGAAGGCATTTCCTTTATCATAATATATCGATTATTAATCGGAGGAAAAACCTAAAGTTTAGTTCATCTTGAATGTCCCTAAGATATTGCCTAATCAGCCCTCCATGTACCAATACTCTATTTTTGGAGGGGCTTCTAAATTTTGGGAGAATAAAGAAACCTCATCAAACTTTTGAATTTCAAGTTGAAATGTGCTAATGATGGAATAGAATCCCCACAGTGTGGAACCAGGCCATACGGCCTATCACGGTGGGTCTACACTGTCCCACTGAAAAGCATCCCACACAGACTCATCCCCCTACCCTGCATTTTCCCATGGCTAATCCACCTAGCCTACACATCTCTGGACACTCTGGGCAAGTTAACATGACCAGTCCATCTAACCTACACATCTTTGGACTGAGAGAGAAAACCAGAGCACCTGGAGGAAGCCCATGCAGACATGGCGAGGAAGTGCATACTCCACACAGAGTTGCCTGAGGGTGGAATCGAATCTGGGTCCCTGGTGCTGCAAGGCAGTAGTGCTAACCACTGTGCCACCTGTGATATACAATCATTTTCCTCAAAACATTTTGGCAGGCTGTTACCCAGGGCAAGGGAAATATGAACCTAAAATGAGTGGATTTGTGTTGATTGGGGCGGGACAAAATGCTCCAACCTAAGAAATCGGTTTCCACATTCAGCTAACCACTTTGCAGCTGGAACTGAGGGAATTCACCCAAGCAAGAACTTTCAAGTTGATTTCAGGGAAATGAGCGTATTTATAAATTCCGCGATCAACTGCCTGTCTGGGGGGACCCCATGTCGGTCCCTCCCCTGATCCTCCTTCCCTATTTCTGCTTTCCAGGCCTGCTATTTTCCATTAACTAGGTGGTTTTGATCCAGAAACATCAGTCCACCTTATTCACCACCTTGTGCCATTTAGTCCCCATCCTTCTAGTGCTGTGGCCCTGACTAATCTATTCCTGACCCATAGAAAGTCTGAGTCGAAAAGGGTGGCGCTGGAAAAGCACAGCAGGTCACGAAGCATCTGAAGGGCAAGAGAATCACCGTTTTAGGCATAAGCCCTTCACCTACACATTGACTCTCCTGCTTCTCAGATACTGCCTGACCTGCTGTGTTCTTCCAGCGCCACACTTTTCAACTGATTCTCCAGCATCTGCAGTCCTTACTTCTTTCCGATTAAAAAGGTCTGCATGGTACAGAGAATTTCACCTGAGAGCAGAGGAAAGTTAATGAAGAGAGATTGATCAGTTGGTGATAGCAAAAGACACTGGCCTAATGCTGGCGTGTGTATCGAATGTATTGCCTGGGCTCGCAAAGTGCCACCTTAATGAAAGGTGGCCAACATGATCAACCAGCAACACAATAGAACAAAGATTTCAGATTTTTTTCACCCATATATTGCAAATCAAATGCCTGAAAAAAGTGGCACTTCTATCGAAGTGTTTAGTGTTGGATTATTATGTTGTCCATTTGGACTCTCAAATCCTGAATTGGGAAATTGGCCAAGTAGACATCTTGGGAACAGCATCAACATTTACCTTGAGGGTATTATTTCAATTTGCAGTGTCACTTACCCCAAGTATTTGTTCAAATTTTACTGCCATTGTTTTGACATAGTTAACATGAGCATTATAATGGATCTGACCTGCCGTCATAGCACATTCGAAAATATTAGTTTTGAAACTTACAATATGAAATATAGATTAAATTGTTATCTTAAAATAGTTCTATTTAAGATTTAAGAGTTGTGCCTCTTCCCTTTTCTATATTCTTTCCACCATACGCTCTGTCTGCTTTGTTCAGCTGATGTTTAAAAAAATTCTAGAGGGGTTCAAAAATTTAAGAAAGCCGAAAAAGCCTGTTTCAAGTTTTTTCCAGGAAAGATCAAATGTGAGGGAGACAGGAAAAATCTAGATCAATTTGAATTTTAATCAAAGCTTTGATTTCTGATATGAGAACACCTTACCTAAAGGTTTCAAGATTATACAAAAAGTATCCAAGTATCTTGCATTCATTGAGCCCTGCAGATATGGTAGCATTATTGTAGATCAGTATACAGGGTATTGTAGGTCAGTGTGAAAAGTTATATTGCCACAATTTTCAGAAACTGATTCATTTTAAAATCTGTAATGCTGTTGATCCTCCCTCATTCAAAATAATTGATTTGCTGTCTTTACAGTCCTTACTCTTGATACAGGGAAAAATAAGTTTGTTTGAAGTGAAATAAATGCTTCCCACGAAGTTGGATAGTTGATCTACCTGTTGCATTTGCACCCATTCATTTTGTCTAATTATACCAATATTAAAATGTTTTCTGAAGTAATGCTGCCTGATTTTCATATGAAGTCTGCTCACTGTCTATATCAAATTGAAATACATTAGTGTGGTCATGTTATGCAGTATGAAAAATGATTAATTATGTCTAAGTAATATTTTATTTGCTGAAATCTGCTCTCAGAATTCCTTTTTCATTTCATTTGCTTCTCTCTCCATTAGCCAAAAATTTATGTAATATTTTTCACTGGTTTCACTTCTGTATTTATGGTATAGTTTTGCTGTGCTGCTGAAGTCTAAGATATTAAGTTTTTTTTGGTTTTACTAATTTGTGATTTTGAAGATAAGTTGCTTAAAAACTGCCTTTGGTTCCTGTAAACAATATTAGAGATTTAAGTTGCTTTACTTTCAAACATCTAACTGGGAAAAAAGATTTTTTATGACTATATGTTACTTATACACAATGGGATGATAGTGTCAAGTGCTTAAAAAAAGTTTTGAATTTATGGCAAATAAATAATATTGAATAGTGTTTACTGTTATCACCAGCACATCATTTGCTTTAGAAGGTGTTAGCGGAACAAAGTTCTGATTTGCTCAGTTGATGTCTGTATTAAAAGCTCAGGCTCTAAATTGCAAACCTGCACCTCAACCTGGTGTATTCATTCTATCAAGCATTTAGGGCATGTCCTGTCAATTTTCAATTGTGTTTGGACAAAAAAAAATTATACATAACCTGCAGAAGTGTAACCATATCTATACAGGAAAAAAAATCTTAATAGATGAGTAACACACATTAATCGCTGGTACTATTCCATTTACAACTCAACACCATTGAACTTTGCAGCATAAGAGGTCACTCATTCAGTTGTACATTCACCAATAGGTTTCCCCACTCTCTAATTCCTCTATTGTTTCTGTTATGCTCCTTAAAAAATAATTGATAACTGTTACAAATGGTTAAGGCAATCATTTAAGAGTGACAAGTGAAAACAATTTTTAAATATTTCATTTTAATGTAAAAAATATATTTTCAATATTTTTGGAAATTTGTCAAAGCAAATAGCTATCAAAGAAGAGATTATGAGAATGATCTACTGCTTGTTCAAAGACACTCATTTTGAAATATTTTTCAAGTTGGAGAGAATTCAAAGTTTTGGGAGATGGCTACAGGGTAGACTTTGACACTGCTACTAAGCTGAGGAAGAAAGTATTTATAAAAATGATAAGAATAAGGAGGTGGAAATAGGCGAGGCTATATAGAGACTAAGAATTTAATTTAACTATAATGTTGTAGGTTAAGCCAATGTAATCAGCAAAAGAAGAACTACAAATGACAAGACTGTAGCACATTCCCTTGACCCTGAAATAACAGATATCAGGAAAAGCTACATTAAAATGTAAAGATTGGAATATACCCATGAGATGTTGGAGTAGGTGGGGACCATTAAGCACGTCAAGATTGCTCTACAATCCAATGAGCCCATGGCTGAGCTGGTAATCTTCAACTCCACTTTTCTCCGTTTTCCCCAAAATATGTCTGTCTCAGCCTTGATTATACATAATACCCAGCCTCAACAGTCCTGTGTTTAAAAAGAAATCCATAGATTCACTACCCTCTGAGAAAAGAAATTCTTTCTCATCACTGTCTTCAATGTGCGACATTTTATTCTGAGATGATGCCATCTAGCACAAAGGAAAATAACTTTTCTTTACCTATTTTGTAAAGTCCTCTAAGAATCTTGTATGTTTCATTTTATTAAGTAAACTAATGTGTATTACCATCAAACATCTTCTGATGATCCAAATATATAACATCAATTGCTTCTCCTTTATTCATACTGCTTATTTCTTCCCGACAGAGCTCTAGTAATTTTGTCAGGTATGATTTCACCTTCATGAAGATATATTGACTTTGCTTGATCATACTATGTATTTCTCAATGACCTGCTTATCATATCCCTTATATTACACTCTAACATTTCCCAAGAACAGACGTTAACTTAACTGGCCTTTAGGATTCCTGGAATTGCGTTCACTGCAGGTATTTCCTATAATATCCTAGAATGCATCCTTTTGGGTCCGGGTACCTATCAGTCTTTAGTGCCGTTAGTTTCCTTGGTGCCTTCTCCTTTTTGCCCTCTTGAATATTTAGCGATTTTGGAATGCTGTAAGTGTCTTCTACTATGAAGACAAATGTAAACTCTGCCATTTCATGGTTCCCAATTATTGTTTCTCAAACTTTGTTCTCTGAGCCGAATGCCTGAAAAAATAGTGTTAAAGTAGGCTAATAATAAATGGTTGCGATTTAGAGGCAATGTTGTGAATCTAAGTATGGAGTCTTATGCTATGTATTTTAAAATTCATATTAGGGTTTGAGAAAGAAGCCAAGATTGCAAAATGATAAAATTGTTGTTGAAAATGTACTGGCTGTAAAATGTTCACCACAGATGAAATCATTGCAGAGAGGGGTTTGGTGGTCAGCAGAGGGTGACGGAAAGGTCAATTGAGGGAGAATGAGCTACAGTCTTAAAACAAGGCTTCCCTCACAAAGGATGCATTTTGTAATGTTGCTTGAAATATTTGGGCTTTACAAAGTATATGAAAGTGAGAATTCATGAAATTAAAAAGGTCTGACATCTTAAATCTGGTGATCCTAAAACTTTGCACATTCTTTTGTTTATATACAAATTGTACTTTGAACAAGATAGTGATCAATCTAAAGAAAACTCAGGCTGGTGCAATAGACAGGCAGTTGTAAGATGGAATTTAATTCGGAGGAATGTGAAATTGTACAATTAGTAAAAACAACAAGATGTTAGAGGATCCTAAATTTGATAAATGGAGACATAGGACTGTACTTAGGAAGAGGTTTATGTGGAGTTGGACACACCTGAAGAAAGCAGGTTTAATAGGGTGGAGCTTGTTAATCAAATTTAAAAAGCCCGTTAAGATCAGAGTTAAAAATCATACAACACCAGGTTATAGTCCAACAGGTTTAATTGGAAGCACTAACTTTCGGACTACCTGATGAAGGAGCAGCACTCCGAAAGCTAATGCTTCCAACTAAACCTGCTGGACTATAACCTGGTGTTGTATGATTTTTAACTTTGTCCACCCCAGTCAAATATCGGCATCTCCAACCCTCCAGGGCAACTTACCTGGAGACAATCTTCTGTTGGGAAAAACTAAGTCATCAGGGCTCCATGATCAATTTGATCCCAACCACCTCTTCCTTTTTTCAGCTGCTATAAGTAAATGCCCAAAGAAAGGGATTTCACTCGACAAGGTGGTGGTCGGCCTTAATAATTTCTGTAAAGTTTAGGTGAAGTATCGAGAGGATGGCTTCAACTTGAGGTTCTCTCTCTCTCTCTCTCTCTCTTCTCTCTTTCTCCCCCCCCCCCCCTTTTTGAAGAAAACAGGTTGACTTCAGCTGGAGTATTAAGCTGAATTCTGGCCATGACATTTCAGAAATGAAGTTAAAGATTTTAGAGAGGGGACAGAAGCAATGGATGAGGGCCTTCAGTTACCGGGTTAGAATGGAGCAACTGGGTTTGTCCTCTTCAGGCTAACAGGAGACATGGTAGACGTGTTCAGAATTGTGAGGGATCTATACATATCAGGTGGTGATTTTCCAGCTCCTCGGATGCTGCCTGACCTGCTGTGCTTTTCCAGCACCACTCTGATATAAACTCTGGTTTCCAGCATCTGCAGTCCTCACTTTTGCCTAGATCAGGTGGTGAGCAGAATGATGTGAACTAGAGGACAAAGCTTTTAAGTGATTGCAAAAGAACCTAAGATAGCATGGATATTTTTAATGCAGCAATTGGTTACAGTCTGCATTTTTTATTAGATTACTTACAGTGTGGAAACAGGTCCTTCGACCCAACAAGTCCACACCGACCCGCCGAAGCGTAACCCACCCATACCCCTACATTTTACCCTTACCTAACACTACGGGCATTTAGCATGGCCAATTCACCTGACCCGCACATCTTTGGACTGTGGGAGGAAACCGGAGCACCCGGAGGAAACCCACGCAGACACGGGGAGAACTGCCTGAAGAGTAGAGAGAGATTTAATCTTGGCCTTCACCACGAAAGTAGCTGAGGAAACAAATTTGCAGAGGATTGGGACTAGCTAAATTGCTCTTCCTGATGACTGGCACAGGCATGGTGGGCTGAATAGCTTCGTCCATGTGTAATCACTTTCTGAATCCATACCTAGCTCTGCCATCTTCATTGAGACATTGCAAGGTGGTGCACTGAGACTAAGGTGATAGTATGTCTACTCCATCTGATATAAAGGTATACACAGGCAGGAGGCTGGAAGAACACTGGAAGCCAGGCAGCATCAGAAGGTGGAAAAGTCAATATTTCAGTATGTAACCCTTTATCATACCAGCCCTGAAGAAGATTTACAGCCCAGAATGTCAGCTTCTCCATCTCTTGATGCTGCCTGGCTTCCAGTGTTCTTCCAGCCTCCTGCCTGTCTATTTTGGATTCCAGTGTCTGCAGGTTTTTTATTTAATCAAGGGTATGACACATTCTAGGAACTGTATTACATGGAAGTAGAGGCATTTATCTTTGCCATAGTACACAACTCAAGGCAATCGCTTTCCGTGTGTCTTCATGGGAGCCCAAGGTGGTGTCTATTACACACTGCCAGGAAAATTGAATACTGATGCAATGGAAATTGGGTGGGTGCGTGGCCAAATCATGTTAATTTCAAATTCAAATTTGTTTTTAAATCCAGGTGATATTTTGTCCTGCCAACCCAATAACAAATCTAAATATTTAAATATGAGAATGTAGCTGCCATTTATTTTTATAAAATTATCATTTTAGTATAGTTGCAAATAAAGTTTATTAAGCAGGCAGTCAGTATATCTTGGTTGTATGCTGCTTCAATGTTATTGACACTATGGAAAACGTAGTCATTATCATCCAGTTATATAGAAACATAGAAATATAATATCTGTTACGTGTTTAGATTTGACACATGGAAAAATGTGTTGGAACGGTCACAAATGCTTGATCGTAAGTGCATTCTCTAACTAATAATTTTTTAATTATCCTCTCTTTTAGCATTAGGAGTATATCAGGTGCAGATGGAAATATGACACTTTGTTGAGAGCAGCAAAATTTGGAATACATTACACTGGGATTCTGTTGCATGCTTTAGATTGGGTATTTTATCATTTCTGAGTAAAATGGATGTTATTCTTTATCAGAGTGCCCTACTTGCAGATATAATGCTTTCTGGTGTAAAGCTGAAGTTGTGCTGTGAAGTATTTTGTGCTATTGCAATCAGTTTTTTCTGAAAGACTTATGTCAGTTTTGCACTCGCTTTGGAAATGAATAAGGGATGAATTTCTTTCCAGCATTTCTTTAGAGAAGTTAATGTAATCCTTTTTGGAAGTAAAATGAAAAGTAATGCCCTGCATAATTCTTTTTGGCATATATTGATTGGGTAATATTTTCTTCTCGAGTTGTCTGTCCCAAAAGCAGTTCTGATCACAGCCTCCACCATTTGGGTATAACAAGGAAGCAGGTCTTGAACCCACTCCAGTTGGAAAGAGAATTGAACCCTGTGCTGCTCATGTCAGTCTGATCCATATTGATCATCCAGCCAAATAAACCATTTGCCAAGTTTCAGGAAAATGAAATGCTTACTCAATAGTCATTTCTGTACATAGTTATGTTGCATATTTCATGAAACAATGAATCATGCATGTCCCTGGTGAATTTGCTAACTCAGTCCACTTCCACTGTCATCAATATAAATCTTTATGATCCATTTTTCCTGGTTCATAGCATTAGGTGTATGTTAAAAAACAACTTAAGGGTTTAATTTATTGTGCTTTTTAGAACCTTGAACCTTAATCTGGACTCCCTTTCCTGAGACTCCTCGTTCTCCCCTTAAGAAAACTGCTCTATGTCTTCAAAGCCAGAATGTCGCATCTATATTCTGGTGATCAGAACAAATAGGTGATTGAGGTCTTTCTTTCTTCACAGTACATGGGCTGCTTGTGTAATGTTGATTTTATTGATCTCTTCAGACCTCTCCCCTATGTTATGTCCTGTATTTTCAGTATTGTGCTCCCTTTGCCCAATATCATTTGTTCACAATTGTGTGATGGACAAATCTTCCAATTTACCCATGTTGGTCTGTATGTGGTTTTTGTTCCAATCTTCAGACATATTTTATGCATTCCCACGTCCAACTACCTTCCAAAATAACAGTAGGTTTTATTCATTCAAAGCAGCATTTAATTAAAACTGCATTTTTTAACCTTCTGATTGAAACAAATATTTTGATCCACTCCAGAAACTTTTCACCCTATTTTTGTCTTTTGACCTTACAAATGATGCCTTTTCTGAGCCATTGTGTCCAGTTTTACTAGAAATCTAAAGAAGTGATATACTGGATTTCACTTATATCTAGGCACATTCACTAAGTAGCTGTTTCATTTCAGTAATATTAGAGGTTTGGAGCTATAACAAGAATAGTTGATGTCGTCTGGTCATTCTGAAGGAGAAGTAGAGATTAAGCAGATTGAGAACACTGGAAAATTTTCATTGTCTGTTAGCAGTAGGAGATAATAGAGGACTTGAATGCCTCAGTATCGATTGAGGTAGGAGAGAAAGAGAGAGATCAGATGCACTTTTGTAAGTTTTCAAGGATTCACATGGAAAGTTTGAAATTTGCATGTTGTAGTTGGTTCCTGTATGTTTCATTCACTGACCCTCTAGCTCTTCTGCATCTTCATCCCTTCAACATATTTGGATTATTTGTATTTTCTAATAGGCAACAAAGAACAGTTGATGCTAATGCAGATTCTTGTATGAAGCTTTCAAATATGAGCATAAGAGAACTTGGACTGAATAAAACAGGACATAGGTTTCCCCCCTAGAAGTAAGCTGTAGCAAGACTGCTGGCCAGCAATTGGTCTTGGGGTGGACCATGGCCAAGTTTGAGGAATACACATAATTTTAAAGTTCCCTTTTCAGCACCCCTTGGACCTCTGTACTATGTAATCAATTATAGCAGAGTGGCACCATCCTGCAATGTTTGGCAGAGTTGGTGTCGAGAAAAATAATCTGGTTGTTTTGCTAAAAGAAGTTTTTAAAAGCAAAATGGTGATGTTGATGTGGTTGCTGTTCCACTGATTGCAAGAAGGCACAATTGATGGAGTTTCTGGCAGGGATGTTGTTCTGTCACTCTCAGCTCTTTGATATCAGAATAAAAAATTGCAAGAAACTTGTTCTCCTGCTCCTCCTCCTCACCCAGTTGGCATTTTGACAAGTCTAGAGAAAGCAGTAGATCGACTTGTACCAAAATTCCAATGTCCCATTGCTTTGACACAACCATGCCGGTTCAGGATTCTGGCCTAGTCTCTTTCTCAACAGAGTGTGGTATATTTTTAAAAAACTTTAATTGATCATTCGGTTTATGCTTAAGTAAGTGCACACTATTTATAATACTATTATCAATAGGTACTACTGTACAGTCTACTCAGAAAAATAAACAATTAATACTTCAAACATGGATCAAAGGCTGCAGCAAGCAACATTCAAGTTGATCACTTAATTCATTACTCACACTGTACTGCTTAAAAGTACACTTACGATTTATTTTCTTTCAAGCATGTACATAGTTTTAAATTTTCTAAAATAAATGTTCCCTCTAATTTTTCTCACGTTTTAGGGAAAAAAAATTAAACTCAGCACTGGATGGATACATTTAATCACCATTCCATGTTTGAAATTACGACCTTAGTTAAGCCTTAATTTGCTTTTCTGATACTTCAGTTGCTAAAATAGAAAATGACAGTTGATAAAGCATTTTTAGGGAAATTATGAAGCAACTTCTGTTATAGTGTTACCTTTAACTGTCCAATACTCACAACTAGAGTCCAAGTTTGAAATTCCTTTACTAACTGATAACATTTGTTCATCCTTGTACAAAAAATAGTGTGTTTTCAGTGAAGGCTTAAGCGTGGAAAGGACAAATCTGTAGATTAGACCACTATGACTTATTAAAGTAGTCACAATAGCATCATAACTTTTTATATTGATTATATTGTCATCAATCAGATCAACCTGATCCAACATTAATAAAATGATTACCAAACTTTCTGTAATAAGACTAGGTCCCAAAATTCATGCTTTGTCTGAGTCAATGCATTAGTTTAGTTAGTGCATCATATGCTACAAAACCTTTTTGAGATAATTAGCATCAGTTGCTTCATTCCTAGTTATGAAATAATGTAGGTATCTTCATGCTTAGGTATACTTGTGCCAGTTAAAATAATTTTTTTACCAAAAATTCAAAATAAACAAATTAATGTTTAGTGTTTCACTTTCCAACTCTGTCATCCCGTTGTGCCATATGTAATCTCATATCGTTGACCTTTTCAAATATATAATTTTATACAGACTTTGCATTGTTCAACAGTTACTATAACCTTTATACTTGTTTATGTTGCCTTTTTTTAAATATTCTGGTTTCTATCAAGTTTAGTTCAGCTTTTTCTCTTCCCCATACTAATTTGGAGAAAATCTACCTTTTCGCACTTTTTTTTGCCTCCCATATGTGGAATTGTTTTTTTTTATTTCCATATATTTTACTGCAGCACAGACAGCTTCTGAAGAAATCCTTTCTTTAAACTGTCAAAATTATCTTCTTTTTCTTTGTCAGAAAAGGAAGTCCAGTTCGAGTGTTCAGATGATGGTGAGGATTTTTGTCTGACAGATGTGTTTCTCTTGGGTTTTTGTATTATTTTGTGAAAATGGTGCATTTTATATTTTTCATTTTCAATTGCATTTTGAGATGCCATTACGTTTGGCATTTGTCTTATTTGAATTTGTTCTACATTGTGAATACTACATTCGAAGCACATCTGATTCAAGCAATGTATCACTTATTAAATCAACCCAAATACAAAAGGGAATTTATTTTATTACAGTGAAAACAGTTAATGCTATACAAGTTTAAAAAGCAGTCAATGTTTTCTATCTCGTTACTTTTGTTCCCTTCTTACACAATTGTTCCAACAGCAAAAATATAAGATACTCAGTGCTCTGAAATTGCTACCGCATTCTTCTACATGTGTTTTAAAAATTTACCCCATGTAGTTAAAGGGAAGGTTTATAGCTTAACTGAAGTAATATCTTATACAAAATAATTGCGTTCTGTATTGGGTGCTACCAACAAGTTACAGTAATATGTTAATAATGTTATTGACATCCTCTTGCCATATCATGTAATCACAATAATGTCGATGTGATAACTTACAGTAACATTTACTCCATATTTCACACTTGCATGTAACTTTTGGGTCTTATGAACTTAGATGTGAAGTTTCAATATATAAGATTTATTCATCTAAGGAAAGCTGAGCTTCAGTTCAAGGTTAGAATGCTTATAGTTTCTCTACTTGTTGTGGAGCATAAAATACAATACAACTTCTGATTTAAATTTTATTAGTTGGCATTGCTAATTTTAAATAAAAGAATTGTAATTCTTCAGATGATGTCAGGATATGTAAAACCGATTAAAGAAGTAAGAAGTTGCATCGAGTTACATTTTTCAAAAAAAACCTACTTGAGTAATTAAAATTTTATTAGAGAATGACTATATACACCTTTAAAAACATAAATTTATGAAAGATTCAGTCCAGCAGAAATACTTAAATACCTTTTTAAAATTAAAATTGATATCATATCTCACTTTTGATTTAAAGCTTTAGAATGTGCATATATCAATGTCAACAGTTTGAGCCAAGGCATAATAGATTTCTGTAAAGCAACATATCCATCAAGTGTTGTCAGGATTTATATGCTTTTGTGAGGTCAGAAAATGCCTGCAATCTTCATGAGCTGACCACATGATTAAATGTAATGGTTCTATTGTGACTCAGTGTGCTGAAGTGTGAAATTCAATGCAATGGATTGGTAGGACATGGGTTAATTTAACTATATGGACTGTTGTATGGAAACATGAAGTGAGGGCCAGCCATGTTTTAAAGTGAGAAGAAATTGGAAGGAAATTCACTCCCAATCTCTGAGCTTTTTGGTAGCAGCAGAACAGAAGAACCAGACTAGATCCCATGGTTGCTGACTGAGCTGAGTCAGTAAGCACGTGATCAAGAAGATACTTTAGAGAAATTTGGATCCTCAAAAATTACCTTTAACTGTACATAAATGATTTAACAAGTGACTGTACATTATCTAATACATTTGAATCTTTAAAATGTTGGACCCTATTGAAATGCAGTACTATCTCACTGTTCCTAGGGGCTTCTTTTTCCTTTGCTATGTTACCACAACAGGTCATTGTTTTGCATGCATAGCCTTTCAGTATTGTTACTAACCATTTCTCTGCTTGTTTCTTTCCTGAAGCTAATACACCAATTCACTTTAGTTTCCTAACTACTTGGATTTCATTTTTGAGTGCATTTCTATTTTAAATGTTGAGAGTAGTTAACCAGAGTTTACTTTAGAAGCAAAACTATGCAAACTAAAGGCAAAAGAGTGTTTGTAGGTAAATGAAGAATGAGGTAGTATGGATGTTAACCTTCCTATGGCATATTTCATGTTATCCTGTCCGGTCACACTTTGGTTGCTGGCATCACAGATGAGAATTTTTCCAGTTGTAGCAATCTTTTGATTTGATGCTATATAAAGATTCTGAAAGTTTAAGATGGTTGTCTCATGGATTTGATGATATCATTCAGGATAGCTTAACCTCTAAGATGGAAGCTGGAGCAATGATTTGGTGGATTAAACATAAAGGACATGTATTTATTTGGAGCTGGTGGACGGTACTGAATAAGTTAGATTAGAAATAAAGTGAATGTAGTTAAAATAATAAAGAAAACCCTGACAAGTCCACCTGAAACTTGCAGCTCATCACCCAAAATGAGCAAGACATGTCCATGATCTGAGCTCCCCATATTGTTGAAAAAAAAATCTGTCTGCACATAACCTGGAAACTTTCAGTTTTGCAGTTAGCTCTCCTATTTTTATCTGCAACATGTGTGGACATCCAAAAATTATCAATGGTAAGATTAGAACGTGCACGGTCTCACGAGGGATGCATTACAAATGGCGGCTGAGCCAGTGTTAGTCAAATCCCATGATCAGGTTTAAAACTCGAAAGAAACATAAACCCCTGACACAGCAAACTTGAATAGAGGTTAGCAAGAGCCACGGTTTAGGTGATATTGAACTGTGAAGCAATACCAGTAACATGGCTCCTCATGCCCGAAGTTAAGCTGCATTCTCCATGGTCTCTCAGGAGGCATGTGAAGATGAAAAAAGTGAAATTTCTAGCAATCTAATACAGATTTTGCTTCAGTATATTTATTGATAAGAAAACTCCCACTCATGAAACACAACCAATGTTTTAAATCTTGAGTGATTAATCTCTCATAAAAACATATTTATATTCTGTCCTCTCATCAAAGGCAGCTAACCCTCTATAAATTGTCAATCATTCTGTGAACTCTTAATTGACAGCTGAAATCACTGAAGTTTTGAAACTTCAAGAGGGTGAGGGCCCTCTTGTGGCAGTGTCACTGCCTCTGGGAGGGAAGCCCAGGTTCAAGTCCCACCTGTTCCAGAAGTGCGGAATAACATCTCTCAACAGATCCATTAGAAAAATAAGTTGAAACTGAAATGAGTATTTATGTTGGCACGATGATAGCCTTAGGTAAAATCTCACAGCACGTTCCGCTTAAACTATGCAGCCAGGCACAACTTTGTTTCAAAGTTACTTTGACCATTTGTGTAGACTCACAGTTCTTTTGAAACTTTCACTATGCAGCCTTTTCTATGTTTAAAAACTTTAGGTCATGACATTATTCAGACCCTATCCACTATTCATTTCCTATCTACTTCATCAATTCCTGAACTTTAGTCTGTAGGTTCAGGCCGAAATAGGATCTGTTTGAACTGAGTTCTCATGGCTCTGTCAACTATACAATTTGTCCTGTTTTCCATCCCCTATACCCTGTCAGGAAAAATTGGATCAGATGGAAATGGGGTCAGCAATTCTGCATCTGGGTCACCCAGCAATTTTAATTTTCCATAATCTCTGAAAATCTGCCTCATAGTGTTGCATTCCCATGTGCAATACTGAAGGATTACTATTACTGTTAATTTCTTCTGCTTTCCTTGTATTTCCTGATTTTATCCTCTTGATTCCATGATAATTAATCTTTTATTTTAAAAATAATATAATCTAATTTGTTATATGGTTTTCTTAAAAATACCTTTTCAATTATTATGGATTCTAGCCTTCATTTTAAACAGACAAAATTTTTAAAATATTATTACCTGTCTAAAAACTGATTCCCAGCCATTTTCCAATTATTGAAATCCATAAGACTTTGATTGACAAACATGTCCATTTTACAGTAGATTTCACTTTGATGTCAATGTAATTGCTGAAGCTTCATTAAGATTAAAGTCTCTGACAGTTGTTTGCTTTGCTGTATTGTCAATACTTCTGCCATTTGCCATCACTTTATTTTGCTTCCTTGCTTCTTGCACCTTCTGCAAACTCTTATTGCCATTTAAGACAGTGTATGCTCTTATTGACTCAACGGCTTTTGATTCTGTTGGAAATTCTCTTACTTTTGCACTTCAATTGTATTTATTGGAGATCACCTTACTAATGTAAGCTTTGACCCACTATTTCTCCCTTTGACAAACACCTGATGTAACGCAACAGGAATATTGTGGCCAAATCTATGACCAAATTCCCCCTGTTAGCAAGAATGTCAAGGTTTTGAGAGGATGAAAAAGGAATTAACCAGAAACACATGACTTCGAGTTTCTTTAAATTTTCCACGAAACTGGCTCGTTATCCATAGAACAGCAAAAGTTAAAGGGAAGCTTGATAAAATATTAACAACTTTTTGATTATATTTCCACTTATTCTATCAGAGATAATTTATTCAAGGTAATTGTCATAGGAGCTAAAGAGAATATTAGGGAAAAAATTTGTGTAGCAAGTTGCAATGACCCAGAATGCATTGCTTCAAAGTGTGGTGGAAGCAGACTCAGAATCACAGAAGAGAATGTGCCTAGTGAACACTGTTATTGGATATACAGGGTTCAGACATCAGTCACAGTCACCTTCTGATATTTAGCACTAACCTTTCTACATTTAGTTCAAAGTTGAAGTTTGGTTTATTTCTGTCAGAGAGTTTGGCTCAGCAGTGCCTTTCAAAAGAAGATTGGATAAGTATTTAAAAAGTTAATTGTAATACTTATTTCCTTCCCAAGTATTCACTTCTTAGCTGACCTTTCTTAAACTGATTAGAATTTTACTTTTCTCATTCCTCAACAGAAATGTGTACCTATGCACAGAACAGCATTGATACATTATTTTGCACAGTTGGTTTGGTTCAATGGTTTACAGTAGTGTACCATTCTAAAGGTTAATCTGCAAATGCTTTTAGCAGTTTCGGCCTTAAATTCCTCTGGATGTAATTTATTATGAATTATAATGACACATGAATTGATCATGTCATTTTAGCTCCTGTGACACTCCTGAAGGAGGATACTATCCAGATCTTCCCAATTTCAGAAATATTCAAACTGTTGAAACTAGCATAATATTTAATACAAATTCCCCTGGGTGAGAAGACCTGAGTACACAACCAGCAAAGTAATCACAAATGAGAGCATTTTTACAGAATATTCTTTCATAGTGTTGTTATAGATTGTCATAACACCTATCTAATCTGCTCACACATCAGTGAACATTCAGAAATCTTGTTTTAGATTCATGGATAACAATTGCAGAACTTCATTTCAGAAGAGTAATTCAGCATCTCCTGTACAGGTCATTCTGCTCTAACACATGTTTCGTTAACACAAAATTGTGGTAATGCGATTGATGATTTGGGGACGCTGTTACTAAAGTGTAAACTTTTAAAACATGCATAGGCTGTAATGCAATTACATCGAAAACATTTGAAGCACTGTTTCTGAAGTGTGATTTTTCTATAATGTGGGGTTGCACAAGAACACAACCATTGCATTATTGAAGGACTTACCTGTGCGTGATATGAGAGGAATGGATTTAATAGCTAGGTAGTTGCTGCGTCAGGCTATGCGCCATTTTAAAAAGGTCAGCAGAGCTTTTTCATTTGTATAATTAAAAATGATAGGAATGCATCAGCTGACTAAGTATTCTTGGGAGTCACTTGGCTGGAGAGACATTTGACATTTGCTCACACAGCTAGTGGCGGAACATAAACATTTATGAACAAATATGAAATGTATTTACAAGTAATTTTTCCCTTTGCCAATTTGGTGCCTTGAGAAGGTCCCTTTTCTTTCCTTTTGTGTCCCAGTGAAAGACTGATGGTGGGGTAAGGAGCTTGCCCTACAACAGAACTCATTGACCTCGGAAATTTGATCAGGCAACAGCTGGTGGAATTTGTATCAAGAGGGCCCAGGCATGTTGAGTGTGTCCACTCCAGATGTCTCGACCTCTCATGAGGACGAAAATGGCAGGCAGAGTGAAAGTGTTTCCTAAGAGGAGACTTCGGGGGGGGGGGGGGGGGGGGGAGGTTTGCTGCACCTGGTTCCTCCTCAGCTCAGTGCCTCCTGGCACTACCCTGTCTCCCTGTGAGAAGAGTCATCTGGAGTGAGGTCCAGGTTCCTCAATCCCCCTGTGTTTTGATATTACTGCTGAGTGCCGTGGCTAGAGCGAGGGATTGCAGGTCTGCGCCATATATTCAGCAGGTCCTGAGGGTGTTGGACTAAGCTCTCCATGGCACCTGCAAGCCTGTCCATGCCATACACTCACATGCCAGGGTATAGTGTTGTGACTGTGTCGCTGGAAAAGCGCAGCAGGTCAGGCAGCATCCAAGGAGCAGGAGAATCGATGTTTCGGGCATGAACCCTTCTTCCCGAAGAAGGGCTCATGCCCGAAACGTCGATTCTTCTGCTGTTTGGATGCTGCCTGACCTGCGCTTTTCCAGCAATACATTTTCAGCTCTGATCTCCAGCATCTGCAGTCCTCACTTTCTCCTATAGTGTTGTGACAACAGCACTGGAACAATCCTGCAACCTTTGGTCCAGTGCCCCGGCCAAAATTGGCTGCTACTCCTGTCTCCTCTTGGCTACTTTTATCAATCTAATTTGTCAATCTGCATTAGATTAAAATTGCCTATGATTATTGCTGTCCCATTTTGCAAGCCCTGATTATTCATTCCTGAACACCCACTCCAGTACTGTTAAGAGGCCTATAAACTACTGCCACAAGTGATTCTCACCTTTTTAAAAATTATTTATTATTCTCACCTAAACTGATTCTACATTGGGATCTTTAGAACTAAGGTAATCTCTCGCTATTGGAACAATATCATCTTTCATTAACAGAGCTAATCTACTTCCTATTTCTACCTTTTGTCCTTCTGAACTGTCAGGAACCATTGAGTGTTCAAGTCCTAGCATTGGCAACCTTACAGCCACATCTCTCTAATGGCTATAACATCAAAATACTTATTTCTAGTTGAGCTGCCAATTTAATAATTTTGTTACAAATGCTTGTTTCAACTCTTAGTTATGTACTTTTACAATGTTTACAAACTCTCTTCTTATCGGCTGACTCATTCTGTCTCGTCCTGCCATGCTCTGGTTATCATTGCCCCATTTCCAACTTGAGCTCTTGCCTCACACTTTCCCTTTTAATTTATCACAATTTACCTCACATGGTGTCTTGCCCCTATTGTTTAGTATAAAATTCTCTCCACCATTCTAGTTATACAATCCACCAGAACATTGTCCCCAACTTAGTGTAGGTAAAGACTGTCAGAACAGTGTAGATTGCACTTTCCACAGTCCTGCTGTCATGACCAAAGAATTGATATGCATTTTTCTTGCACCAATCTTTAAATTTTATACCTTTAACTTCCTAATCTTATTAATCCTTATCTTATTAATCCTATTAACCTTATTAATTATAGGATTAATGTTCATGGTTCATCTTTGAAAATCTGCTTTTTAATTTAGACCTCAAATACTCCTACTCCCTAAGCAGAACCTCTTTCCTAATCCTGCCTGTTGTTACCTACATGGACTGCCATGACTAGATCCTCCCTCTCAAAGTGAAAATTCCTCTTTAGCCTTGAGCAAATGTCCTCTCACATTCCATACTTGTAATGTATTGTAGTTAGGAATGTGTTTCAAACTTGTCAGTTTATAGAGTTCTAAAAATTAAGCAATCTATCATGAATAATTTGCATCCTTTGTTAAATTGCTTTTTGGGGAACATCAACCTTCCCCTGTTCTCTCCCTGCCCCCGTTGATGCCCCCCCCCCCCCCCCCCCCCCCGCCAGTGCCCAGTAGAGAGCCATCAAAGTTGAATAATTCAAAGAAGGAAAGCAATCAAAGTAGAGATACCAAATCTCGTTTGGACCAGATGTAATATTTTCTGAGAATTTTTGAAAATGATGTATGTAAGGTTTTATTTATCCAGCACATTTACCTGCAGCTCAAAACAATATAATATATTCCAAACCTGTCTCATTAATGTTCAAAGGTTGCAGATGCCAGTTGTCTTAAAAAAAAAACCACCTTCAATAATATTGGAATATTTCTGTGCATGCAGGTAAACCATTTCAGTGCACTGACTGAGTTCTGATCCTTACAAGGATATGTTTGGTTTTCCTAGGCTTTCGTTACATATATGGTTCAGTAACAAAGCAAGCAGGGTTAAGAGAAAGGATTTGGGTTTTTTACAAAAAGACTCTCTGTGATACACCATGGAGTTATTTTATTGAACACGTTGAGCTTTGGTTTATACCAAGAATTTTTAAGCTATTTAGAACATAGAAGGATACAGCGCAGTACAGGCCCTTCGGCCCTCGATGTTGCGCCGACCGAATCCTACCTAACCTACACTAGCCCAATAACTTTCAAATGCCTATCCAATGCCCGCTTAAATGACCATAAAGAAGGAGAGTTCACCACTGATACGGGCAGGGCATTCCACGAACTCTCAACCCGCTGTGTGAAGAATCTACCCCTAACATCTGTCCTATACCTACCACCCCTTAATTTAAAGCTATGTCCCCTAGTAACCCCTGACTCCATTAGCGGTAAAAGGTTCTTAGTATCTACCCTCTCTAAACCCCTAATCATCTTATTCACTTCTATCAGATCTCCCCTAAACCTTCTCTTCTCCAATGAGAACAGCCCCAAGTGCCTCAGCCTTTCCTCATAAGATTTTCCTACCATTCCAGGCAACATCCTGGTAAACCTCTTCTGCACTCGTTCTAAAGCTTCCACATCCTTCCTATAGTATGGCGACCAAAACTGCACACAATACTCCAGATGAGGCCTCACCAGAGTCTTATACAACTGCAACATGACCTCAGGACTCCGGAACTCAATTCCTCTGCCAATAAAGCCCAGTACACCATATGCCTTCCTCACAGCACTATTTACCTGGGTGGCAACTTTCAGAGATCTGTGTACATGGACACCAAGATCCCTCTGCTCATCCACACTACCAAGTAGCCTACCATTAGCCCAGTAATCCATCATCTTGTTATTCCTACCAAAGTGAACGACTTCGCACTTAGCTACATTGAATTCCATTTGCCACATTTCCGCCCAGCTCTGCAACTTATCTATATCCCGCTGTAACCTACCACTTCCTTCCTCACTATCCACAACTCCACCGACTTTTGTGTCATCCACAAACTTGCTTACCCAGCTTTCAAGTCCTTCCTCTAGATCATTTATAAAGATAACAAAAAGCAATGGTCCCAAAACAGATCCTTGTGGTACACCGCTAGTAACTGCGCTCCAAGATGAACATAATCCATCAACTACTACCCTCTGTCTCCTTCCAGCCAGCCAATTCCTAATCCAAACCTCTAACGTATCCTCAATGCCATACCTCCGAAGTTTTAGCATTAGCCTACCATGGGGAACCTTATCGAACGCCTTACTAAAATCCATATACACAACATCTACTGCTTTACCCTCGTCCACTTCCTTAGTCACCTTCTCAAAGAACTTAAAGAATTCTCAAAGAATTTATGCAACTCTAGCTTGGCAAATCGTTTTTCTTGCATCAAATAAAAAAACTCCAACATAAATACATTGCTGTCTAACTGCTGAAATACCTTATTTTAGTTATCTCCACTAGGTATGGCTTTTGAAATGTAATTTAATCAACAAATTTGATTAGGTAATCATATCTCTGAAACAGACTTTAAATGGCCGCCTCTGTGTTTTTCCCTACATATGAGAGGTGCTGATTTTCAAAGTTGCAATTTAAAGACATGTTAGAGACATAAAAGTATTAATTTGAATTGTTAAAGTCTTTGTAAAAATAATTTGTTGTGGAAGATCTGCTCTGAAAAATTCAAGAGAAGCCTGTCAATTTTTCTCTTTATTTGGCAATTGAGCAACGCATATTTAAATCTAATGCAAATATTGTAGTATGCCTCTTTACTGGTCACAAAATTAACTAGACCATGACTTACTTAACCTCAGGCATGTCTAAAATCTGTTTTCATATGATGAGTCCATCTTTAGTTTTCTTTGAGTTTCGCAGTGGTAGCTTTGCATATCTTCCCATGTCTATTTTTATCCAACATACCTTTTTTTGAACAGGTGCCAGTACACATCAATTGCTTTATTGATACTTCGCTGCTATTCTGTTCAGATGTACATAAATTCAACTGGCATCTGCTACACTGAGGCCTGGTTGCATCAGAGAGAATTGCTAAGGTGTTACCAGATGCAAATGAGTTGATGGTAGAAAACAATAGAGAATAGAATTACAATTGCCCCACCCCTATGTGGATTTTTCTGAGTTTCTATATATGATGTTGGATGATGAATTTTGCCTTTTGCCTTTTCCTTTCAATTCTCCAATATTAAAATATAGGTATTTGTGCAAATCAGGTTTTGCCCAAAACTTAACTGATATTAACTGGAAAAATTATAAAATTGTCTGTGTTCACTTCTCTGTTCCATGACTTCATGCTAGGTAGCACCAGTGGGTTAAGACAGGATAAGGAATGCAGCTGAAGTCTAATGTAAATATATTTTTTACTGTCCTTCAGTAGTTCAGCTACATCAGAGTTGAATTGGAACCGCATGTGTATATGTGACGTGTTTGGAATATCTGATTATTTTGTATATTTGTGCTGCTGTTACTTCTTGTGTGTGTGATGTCTTACAGGCTTGATGTAACATTCTTCCTAATTCTTGTACTCCTTATTCAGCCAAGTCAAATGTGTAACCAAATACATTTTTTCTTATGACTTCATGCAGTCAATGGAAATTAAAGTGTTATCTTAAGAAGATTGCTAACAGCCCACATTAATTTCCAATGGATGTACATACAGTCCGATTATATAGTGGTAGCATTACTGTTGAGGCTTATATTTTTCTATTTTTAACTTGCCTACAGATAAACAACAAAGCCAACGTAGTAACCAGTCCAAAAGAACCCATACCTGCCCCAGCGCTGGTATATCTTGATTCCTGTTTCTATATTAACTTTCCATTTGTCTGTTGCTGTTCGAATGATGATGAATACATATCTTGATCTGTTATGTTGGAAAGTCCAGTGTGATGCAGCATATTTACAGTTGTTTAGTATGTCTTTGAACCTGACTCTCTCAGTTTGCATGTTATACTGGCAGATCACTGCCTTCCTGCATGTTGCTTTTAGCTCGTCTACTGATGTTAGCTACAGTACAAGAGGAGTAACTGCTTGAGATCTAGTCGCACACATCTTTGATTTCAGGGAGCAAAGAGAAGTGATTCTAGATAATTTAAGAAATTGCATGCTGCTATTTAGTGATTAGGTCTTTTCCTGCACGATGTCAAGGCAGGAGTTGCTGGTAGTAGTAAAAGCCCATTCTTGTTTTTGGTTTTTTTTAAGGTGTTTATGATTTCTTTTTTCCACATCGCAGTAGTATCATCGCTCTCGTCTTACCGTTATAGTAATTGGCACTTGCACATTTTAATGACTAAAGATAATCTTGACCAATGAGAGTTTTCTTTTATCTTGCCCAGGAGCCCCAAACCACTGTAATCCACAATCCTGCTGATGGAAATAAGGTATTCCAAGATCTGCTCACTGGCTTAAGCATCGCAGAGCTTGTGAAGATTTGTTACGTTAGGTATCCAAGCTGTGAAGGTTTCAGTTTTGCAACATAAAATATCCTGTGAAGAGATTATAGAAAATGCAGCTGGTATATTCAACATATTAGGTTTTGCAAAGTTCTTTGCTTGTCCTTCTTTCCACCTGTGGTTTGGTTTCTGTTTTTGGTTGGGGACAGGAATGCATGGTCATTCAGAAGCTTCTAGCATTCTCTTTATGTTCAACCTCCTTCATCTTAGCAGATCTGTAGATGGGCACAAGCATGCAGTATTGTCACCTTCATCTGTGTTCTGTATCTGCGTGAGATAAAGGACATGCATAGCTTTTGTGGCTGTTGAAACATTATGGTCATTTTGCCCCAGGGTTTATGGGTCCATCTAGTCAATTACAGTGTGTGAAATGGTTTTATCCACAGAACATGTTGCATTTTAAAATAGCTGCTTGAAAGCAATGCCTTGTCATTCTTTTATTCCAAAGTCGTACAGATAAATTTTGTAATTTTTTTTTCCCATTTGAGAAGTCATTTAATGGTTATTCACTTGAACTGAGTTACAAAGTAATGAACTGCTTGCTGAACTGAAGTTGCTTTCTTCCACGGTTAAAATGTTAATGGATTCTGTTGATTTAGAAAACTTGCACTTCAGTTTTGTGGGTACACTTGCTATGAATTTAACTAACATCTAGAGTATCAAGTATAAGAATCATTTGCCTGTGTAATGTTTTGTCATTTATTATTAGTGTCAAATTATCAGAATTTTGCAAGTTTGACAACTAAATATGATTAAATTACAAGTTTCAAGCAAATTACAAATGGCTTTGATCACCATTGTGCTACATCTAATTTGACATAAGGTTTTAAAACCTTACTCAGTTTTAAAATAACTACTAAATGCCTGTTAATATTTAATCTGTTAGTACTTCTGAGTTCCATCAGAGCTCCAATATTAAAATTCATGTTTGTAGCTTTCAGACATCAAAAATTTTAAGTTTTCTTTTGTTGGTAATTGCATGTTTCATGGTTGTTGCACACCCTCCGGATGGTTTGTTGTGCAGTAGAGAATGTTAAACTGCACAGGAAATAATTTAAGTAGTTGTGTATGTTTGCAAAGTAAATGCATGAAGTATGTGTCAGCTCTCATTTTGTTTCATGGTGCAATCTAATTGGAAAGTATCACTGTGCTCTCAGGATGGGGCAGTATCTATTGTAACATTGATTCACCAAACTGATCCAGATCACTTTTATTTCAGATCCATAAATTTCTTCCATATTTTTATTTTTTTTCTTTGTGCTGTGACAGTCTGCAGTATGTTAATAAGCCATGCTATCTTTGAATGAGGTTTCTTAATGATAATTGACTTCAATCACAGAAGAAACTGACCTTAAGTTACCAGATTCATTTTACAGAAAGGATAAATCTTTTGGATTATTTATAGTGGCAGATATCTGTTGAAACTTCTAAATGGGCATAAAACTGTTTTGAATAAGAATCATCTAGTTTTAAGTCCAACTAAATATTAAATAGTGAAAGGTTATCTACATCTCATGCTGGTTGTATCAATATTCTTCACTTCAATCTCTGCATTGGGTATGGGTTTATTCTTCAAAGACTGCATGCTGATAAAGTTGCAGTGTCTTCATATAATGGTATCTTATTTTCCTCTTAGGAATCCTCAGAAAGTACCAACACCACCATTGAAGATGAAGATGTGAAAGGTAAGTCAAGTAAAGAAATAGAAATCGTTCTGAGCGAGGAGTATAAGCTGAGTCTTAAAACGTTTTATTACCATTGAAGTAGCCATTATTACTTTATTCAGTATTCAAGAGAGAAGTTCCATTCAAATTTACCAACATTTATGAAACTTGATTTGGTACTGAAAATCAATGAAGTGATTTTACAATTAAATAGCAGTTATGTTAATTTGGCCTTGAATATAGTCTAAATAATTAATAAGTCCAGAATGGATTATGTTAGATTTAAAAATAGGGCAGTCAAAAGCATTTTTTTTTGGAAGTTCTAACACTTTAGCTCTTTATTATTCAAGGTAACAAAACAATACATTTAGTTCTGCAGATGTGTAGCTTTTAATTTTGCCATAATTGACGTACCTGTTGTATCCATTCTGTTTAGTTATAAATTCACTTCTTTTCTGTTCAGATGCCAGTCTTACTTGTTTAAACTCTACACTTCAAAGATGTCAAGCATAATGTCAATTAAAAACTTTGCTTTCAAGCTTCCCATGCATTTCATTTGAGAATATTGGAAGCACATTACTCTTAATTCTTGCATTTTAATAAAATAATCCACGTGTTACACTTTCTGCAAAAAAATATTTAATTGTTGCTTCTGCTTGCATTCTTCCTGCTTGATGTTTAGTGAGCTGCATAGTTACTGCTTCATTAATTCATCCTCAGGAGAGGAGTGTCGCTAGCAAGGCCAAAATTTATTGCCCAAGTTGATAAAATTCCTATCTTTTGAGATTCTTACTCAAGTTTATTGGAGTAACGAAATAAGTATTATTTCATTGTTATTTGCACAGTAACCTGCAATTCTACACCTCACACCAGTTTGAGAGCCCCGTCATCAGAATTGCAGCAATTCAATGAAATGCTAATGATCACTTCTCAAGGCAGCCACTAACATGGTGTTGAATCCTTATCAGTGCCACGCACATCTCGAGAACAATTTATTTAATTCTCTGTGCATCCAGCTTAATGAAATTATAAAACATCTTGCAGGTCTAATAGCTTACTCTCCCTTTGACATGAATATTGCATAGTAGATTTTCCAAATGGAGTCATCTTAATCCAGTCAAAACAAAGTTAATTTGCATCATCACTGCCAATATTGTATTTGTTTAGTATTATGCTTTTTGACCTTTGAAAATGAAATCTTTTACTAGTGTCAGGAAACCAGATTTCTGCATCACTGTTATTTTAATGGCAACAATAACCTCTTATTTTGATTTGGAGGTACTGGTTTTGGACTGGGGTATACAAAGTTTAAAAAGCACACAATACCAGGTTGTAGTCCAACAGGTTTATTTGGAAGCACTAACTTTTGGAATGCTGCTCCTTCATCAAGTGTTTGTGGAGTATAAGATTGTAGGTTACAGAATTTTTTGCGAAAGTTTACAGTAATGTAACTGAAATTGGAAAACAGGCCCTTTGGCCCAACAAGTCCACACCAACCCTGTGAAGAGTAATCCACCCAGACCCCATTCCCCTACCCTATATTTACCCCTGACTAATGCACTTAACACTATGGGCAATTTAGCATGGCCAATTCACCTGACCTGCAATTCTTTGGATTGTGGGAGGAAACCAGAGCAGCCAGAGGAAACCCACACAGACAGGGAGAATGTGCATACTACACACAGATAATCACCTGAGGCGGCAATCGAACCCAGGTCCTTGGCACTGAGAGGCAGCAATGCTAACCACTGAGCCACATGCCATCCTTATTTATATTGAAAAAGATCTGGATTGTTTAAGTCTCGCTCATCTTTTAGAATGGCATGTTGGTTTCAGTTCTTTCATATGTAAATTCCAGAACTTAAAGTTTCACTGCAGACAAGGATGCCCTGAGGCATGGTACATAGGTGAGATTGAGCAAAGGCTACAGCAACGGATGGATGGACACTGCACAATAATCAACTGGCAGGAGTGTTCCCTCTCAGCTAGAGAACATTTCAGTGGTCCGGGACATTCGACCAGGGACCTTCAGGTGACCATCCTCCAAGGTGGACTTCAGGACAGGTGACAATGCAAAGTGGGTGAGCAGAGGCTGATAGCCAAGTTCGGTATCTATGGGAATGACCTCAACCAGGACCTTGGGTTCATGTCACACTATAGGTGACCCCACTGCACTACAGGCACAACACACACACACACACACTCCTACATATGCATGTACGTACGTGCGCGCACACACACTTGCATACTTTCCTATGTTTTCTCACTCTCTCACTCTCACACACACACACACACACACCCCTCTCTATTACCCTTAGCACAACCCCGCCCCCCGGCACTTGCACGCACATAAGTTTATGGGGTGCATTTGTACTTGCAGAATTACATTTTATTTTGGTCAAAACTGCATGAATCTATGTAAGATTCTGTAAATCCCTTTTTTAATGATTAGAATCAATGTGAACATTAGAGCACAGAAAGCCTCCCACAGGGCAACTCTCACCTTCAATGCATTATCTGGGCCAACATGGCACCTGTTTTAAAGTGCACTTGAGAAGGTAAGTTTAAGAAAATGCTGGGATTTAAATATGAAAGAACTGAAACCAACATGCCCATTCTAAAATTTGAGACACTTTGGTGGCTCAGTGATTAGCACTGCTGCCTCACAGCGCCAGGGATCTTGGTTCAATTCCAGCCTTGGGCAACTGCCTGTGTGGAGTTTGCACATTCTCCCTGTGTCTGCGTGGGTTTCCTGCAGGTGCTCCGGTTTCCTCCCCAGCCCAAAGATATGCAGGTTAGGTGAATTGGCCATGCTAAATTGCCCACAGTGTTCAGGGATGTGTAGGTTAGGTGCATTAGTCAGGGATAAATATAGAGTAATAGGGTAGTGGAATTGTTCTTTAGAAGGTCAGTTTGGACTGTTTGGGCTGAAGGGTCTGTTTCCATACTGTAGGGATTCCACTTCTGATTAACAAACAATCCGGGTCTTTTTCAAGATATAATTTCAGTTACATCACACTGTAAACTTTTGCTATAAAATCTGTGTCCTACAATCTTATACTGAACAACCACCTGTTGAAGGAGCAGCACTCCAAAAGCTAGTGCTTCCAAATGAACCTGTTTGACTATAACCTGGTGTTGTGTGATGTCCAAAGCTATGGTGAGGCAATGGCCGAGTGGTATTACTGCTGTAGTGTTAATCCAGAGACCCAGATAATATTCTGGAGACCTGGGTGTGCATCCCTCCATGGCAGATGTTGGAATGTGGATTTAGTGAAAAAAAATCTGCAATTAAGAGTCTAATGATGACTATTTCATGAAAACCCATTTCGGTTCACTAATGCCATTGAGGGAAGGAAACTGCTATCTTTACCTAATCTGGCCCACTTGTGGCTGCAGACACAGAGCAATGTGATTGACTCTTAACTGCCCTCTGGGCAATTTGGAATAGGCAGTAAATGTTGGCCCTCATTCTTTGAATGACTCACTTCTACAAATGTCTTGTTTGGTTGTGAGAGTGAGCTGCAGATCAGCCCAACTCCGATGGTTCTGCTTCCTCAATCTTTGCATGAAAGTAATTTTGATTTTATGCTCTAAACCATTTCACTACATATGAACTTGCAGCCCGGGAAGTCAGCATATTGGGTGTTTCAAGTCTGAATCAATGGGTAGAATTTTAAGTTAAATAAACAGGCAAGTTGATGTGTGGAGGTGACAAGGTGGTTAAAGTGTTTGCTAACAAAAACTCACCTTTGAAATGCTCTCATTTTGAGCTTTAACTGAGGCCAAAAGAAGTGATCCCACCATTCCAGGGAAGCAAGTTGAAGCATGAAATGTGACCATGAACCTTCAGTCGACATTCTCACTCTTTTTCAATATTCGCTCTGCTCAGCTGAGTTTTCCAAAACTCAGGGATGCAGGGAACCCAGCAGCTTTATAGAGGCAGGGATTTAGCAAAGGTAGGAGATGAGTGCTTTCATATATACATCTTGGATCCAAGCAACAACACCCACTGATCCTCCCCAAAAGACCCTACTTCCAAGAGAAAAAAAAATCCTTCTAACCTGAGTCTGACTTTGACACCCCTTAATTCTAAGTCCTCTTGATTATCTCCTCCTGACATTTGATCAACTTGGCCCATCTTGTTCCCAAAGTCCAGAGCCTCATTTCCTATCCTTTACAGATTCAATGCAGTTTTGGTCTCCTTCCTTGAGGAAGGATGCTCTTGCTATCGAGAGTGCAGTGAAAGTTTCCCAGGCTGATTTCAGGGATGGTGGGACTGACGTATGAGGAGAGATTGACGAGGTTAGGATTGTTCACACTGAAGTTCAGATGAGTGAGGGGGGACTCTCAGAGAAACTTATAAAATCCTAATTGACTAGACTGGGTAGATGTAGGGAGAATGTTTCCAATAGTGAGCGCATCCAGAACCAGGGGTCAGTCTGATGATTCCTTCAACCAAAGAATGGTGAGCCTTTGGAATTAATTAACACAGGAAGTAGTTGATGCCAAAACATTGAATGGATTCAAAAGATGGCTAGATATAGCACTTGAGGCATATGGGATCAAAGGTTATGGGGAGAAAGCAGGATTAGGCTGTTGAGTTGGACAGTAAGTTATGATTGTGATTAATGGTGGAGCAGACTCGAAGGGCCATCCAAATGGCCACCTCCTGCTGTTAGTTTATATGTTTCTAATCTTCCACCATAGGTTGTCATAAACTGAGAGGGTTCCATTTTAGATTGGGTACAATGGCTTAATTTAATGTTGAAAATTAGACAACTGATAAATACCTCCAAAACACAGAATTCCTTTTCAGGCAAAATGTATTGGATTTCCAAGAAAGTGGCAGGTTTGAATATTTGATTTTACCTCAGCTGTTAGGGGGTGGGAGGGGAGGGTTAATGAGTCATGAGAACCTGGAGATGGGGACTCCTGTATATTTGTCTAGGTTTAATTCCTCGACGCTTGTTTAGATGCAATTAATCGGATTCTTGCCTGGAAGCCCCTACATTTTTTTCCAATTGAATAGGGAACCAGTTGCTGGACAACACATTAGGTTTGTGCCTGAGTTGTGGTATTGGAGGGCCTTTCTGTTCGAGGGTTTGACACCTTGGGGTAAGGTCCCAAAGGGCTGACTTGAGGATCAGAGAAGAAGAACAGCACTCTGGGATCTGGAACTGAGTGGAATTGAAGTATGTAAAGGCCTCGTGGTGACTCAATGTCTCTTCAGAGGTAGTGATTTTGATTGGCAGGGGAGGAGTTGGAGAAGGGAGTACCTGAAGGGGGAGGATTTACACGTGAAAGCAGGGGGAATGACTGAGGTATTCACTGAATACTTTGCATCAATCTTTACCAAGGAAGCTGATGCTACACAGGCCATGGTGACAGAGGAAACAGTCACTTAAAGGAGTAAAAACTAATGAGGGAGATTTATAGACTCCGTATACATCTGGATAGTCTATCCTTCACTATTGATGGCCTATGTAGGTTTTGGGATTCTCATTTATATTAGTGGCCATATCTATTTTTCTATTATACCCTTGCCCTGCTTATACTCCTTTCTAGGTTACTTCTGTAGTTCAAACTTACTGTGTACCTTCCATGTGTTATAAGCCTAATTTTAACTATAGCATCTTTAGTTATGCAGAATAGACTGTCTATACTTAAAGTTGACATGGCACCAGAACTGCTTGAGATACACTGAGGAACAATCTTGCCATATACCTTCTCGTTACTGCATCCATGAGCCCAGATTTTCATTCGGGGGTTACGACTCTGAGGTTGGGAGGATTTCCAAGTCCCAAATGCCACCGTGTTACCCTTCGATATGTGAAGTGTCTTTCAGTAGGTGGCCAATCACTGGAAGGTGCACACCGGGAGTGCTTGAGAATGCTGAATAGGACGCTGTCCCTCTATTGCTGTTAAGGCAGTCCCACCAGTAGAGCGGGGCATTGTTGATTGTAGGTAAGAGAGAAGGTGCCTCATGATACCGAATTCGGCTGGAGAGACTGGAGCCAAAGGTTGCTGGGAGGAGCAAAGAAGAAATAATTCAGGCACAGTAGAGGTTTATTCCCACATAAAGCAAAAGTAGGACAAATGTATCCAGAATCCCTCATTAGACAAGGAGATAGAACATTAGATATAGAAGATGATGTGTGCCTATGACAGATGTCAGGAAAAAAAACACAATGGAAAACTATGCAGAATGTAAAGGTTTCAGATGGTAGGTTTAAAAAACAAATAAGTAAGGTAAAGAGGGACTAAGGAAAGAGACTAGACTTTGGGATTCTCATTTATGTTAGTTGCTATATAGGCCATCAATAATAAAGGGCTGGTAAAAGGAGGAATAAGACCAAAACAGGATTTACACATGAATGTTCCATTTAATTTTGCTGATGAGTCCTTTGTTTGGTAGCCTGTGAAATGCCTTTTCAAAGTCTATGTAAAATAAATGACATGACCATCATTGTTTATATAGCCTTAACCACTATCCATTTTTTTTCTCCTGTACCCTCATCCTGTTTATACTCCTTTTTAGGTCAATCCTGTACTTCAACTTTATTGTAAATCTTACATGTGTCATACGCCTAATTTTAACTGCAGCATCCTTAGTTATGCAGGAAACCCAGACTTTGGAAGACCAACTTTTCGCCCATCGAGAAATGTCTTTTATATGACCAAACCCAGTGTCATTCTGAAGTCCTGTTGTTCTGTTCATATTTCACTTAGAAGTTGTACTTTCAAAACACCGTCCCACTGAAACATCATCCACTTGTCTGACTTCATTCCCTAGAATCAGTTGCTGCACTTCTTTCTTGGTGTTTGAACTGGAAAATTACTGACAACAAAGGTCTCTTGCGTATACAGTACTTGAGAAGTTGCTCCCTCTTTTACTGTTTTCACTTTTGCTATCTCAGCTTGTACTGGAATAACAGAAATTAACAGAAATTGTAGATTTCTCAGCTTCCAGTAATATGTTTCTAAATTTGCTTTTCTATCTTCCTCTCACTATTTGATGGTATGTTCCCAGGTCAGTAATGGTTTCCTTTCTTCCTTAATTCTAACTAAATGGATCATGTTTTGGCATATCAAACACACCATCATCCCTGTCCAGTGCTACAATCATTTATTTGATCAGTACAGCCACTAACCACTCCCTCATTCATTTTTCAGTATTGTACCTTCCCTATTTGTTCTGATTAACCTGTAGCCAGAGATATCACATTCCCAATTAGACACATTTTTTTTTGGCAGTCCAGAATTAGCATGTTCTGTTATTATAAATATATAACAGCCCTTTGTTACAATTCATGCCTGCAGCTCACTAACTTTATTTACCATACTACATGCATTTAATCCCTCTCTTAGGCTATTGTGGGTCTATCTACAGCACGGGGACTGCAGTGGCCCAAGAAGGCAGCTCACTACCACGACCTTAAGGGTAACCAGGAATGGACAATAAATGCTGGCCAGCCAGCAACGCCTGTGTCCCACAAGTAATTTTTTAAAAAAGCATATGCATTGCATGTCAATTTTAAACTGCCTGGCATTTATCTCTTTTTGCCATGCAGTTTCTTTCTGTTTTTTCCCCTTTAACATTTCATCCTGATACCTGTTGCTTTGTTAGATTAATAAAGACCCCACAGGTGAAAATTAACCTTAGTAACTAATTTCCAATGCAGTGGAACCTAAAGACTACCCTCGTGCATCATTTTTCCTTCTGTGCATAACTTGTTTTACTCTGCTGTTCCTGCGGGTCCTGAAGAAGGGCTTATGCCCGAAATGTCGATTCTCCTGCTCCTTGGATGCTGCCTGACCTGCTCCACTTTTCCAGCAACACATTTTTCAGCTCTGATCTCCAGCATCTGCAGTCCTCACTTTCTCCCTCTGCTGTTCCTGTACTCACTAGCATATAGCATTGAGAATAATCCAAACATTACAAACTTTAGCCCCACACTAGTCATATAAATGATATGGCTGCAATAGCAGGTCAGAGGATAGGAATTTTGCAGTTAGTAACTCATCTCCTCAAAGCCTTTTGATCAAACTACTAAGATGGGAGTGTGATAGAATACTGTACACTTATTTTGTTTTCCGTCTCGGTGGCAGCAGTTGTAGACCATATACAGATGTCACTGCTGCAACTTGTCGAGGTTCCTGTAACAACAACTCACTCTACCAAGAAGGACAAGGGTAATAGGCATATGGGAGCACCACAATCTGCAAATTCTCCTCCTAAGTCCCAAACCAACCTGAAGAGGAACTGTTTTGCTATTGCTATTACTCCACTCTTCCTGAATCAAAAACCTAGAAATTGCTACGTAACAGCACTATGTGTGTGTGTGTACCTACTGCTGACAATTCTCTGCAGTGGCTGAAGTAGGTGACTCACTACTGCCATCTCAAGGGCAATTAGGGCAACACATGCAGGCTTTTCCAGCAATGTTCATGTCATAGAGTCATAGAGATGTACAGCATGGAAACAGACCCTTTGGTCCATGCCGACCAGATATCCCAACCCAATCTAGTCCCACCTGCCAGCACTCGGCTCATATCCCACCAAACCTTTCCTATTCATATACCCATCCAAATGCCTCTTAAATGTTGCAATTGTACCTCTTAAATACCACCACATCCTCTGGCAGCTCATTCCATACACGTACCACCCTCTGCGTGAAAAAGGTGCCCCTTAGGTCTCTTTTATATCTTTCCCCTCTCACCCTAAACCTATACCCTTTAGTTCTGGACTCCCTGCCCCAGGGAAAAGGCTTGACTTTGTCTATTTATCCTATCCATGCCCCTCATAATTTTGTAAACCTCTATAAGGTCACCCCTCAGCCTGCGACGCTGCAGGGAAAACAGCCTGTTCAGCCTCGCCCTGTAGGTCAGATCCTTCAACCCTGGCAACATCCTTGTAAATCTTTTCTGAACCCTTTCAAGTTTCTCAACATTTTTCCGATAGGAAGGAGACCAGAATTGCATGCATTATTCCTACAGCGGCCTGACCAATGTCCTGTACAGCCGCAACATGACCCCCCAACTCCTGTACTCAATACTCTGACCAATAAAATAAAGCATATTGCCTTCAATATCCTATCTACCTGCAACTCCACTTTCAAGGAGCTATGAACCTGACTCCAAGGTCTCTTTGTTCAGCAACACTCCCTAGGACCTTACCATTAAGTGTATAAATCCTGCTAAGTTTTGCTTTCCCAAAATGCAACACCTCGCATTTATCTGAATTAAACTCCATCTGCCACTTCTCAGCCCATTGGCCCATCTGGTCTAGATCCTGTTGTAATCTGAGATAACCCTCTTCACTGTCCTCTACACCTCCAACTTTGGTGTCATCTTCAAAGTTACGAATTGTACCTCTCGCGCTCGCATCCAATTCATTTATGTAAATGACAAAAAGTAGAGGGCCCAGCACCGATCCTTGTGGCACTCCACTGGTCACAGGCCTCCAGTCTGAAAAACAACCCTCCACCACTACCCTCTGTCTTCTACCTTTGAGCTAGTTCTGTATCCAAATGGCTAGTTCTCCCTGTATTCCATGAGATCTAATCTTGCTAATCAGTCTCCCATGGGGAACCTTGTCGAACGCCTTACTGAAGTCCATATAGATCACAGCTAGTGCTCTGCCCTCATCAATTCTCTTTGTTACTTCTTCAAAAAACTCAATCAAGTTTGTGAGACATGATTTCCCATGCACAGAGCCATGTTGACTATCTCGAATCAGTCCTTGCCTTTCCAAACGCACGTCCTGTCCCTCAGGATTCTCTCCAACAACTTGCCCACCACTGTCTCATGAAAGAGTTGAGATAAGGCTGTTTAATAGTGTCCTTAGCTTCTGAAAATCTAATTTTAACTCTTTAAAGGAAAGAAAAAAAATTTTTAGTCATCCATTCCAACAAAGACTGATGTTTCTGGTTGTCCCTGCCCTGCCCCAACGCAAAACCCACCCTCAAAATATTCGGTAGCCTCTGTGATATCTTACATCCTGGCACCAGGCAAGTAGCAACACACCTTACAGGACAGACTTTGGCTTTGGCAGCCACTTTGCTGCTTCACTCTGTTCAGTTGTTTCCATGTGCTTGAAATTGTACTCTCCCAAAGTGTGTTAATTGGCACAGTTATTTAGAGTGGAAAGCAGGCTTGAGGGTAGTGCTATTCTGAGTGTTTTGCACTGCCTGGCTCTTCCTACTCACTGCATGCTCACGTCTATCATCAACCGTCTGCAGTTCTGGCATGACCCACCCCCTGCAATGTGCACATCAGGAAATTCACAGCCTCCCATGTGCCCAGCAGTGACCAGAGCCACTCCTCAAACCTCGAATCACAAACTCAGTTCTCGTATTCAAGTAATTGGAAAACTTTCTGTCAAACATGAATGTCTGAAAAAATGTGGGATTTATTTATGCCCTTGGTCCTGCTAGTGGTACTCTGCACCAAGGTGTTTAGATTAGATTAGATTACATTAGATTCCCTACAACATGGCAACAGGCCCTTCGGCCCAACAAGTCCTCCGAAGAGTAATCCACCCAGACCCATTCTCCTACTCTCCATATTTACCCCAACTAATGCACCTATTGGCAATTTAGCATGGTCAATTCACCTGACCCCCACACACAGGTTTAGGGTGAGAGGGGAAAGATATAAAAGAGACCTAAGGGGCAACCTTTTCACGCAGAGGGTGATACGTATATGGAATGAGCTGCCAGAGGAAGTGGTGGAGGCTGGTACAATTGCAACATTTGGATGGGTATATGAATAGGAAGGGTTTGGAGGGATATGGGCCGGGTGCTGGCAAGTGGGACTAGATTGGGTTGGGATATCTAGTCGGCATGGACGGGTTGGATCGAAGGGTCAGTTTCCATGCTGTACATCTCTATGATTCGATGTTTGGATTGTTGATTGTCCAGTTTTAGGCATTGGGCCTAGGAGTTGTAGACAATGGGTCTGTGGTATCTCATCATCCCAGTCTCAAAGTGAAGGGATGACCCTTTAGAACTGAGATGAGAAATTTCTTCAGCCAGAGGTTAATGAATCCGCGAACTCATTGCTGCAGAGGGCTATGGAGGCCAAACCATTGAGTGTTTTTAAGTCAGGGATGGATACGTTTTTGATCAGTAAGGGGGTCAGTGTTAAAAGCAGAAGGCAGGAGAATGGGGTTGAGAAACAAATCATCCACAATCAAATTGATGGAGCAGACTTAATGGGCTGAATGGCCTAATTCTGCTCTTATATCTTATGATCATTTTAATGAATAGCCTACCTGCTCATCTGTGTCCTTTTATTTTGTATCACCTTACTCATTGTGATTATTATTTGTCCACACCAGATTTTTATTTAAATCTTTCTTATCCCTTTTATTTATTAACTTCTATTCGGATTTAATTTTATCCCCTTTAAATCTAACTATTTATTATTATGTACTTACTGTCTAAATCTGTTTAAATTACTTATCACCCTCTTCACCCTCTGTGCTAAATTCCTAATTGCCATTTCTTTAAGCAGAGACTCCCAGATATATGTATCATAAACATTTTGAATAATATCTTCCTGGATTTTTTATATTTGATTTTTAACAGGGTCAAACAGACTTTAATCATGTTCTCAATTTGTGGTTTCCCTTTTGAGCGACTTCCCAACAAATCACACTGTTGAAATGTTAGCATAATATGGCCATAAACGGTTATGGGTAATTTATCTTATGTAAAATTACCCACCTTGTTGTTTAATTTTCTATCATTTTTCTGCCAAAATACTCCATGGCTCAGCTGTTCAACTATAACAATGCCTTAGAAATGTAAGTAAAAGCCCAGGGCTCAATTAGCTTTCAATAAAGAGGAAAGGAGTTGCTTTTTAAAACAAAACTTCAAGAATGTATTACATTGAAACAGGATGGACAACACTTTGAAGTGGTATTAGTATGCTGTTGAATCTCCTTTGTGATATTCTCATTAGAGTTGGATCATCTGGAGATATTATCAAGCAGTCTTGGCATTTTCCTTACCAATGGAGAGGGGTGACACTTGAGACCTTAAATGAAGCAGCATGTTTATTCTCTCTTATAAATATGTGTGCAGCAGGTGAAACCTGATTGACATCAACACTTTTTACTTTATAATTTTAAAACACATGAATATTAAATTATTTCAATGAATTTGAATGCCAGACATTAGAGATTTCCCATTTTATGAAAAGCCTTAAATAATGCAGGTAACTGTCAGGCTTATTACAATTTTCATAACTGAGCAATTTAATGAAACGGTTAGTATATGCCATGCAGTTTTTCAGCTTCAGGGAGTTGTCATTCAACCTTTAATATTTGAATTCAACATTTTATTATTTGAATTCAACCTTTGCTGCCACCAAACTGATGAAAGGACATCATTGCAGTGCTATTAATTGGGTGACTTCACTGACTTGCAAGGTTTACTGTAATTTGAACTTTCCTTTGGGAGCTGATATCTATGTTCCAGTCCAAAATTAGCATCTCCTGTGGTCTCATAAAAAGAGCTCAGCTGTGGCTATTTTTATACCAAGTACTGATTCTGTCATTAAATTGTCTTGGAAATTAGTACAGTCTTCGGTTTATGCAGAAATAAGTGAAAGGACATTTTTTCCCCCCAAAAGTCTAAGTACTGTTTAGTCTATTTTTTAAGTCAACATAAACCTCGGTAAACTTTGACATGGGCAGGGGCTCATTGATAGCACTCTCATCTCTTGAGTAGATTCTTGTGGGTTTAAATATTACCTCAGAGACTAGAACTCCCAGCCTGAGTTGGAATGTTAGTCCTGCACTGACAGAGAAAGGTCTTCTAGATGTGCTGATAAAGTGCGACTCCCTTAGCTGCCCTCTTAAGTGAATGCAGAAGATCACATGATACTATTTATGAAAAAGAGGAAGGGAGATATACCCAGCGTTATTGCAGATACCTAACCCTGAGCCAGCACTCCCAAAAAAATATCAATCTGATTATTATCACATTGCTGTATGTATTCCCTTGCTGTGCCCAGCTTGATTGCAACATTTTCTACATCAGTGACCCACATTCAGTTGCATTTAATTCACTGTAAAGTGCTTTGGAATGTCTTGAAAATAATAGAAAGCATTATTTAAGTGCAAGTCTTTCTTTGTATGGAGGAGGACAGCAGAGCATTCTATTCTGGCATCTGAACAGGAAGTATAACTTGTGCTTAAAAAGCAATGTTAACCATTTTTAAATGAATTGATTTTATGATTTCTTTTGCTTTGTTCCATAATTTCATTGTTTGGCCTTTTCTCCTTTTTCAATCTTTGCATGCCCAAGTACAGCCTGCGTAAAGGAGTGTAACACAGGGAGGTTGTATTTCATTCACTCATCCTATTCTTCCTCGTTCTCTACATCATCTTGCTGGTCTCCATCCTCGTTATGTCCCAGCAGTAATTCCTGCTGTCACTGCATCCTGAAGATTCTGGTCACACTCTACTTTTTCACTTTTGTTTGCTCATATGTTGTATTTCTTTCCATAAACTCAGTGACACAGTGCTCAGAAAATGCAAATATTAATCAAAATGTGCACTCAATCAGTCATCCGTGTGAGTCAGAGCCCTCACAGGCCACACCTCCTTCTGGTCAGTGTAAGTCAACAAAATACCAGTCCATATGATCCGAGAGATGACTGATTTGGGGCATTAGACAAGATTAAAGACCAGTAACATTTCACAAAGACAAGAAAGGGCTGGAAAACTCGACAAGTCTGGTAGCATCTGTGGGATAGGAAAAATTAGCGTTTTAAATCTAATATGTCTTTGGAATTCCAGAACAGCAGCATGTTTGATTTGATTTATTGATGTCTCGTGTACCTAAGTACAGTGGAAAGCTTTGTTTGGACTTGAATTGGTGTATTTGTTTCTCTCTGTTTCGCAGATGCTGCCAAACCTGCTGAGTTTCTCCAGCATGCTCTATTTATAGTTCAGATCTCCAGCATTTAGTGTTTGCTTTTGTTTTACAAAGCATTGATGTTACTTTGGCCATCATAACAACAATGCACGAGATGTCTTTTTGGCTTTCAACTCCTGTGTTTGCATTTACTTTAGTGATAATATGCTTTCGTACAGTTGTCTTCAAGAGTAATGCTTTATTAGACTTGTTTGAAGTTTTTAAGCTCAGTGCCGAAGATGCAGTCATTTGGTCCAAGAATATTTTTTCATTGTTATCGCTTCAGGAAAATTTATAGAGGGAAGAGGTTTTCTGCATTACCTTCCTCTAATTATATTCATCCAGTTAGTCTACTCACCAGTTAAATTCATCTGCCAGAAATGTAACTTTGGTCTCCTTATCTCCTCACACCCGGATCCCTTTACCTTAGGCATTCATGATGCCCTAGAATTATATCTTTCTCTAAAGCCATTATACCCTTCCTAATTCTACATATTGCTACTATTTCTGTCTTGCTCATGTTCTGTACAATCACAGGATATGTTCCTTTTATATCTGTCTTTTGTGCTGAATGTTGGCATACAATAAAAATTTTGATTTTAAGAATAAAATGATTTCTAGACAAAAAATGGACAAAAGTGCACATGGTTTGCCCTTGCTATCCCTAATAGTCACAAGAAACAAGAATGGAGTTTTTGAATAATCATAATGATTTATCTGTTTGTCTATCACAGTACCAGACATGGAATAATAACAGATTGAGATGGTAAATGACTTTATCGAGCCTGTCCCAAACAGACAGACAGACAACGCGTTCTATGAACATATAAAAGCTATCCATATCTCCTGAAAGCATGTGATTTCCTGGGGTAGTAAAACAAATTAAACACGTGAATCAAACTGGGCAATTCCTATTTCAGTCTGCCCCGGTCTTCCTCCACCAACTCCTCCACACTCCACACCAAACCTCTCCAGGGCGATTGAACTTGCTCATGATGCTAGTCTCGGTCCTTGCCCCTCAGTGTCTGCCTTTTCCACAAACCAGAAACAAGTCTACCTCTCACTTGAAATAATTCAGTAAATCACATCAGGAGTGGAATGGTGACAGGGATCAGAGGTTAGAAGCTGAGGAGGTCAAGAAGTCAAAGGCGATGAAATGGTTATCACAAAGACTTCAGTGGAGGTGATCAGAAGATTGACATGGTTGGGTGTGGGATTTGGGAGATTGGAGGCTGCTGAGCAGTATAGAAGGATCATGGAGTGATATCTGAACACTGAAGCAGACAGATGGATTTAGCAGGCAAGCAGAAAAGTACTGAACCTAATATCTTTGTCTCCATTTAGTAGGCTCTCAAGTCCATGTGTTGAGAGTTGAGTTTAAAGCAATGGGTAAACATGAGAGAGAGAGCCTCATTCTAAAAAGTGGGCGGCACAGTGGCATAGTGGTTAGCACTGCTGCCTCACAGCGCCAGAGACCTGAGTTCAATTCCCGCCTCAGGTGACTGTGCAAACTCCACACAGTCATTCTCCCCGTGTCTGCATGGGTTTCCTCTGGGTGCTCCGGTTTCCTCCCACAGTCCAAAAATGTGCAGATTAGGTGAATTGGCCATGCTAAATTGCCTGTAGTGTTACGTGAAGGGGTAAATGCAGGGGAATGGATCTGGGTGGGTTGCGCTTCGGCGGGTCGGTGTGGACTTGTTGGGCCGAAGGGCCTGTTTCCACACTAGATTAGTAATCTAGTAAAACTTCTGTCGTGCTCGCTCATTATTTGTGCTTAAAAGCTGCAAGTGGGATTCAGATTTTTATATTATTTGGCTGCAATTCCTTTGGTTGCATTTCTTCACATTGTTTCTTTAGGTCTGTTATGATTTACTCTCTGCAAATTTTGGCCAGGCCACGTCATACAGTTCGTGTTCTGGCTAAAGTGAAGTCACAGGTTGTTGATTGCATGACCCCACTCTTTAGCATTAGAAGATATATAACTTCTTAACCTTTCTTCCAGTGAGAACATGCTAATGTTGCATCATCATCTCCACATAATCCAACTCCTCCATTTCCACAATTACCCTTCCTTTTCCTTGCAATAACTGCAATATGTATTTTTATACTGCACTAACCAGAACTGTATGCAGTATTCCAAGTGAGATCACTCATTGATTTAAAAAGTGGCAATTTGCTGCATTAATTTGATATAATTTGCAGTATTTTCTGGCAACTGTGCTGGTTGTAATAAATGTCAGATGTTCCCTCTGTAACAAGGTCCAGTTCATTTTCTGGATCAAGGATGTTACTTAGCGCATCCCTGATTTAAAAAAAACTAAGCCAAAATATTATTACAAACTTTAATAGCCCACTGTACCATCATTTCAGTGACTTTCCTGTCTAATATCATTTTTTAAAAATACAAATATTTTCATTCTCTTGCCAATTAAATAAGAAAGTTTCCTTTATCATTTGATTTTCTTTTCACACTCCAGTCATTGCTTTTTTTAGAAAAAAATTCATGTCTGCAATTTGAGAAATGCAGAGAGGGCAGCAATTATTACCAGTCCATAATTCCCCTTAAGAAGGTGGTAATGAGCTACCTCCATCAACTGCTGTACTACTCGTGTTGTAGGTAAACCCACACTGCTGTTGGTTTGGGGGTGGTGGTGTTGAGAGTTCGAGGACTTTGACCCAGTGACAGTGAAGGAGGAGTGGTATCAGCGTGGTATCTGACTTGGAGAGAAGCTTGCAGATAATCATGTTCTAATTGCATCTGGGTGCTCTTTTCTTTCTAGGTGGCAGATCTTGCAGATTTGGGAGGTGCTATCAAAGAAGTCATGGCAAATTTGTGATGCAGATTTTATTTGGTATAATCTGCAAATCTCGACATACTTTAACTCCAGTCTGTGTTTTAAGACAGATTGGTGCTTGGCACCAGTTCCTATAGCAGTGCAGAGACAAGAGACACTCTTATTTATTGCATTAACTGGATGATACTATACCTCCCAAGGCTGGGTGAAAATACATATTTGAGGTGCGGACTCTAGTTCAAGTAGCTTTGTTTTCATCATGTAGCTACATGAACAGAACATGGATCAATATTACAAGATATTCTCTCCTCTTGTTAATGTATAAATAACAGATGCACTTTCTAAATATATGTTTTTGAATAACAAACCACTTACCGCAAGCTCCTCTCTGGTTTTATCCCTTTTTGGTAAGGTTTGTACTGAATTTAAAGCCAAATGGTCATTCAAGTGTTGGCTGTGAGCTACACATTCACACTTTTTACTAAAACAGCCTTTGGGCTACCAACATAAGCTCATATAATGAGTCTGTTGTGTGCCGGGTTGGTGAATTGGAGCTCTTTTCCAGCTACACTTCTGAACTGACATCGTCCTGCTGACATTTTGCCTGCTTGATCTGGATAATAACCCTTTAATGATGATTCTAACATAACCAGGAGACTCCTGAGCGGTCAAATGTAGGGGACAACAATGAGGAAGCTGCATGGATGGCCTCCATCTTAGACACAAAATGAACTCTTCACAACTGGTGTTGGAGGTGTGGGAATTAGGGATTTGTGGAGATGGTTTATACTGAAGGGTAGGATTTTGGATTGCCTTGAATAGTCAATCAGTCAATCAGTTGCATGCCAATTGCACTGACGTATATGGCATTCTGACTTTAAGAAGTATAAATAGGAACGGTACTCGGGAAACTGTGGGTAGAAGATAATAAGTTGGTTGGAACAAAGTTAAGTGAAATCAGAGGCAAAAGAGAACTTCAACCACAGGTTTGAATTAGTGGAGGATTGTGGAGAGAATTTAGAGAACTGAATACTGTTCAGCCCTTCTAATCTGCTTTGTCAATCAATGAGAGCTTGACTGATCTAATCATTGCTTTGATTCACTTTGTCTTCCTGTTCATCATAACCTTAGATCAAAAACCAAGGCTGAAAATTCCAAAGATTAACAGCTACGAATTTCAGTATTAAAGGAACGTGTGTGTGGGAATCTAGAACAAGGGGTCAAGCATCCTTTCACCAAGTACCCTGTCAAAACGACACAGAATTTTAGGCATTTCAAAAATATCATCTGTCATGTGTCAAAACTCTGAATGCCCAGCTTCTTGATCTTTGTAAGACAAGACCTTCAGCCAAAGAGTCGAGCACTATCTTTGAACTGCCTCCAATACAATGTATGCAACCTGACACAAGAACACCAAGACTGTAGTCTACTTTAGTTGTGGTCTCACCAATGTTCGGTGCACTTGTAGCAAGACTTTATACTCCATCCTGCTTGCAATGAAGGCCAACATTCTATTTGCTTTCATCGACCTCCATGATAGCTTCTTGCAATTTATCAATAAGAGTGCCCAGATCTCTGGACTGCAATAGTCTGTAGTCTCTCTCTCGTTAAACACTAATCTGTTTTTTCTATTCTTCTTTGCACTTGGCACAAGTGCTCTAATTTTCCTGCATTATATTCTTTACCCAATTAATATTTTTTCCTTTGTAGATTCTTTGCTTAGACCCCAGTAAAAATTTCTCCCAGTGTGGGCTACGGCAAGATTTGTGGTGGAATTGGGTGAGAAATCTGACTACTTCTATGTCAGGAGCAATTTGCACAATTTTTTATCTCAAGCGGTGTGGCACGATTCACACTATGCAGCCAATTTGCAGGTTTTATTGCTTGTTAACAGTCCGTCTCTCCTCATTAATATTCAGCCTATTGGGGGCGGGCAGCAGTTTAGGTGAAGGACTGTTGAGTGCCAAACTCCTCATCAAGATAGACAGTGAGAAATCTGCATGTCGCATAAGATCAAATTGCACATAATCTGTAACCCCAGAAACATCTCTTATGCACCAACACCAGCACTGAGCATTTTCCAACTCTGCACAGCCCTGTGGTACCTCTTGGACTGGCAGTACCCTCTGAAGCAGTGGGTGGACCACCAACTAGCATGGAAATTCTGCAGCAGGAGAACTTTGTATACTCTTGAACTGGGTCAGGCTGCTCACTTGCTGTCTTAGTGCTCGCTTACTTGTCATCTATCTACATGCTTGCAGGATTCAATGCTTTGCCTTGCCAATTAGCACCGTCACACTACCAGGCATCTCCCCTCTGTCAGTCAGCAGTCCTCGGTCAAGGAGAGCCGGGGTGGGGGGGGGGGGGGGTGGAAATCTTGCCATCGAATGTGCTGCATCAATCTCTCAACTACGCCCTGTGCCAGCAGATTACATGGTGAACACACGTGCAGCAAGTGAGTGAGCATGTTTCAGAGCTTTGAGAATGGTTCTCATGGACATCCATGAAGGCATCAGTTAGTTGGGGATGCTGGCACTGTAAGTCAAGGGCAGCCTGGGGGATTGGCTGTGGTCTGGTGTCTGAGCCCCATCATGGAGTCAGTCCATCTGCAGACTGGGGAGTAGGTTACTGACCATCCTGTAGCTCAGTGGCGGCCAGTCCAGCATGTAGGGCATTTCTCAGTCAGGGCTGTCCTGTCAAGTCACTCCAAGGAGAGCTATGATCAGTCCGAGCGAAAGAAGGGGTAGGATACAAGGCATAGGAGAGAGACCTGATAAGTTAATCTTTTGGAGTGAGGGGCTGCAGGGAAGGGAGGGTTGCAGGTATGAAGGAGGGAGTCAACAGTATTATCAAGGCGAGGGAGGAAATATGGTAAATAACGGATGAGGTGGGCTGTGGTGAGGGGCATCCTGGCTCCTCGGTGGGGCAATGAGTGACTACGCCTGGTATGGTCACCTCATACACCAGGGCTGAGGCGTAAAGGTGCATGTAGATAGGATGGGCTGCTGCAAAGAGCAAGGGGGCTTGGAGGCTCGGGCTCTCACTGATATCTTCCGGCTGAGGCTGCAAGTCGCTGTCCGAGCAGCGTGCACTGTCACCTTCCATCGTGCAGGGAATCGAGCCTGGTGGGCAGCAAAGTCTGTTGATTATGGAGGTGTGACTGGGTAACCCCACTCCCACCCCACCGGGAGGCACTTGTGTCTGGAAGACCCAAATATGCCAAGGGTTGTCTTGCCAAAGCCAAAGTAACCATTCTCAGTGTGAGTTTCCAAGGTCAGAGGCAGAGTAGAGGGCTCACCACCTCTGCAGTGTCCTCAGGGCAGATTTCCGAGGGCCCTGCATCTTGTTCCCCCTCAATCTGGGCCCCTCTAGGCCACTTGGAGTGAGTGCCAGGTTCCCCATACCCCTTCACATCCCTTCAGTCCTGAGGACCGATACCCGGGACAGTAAAATGCAGGGGTGTGCACCTCTCTAGCAAACTCTGAGGGTGCCCAGCCTGGCTGTTCATAGCAACCTCCAACCTATCCATGGAGGCAGACACTGCTATGCTGTAACTGCTGGTCAACAAGAGCCATTGCTTCCCATTTTGCTTCCTGCTCCTGTCCCTCCCTGTGCTTGTGGGGACATCACGACAACACAGGCTGCTCTCCTGCCTGGGCCTGAGCAGGAGCCTGGTCTCCTGCCTGTCCCTGAGAGGCAGTGGCCTGGGTTTTTTCAAAGAATTCCTTCAGTGTGGAAGCAGGCTATTTGGCCCATTGAGTCCACACTGACCCTCTTAAGAGCATGCCATCCAGGCCTACCTTATCCCTGTAACCCTGCATGGCTAACCCACCGAGCTTACACATCTCTGAGCACTATGGGCAATTAAGCATGGCCAGTCCACCTAAGTTGCACATCTTTGGACTGCGGAAGCAAACCAGAGCACCCGGAGGAAACCCGACCAGACACTGGGAGAATGTGCAAACTCCGCACAGACAGTCGCCAAAGCCTGGTCTTGAACCTGGTTATCTGGTGCTGTGAGGCAGCAGTGCTAACCACTGAGTCCCCATGTCATATCCTGTAGGAGCAATCCCAGTCTTCCCCTCAAGGGACAAAACACTCTCCTTTTGGTGGATGAGGAGCTGCGTTTGGACAACACCAACCCTAAGGAATCGAATGAAGTAAATTGGGTGGCATGGCTGTTACAGGTGGGTGATAGGCGTTGAATATTCTGAAGGAGTGAGAAGTCACTGCAGAGGCTGTAAAAGGTTATTGTTGAGAGAGTTTGGGGAAAACCAGAGTTAGTGACTGAAGGTGTTGCAGGCAATAGCGAGAGTGGCAGGACATAAGCTGCAGTATAATGAACCAGATGGCTTTGGAATGTCAGTAGTTGGCTGTGTGCACAGTGGCCTTTTAAAGATGGCATTATCTCAAAGAATGCTATTTGGATACCCACTGAGTGGTGAATGGTCATGAAAATGACGTATGGTAAGATGTAGTGGAAATCAGACATGAAAGGTAGCTCACTGACGTTGTGGGTAATTAATATGCCATCTTTGGTAAGATATGTTCAGAGAACTCATTAGGCGTTGTGGTGAAAACCCTGCTTTAAAATAAAACTTGATCCAACTCATACTGGGCCAAAGAAGATTTGTGTCCTCAAAAATTGCTTTTGTACCTATTTTTGTATCAACAGCAATTTTGGACATACTACACCCTGCAGCAAATGTTTACCTCGGTCAAAAAGTTCAATTCCCAGCTATCCCAGAGGGGAGTACCAGTTCTACTGTCCCCCTCCTCTGCGCTCCCCTGCACCTCATCCTTTCTCCCCTGTAACACCACCTTACTCACTCCTCTCTATCCAATCTTGCTCCAGACCTCTGAAACCCCCATCCTTGTTTTCGCCCCAATTGCTACCATCCACACACCTCCATCCTCACCCCTCTCCCCACCCATCCTCGCTCCCCTCCCCCTAAAATCGCACTCGGGGGCCCCCCCCCCAATGCTCACTCCCATCTGCCACCACCCTCCCCTCTCCTGTCCCCTCAGTCCTCACTGCTCCTCCCACCGACCAGTCCTTGCTCCCCGTGATCCTTGTTCTCTTCGCTCCCCTCCTCTCATTCATCGCTCCTCGACCTCTTCTGCAAACCTCTATCCTCTTTCCCCCCCCCCAATCCTTGCTCCCCACACTTCCACTCTTCGCACCCTCCCCCAGTCCTCTTTCCTCTCCCCTCTCTTCTCCCCCCCCACGCCAGTCTTCTCTCGTCTCCTTCCTCCTATTCCTCCCCCCCCACCCTGTCCTCTCACCTCTTTCCCCCCCCCATCCCCTCTTCTCCCATCCCCACCCCTAGTTCCCTCTCCTCTCCTCGCCCCAGTTCCTTTTCCTCTTTTCCCACCCCCAGTTCCCTCTTCTCCCATCCCCACCCAGTCCTCTCTCCTCTCCCCACACCTCCCACACATCGCTCCCTCCCCTGTCCTCTCTCCTTTCCCCCACCCCCAGTCTTCTCTCCTCTCAACCCCCAAGTCCTCCCCCTCCAGTTCTCTCTCCTTTCCCTACCCTCAGTCCTCTTCCCTACCCTCAGTCCTCTCCCCTCCCCAGTCCTCTCCCCTCCCCAGTCCTCTCCCCTCTCCCCAGTCTTCTCTCCTCTTCCCCTCTCCCCCCAGTCTTCTCTCCTGTTCCTTACTCCCCCATTCCTTGCTCCCTGCTACACTCCCCACCTCCTCTCCCCTCCCTGATTCTCCTGCTTCTCGAATGCTGCCTAACCTGTGTTTTTTCAGCTCCCCACTCTACTGGCTTCCAGCATCTGCTGTCCTCACTTTCACTATTCCTATCCCCACTAGTCCTCGCTCCCCCACCTGTTCTTCCTCCCCGCCCCCACCCCCACCAGTCCTCACTCCTTCTCCCCCCATCGATCAGTCCTCGATCCACCTTCTCCTCCCTCAAAACCCTCCCTTTCACACCCCCCCCCCGCCCCGTGTTAGAACATATCTGAACAGTTTGCTAAAAACAACTGCACCAGCTCCTAGTCCAAGTTATTAATTTTAGCTTGAAAGCAGTTGAGGGGTCTTCTGTAGTATAACTCCACTCACCACTCATTTGCCATAACGAAAGTGACTCAGTTATCCCAATTCTCTGGCTTTTAATCAACTGAACAACAATATCCAATCGAAGTGCTTCTTAACTGAATCACTCTTTTCATGCATCAATGGTACATTGCATTAGTAGAACATAGTGTTGCAAAATTCAAAGGTGGCTTTCAGAGTAATTTATAAGGGAGGTTTGAAACCTTCATTGGCCATGCTATTTCCTCAGCAAGTGTCTCACAAGAACACTTGTAGCCGACCTTTGGTTGTACTTGTCAGTAGTTAAATATCCACTGATACAAGGCTGGCTGCCTCACCTACCACATGAATGTAAACAAGATATTTCCATTCACTCTGGCCATAATTACAGGACATTTCACTAACAAATTACAGTACTTTGCATTGAGCAGGTGTGGCTGGATGCAGTAATTTGCTGGAGAGCTGCTCCGTGGCCTTCGGATGTAGATATTCATGTAGATCGCTGCAAGCATTCGAGGCAGTTCTCTCTTGGCAAGCAAATAAATATTACTTATTCTAAGATGTTACGATCGCAATCCTGATACTAGTGTAGCTAGCGCCACGTAGTCTGAACAATAGGACATATTGCATTGCTGCACTCTGTGGTTATTGTTAAGAGTGTTGGAAGATTTTTTTTCCCTAAATCCATTTAATGTGAGAGAAAAGGATTTTTATTGTATGACTGAGTATTGCTGAGGAAGTGATGAGCTCAATAACAGGTAGGAAATTAGTGATCAAAACTGATTCCAACAAACTGTAAATGGCAAGGACCAGCATCAATACTCAACAGCTGCCCTTGTTGTTAATTTATCCTCTGACATTTTGATAATGTTGATAATTAATGCTGTTCAATGTGTTTTACAAAGTGCACAATTTGAAAGCAATACTGTAATGATGAAAATACGTTGTCTTAACTTTGTTTGTAAGGACAGATGATTTAATTGCTTTTTGAGTGCATTATTCTGATTTTTGCACAATAGTATGATGGCCGTTACATGTGGCATTTTCAGTTGTGTTTTTTCTGCACACACGCACACTTCGGAATGAATAAGGGGTCCCTGTAAATCTTGAATATTTTTTAATAAGCACATATAATATTACGTGAACTGTCTTTTATCAAATACCTGGTTTCAGAAATCAGACATTAGTGGGGAAATCGGGCCAGAGCAAGAGGAGGATTATAGAGACAAACCAGGGCTGGAGGGAAATGAAAACAATTACTTTGTGATTTGAAGATCTGAGTGGAGAAATCTGTGGTGTTCTTGAAATTTTTATTACTGTTTTTAATATCTACCTGCCATGTTCATCCTTAGCACGCAAACAAGAAATTATTAAAGTTACAGAGCAACTGATTGAAGCCATTAACAATGGAGATTTTGAAGCCTACACGTAAGTATTTGTTTGTTTCCATTGTCCATATTGGGTTAATTTATTCTATTCCATCCCATTCTAGGATGTACAGTCTGAATTTTTGTACAGCATCGATGTTAATTCATATGAAACTGTTTTTTTGCTATGCATTCCTTCAATTGCATAACTACTAAAAAATTATCCCTGAAATATTCACTTTTCATCCAGAGTTTACGATTGTAATAACCAGCAACTCAGTGAGGGGGACATCATGTCGTAGCAGAATCTGAAGCATTAGCAATATTGTTAGTGCTCCGGCTTAGAGATGTACAACAAAAATTGATTCTATGACACTAGTTTTCACACACAGGAAGGGGAAGGAGTATTGCAATTGGATCCATGCCTCAATTTAATACATCTCCAGTCACGGCTTGGGTAGTTGATGGATTGAAGTCACAGCTGGAGATCCACAGGGACAGTCCTTGGCTGTCATAGTGTAGAAGGTCATCACAGACTTGAGATTGGTGGTGGAACAGAGGTCTCTTTCTGTGTTCTGGAGGGAGGTGCTTTCCTGCTTGGGGCAAAGAAGGCTCCACAAGCAACGTCAAACAATCATTTTTTTCTACCTTTATGTCATGGCCAGCAGTCTCTTTCCAGACAGTCACTGCTTCCCTGGGGAAGCCTGCTGGAAAGAGTAACTTAGTGTAGGCAGAAAGACAGCGGGCTCAGAGAGAGTAAGTGGCTGACCTCATTTTAATTGTCTCCCCAGCTCAGTATCCCCACATGTCTCTGACGGTCTTGAATGGCTACTATGGCAAGTTCTTGCAACCGATGAGAGAGCCTAATTTTGTAGACCCATCATATTCCAATTGTTTTGTTGGAACTTCAATCTCTACTCCCCATAAGTCCCCGTTTCAACATTTTCCAGTCAAATAAATAGTTTAATGATCTACTTCCTGGCTATCTCAATCCATTGTCAAGTTCCAAGGGATGCCTGAGATTAGCTCTTGAAGAGCAGTCCTTCATTTTGATTGTTCATGATATTCTTTACTTACTGATTTAAAAAAGAACCTTATGGCATAGCACAGCAAGTTACGATGCAGGTAGAGCAAGTTGTTAGGGAGGCAAGACAAGAAAGTGGAGCTCAGGCCATGATTGGGTCTTGATCCTATTGAATGGCAGGACATGCTTGAGAGGCCTGACTGCCTACTCTTACTGCTATTTCTTATGTTCTCACACTGAGACACCAAATGTACAAGCTGTTGCATTCAGATTGCATTTGAGATTCAGAGACAAATTCGAAGAGAACTAAATCTAAAGTCCCACTCAAACACCTAATGAGGTGACTTATTCTTCCATGGAACTGTATTGTATTTCATACTGAAAAATTCCATAACCTGTCCAAAAAGAATGACATTTTGCCTTTTAAAAATACTCCATATACAAATCTCTATTTGTGCACATATATAATGTAGATGCCAAAACCTTCAATATCTGGATTGTCAGAGATTGGCAGTACTTTGGAGGTACGCATCAGGACCCTGTAGATGTCCGATGGTGTACACTTACATGGGAAGGTCCAGGTTCTGATCGACTGGAACCTCTGCAAAAGTCTCTCCCACTGATCTCAACATCAGAATCTTCAGGCAAATATGCAGACTTAACTGGATACTTAATGTCTGGTCTAATTTGGCAGTTAGTTAGCCAAATCACCCTACCCTCATTGCACACCCAGTCCCTGCTGACCCAATTACTCTATCTGACCACACTCCCTGACAAACCCAATTCGTCCATGTCACTTACCCACCCTCTATTCACCCAGCCATCTATTCACCCACACACTAATCCATTCATTTACTCAGACTTAAAAAATAGTTAACCTGAAAGCAGCAGCGACTGTATTTGAAAAGGAGGGCATCTTCACCCAACTTTTGTGATCTTATCCAGTGAATCCCTACACTGACCCAGCAAAGCTTCAGTTGAGGAGAATATTGCAAGAAAATCAGTTTCCAGGAGCCTTTGCAGACAGTGGCAGTGCATACACTATCATTATCAGATTGGAATACTTGGAGCCATATTCTGTTTTCACTGTATTGAATTGATAGAAAGCAGTCTTAGCGTTGAACAAAACCACTGAGAATGGCATACAATTGAAGTGAAATATTGATAACTCAATGTTTCAGTAAGTTTACCTCTCATTTTTTTTAAGCTCCAATCGGCACAGGCCCAACTTACTAATTCCCTCCTCCTAAGGCACTCCTTTCAAACTAATGGAAAGGTCATAATCATGTGAACGCTATGCCTTTCCTATTAGCTGAATTTACATGCTAGCTTTTTATGATGTATGCTTGAAGGCTCCCAAAACCCCCTCTATGGTAGCTTTCTATAATCTTTCTCCCTTTAAATAAAATTCAGCACTTTTATTCTTTCTGCCAGAGTATGTAACTTTACACTTTCTCACATTATATTGCATGTGCTGAATTTTTGCTTACTTGTTTAATGTGTCTGTATCCCTCTCTAGACTCTGTCACTCTTACACTTATTTTTGTCATCTGCAAACTTGACTATAGTATGTTGACTTTCCTCATCCAAGTCATTAAAATAAATTCTAAACAGTTGTGAACCCAGCTTTGATCCCTATGGCACTCCACAAGTTACAGTCGCTATCCTGAAACTGCCTCCTTCGTCCCAACTTAGCCTTGTAGTAGTTAGCTAATCGTCTATCCATAATAATATATAACCTCCAAATCATGGGCTGTTGTGCTATTATCTTATCAAATACTTTCAGAAAATCCAAATATCTGATTCCCTTTTATATCACTTCATACCACCTCTAAGAATTCCAATAACTTTGTCAGGAATGATTTTCCTTTTGTGAAGCTTTGCTGACTCTACTTGATCATTTTAGAGAATGTTTTCTGTACTGAGTATTCAGAAAAATGTGTCCCAAAGTCAAATTAAATGTTAGTGTTGCTTGAAACAGATTACACTTGTGGAAGCTATGAGAAACCACAGAGAAGATGCAAGAAACTACCGCTAAAACAAAAAAATGAGAGGCAAAGGGAATTAAAAAAAAGAGCTGTAGTAGCCAAATATAACACTTTTATATCAGCAAAGGTTTATTGAGGAAGAATTGACTTTTCAAGTGGAATTTAAGCTGAAAATTTGTTTTAAAATGGTCTTTAGTAACTATTTCCAAGAAAGGTACTAGTAACAAGCCATCAGTAAAAGAATACTCCACAACTAAACAAAACTAAGAGTATTGTGAGATTCTATGAGTGCAGCTCCTTTAAAATAAATTTCTGTGATTCCTTAAACAAAGTCATGTACTTTGGATCTAAAGCTCAGATCTGTGGAAAATGAAAGGGATTTGGGTGCCCATTACAAAACTCATTCAAAGCTGTTAAGTAGTATAAAACATAAATATGCTGTTGGCTTTTCTGTCAAGGGACCTGGAATAAAAGGATAGAAGTTGTTCTTAAGTTGCACAAGTCTTGGTCAGCCACTTCCTTGAGTATGATTTTCACATTTGTTCATTATCCTCCAAAGCTGAAGTTCAGAGTGCAAATCTGTCAGAAAAATATTATTGAAGGATTATCCAAACAGGTTACATAAACCTGGCTTATGTTCACTAAACCTTATATGACTGTGAGGTCATCTGTTTAAGTTGCTTGAAATAATTACCTTTGAAAAAGATAAGTGGTAATTGCAAAATAACTGTTTCCTCTGATGCAGGAATCCTGAACAAGTAGTCAGTTAGAAACAATAAAACGAAATACCTTTCCACATAATGTTATTGGAAATATAGAAGTTGCTCTCACCAAAGGTTATGTATGCAGTGTCAATGAATTTTTCAGGCTTAAATTGATAGATTATGTTAGAAATGTGTGCCAAGTGACATGATGGATAAAGAAATTTGGGTAAATACAATTAAATACAGTTCAAAGTCATGAAACAGTTTTAAGGGGCTGAAAGGGATAGACAGAATAGACTAATGTTCCTAACCCATGTAAAAATACATTAAGCTCAAAATGGCTCTTCCTTGAGTGCAGCAAACCTAGAAACCTTAACAGTGGAAAGCAGTGGAATCTAGGTAAAGATAGATTCACCACTGAGGCCGTTCTTGAGCATTCTGTGGATCCACGTATCTTTATATCATCCCTTTAGTTTTATATTTTTGTTCTTTGATTTTCTATCCAAATTATGTTAGCTTGCAGGCCATACGTGGCACTTAGCTGCTCATGCAGTCATATTTCTTTTCCGAAATCTTAAACATGTTAGCTCTGATATGAGACTAACTGGTCTGTCAGTATTCCCAATCCTATGGCACAATTTGCATATAAGAAAACAATTGAAAAGTTGCCTCCAGAGCCACGTTTGGGATGATTTTTATTCAATTTTGTTAATTTATGTCCTATTTTATCATGATCATCTTATGTTCTGCTTATTTCCTCTTCTAACTAATCAATAATAATGGTTCAATGTGCTTATTTTATGCTGTCTTTATTCTCATTATGCTATGGTTTGCTAAAAAAAAGTGACATTATGTTGTTTCTTACGATTAGTCTACTTAGTTTCCTTTCTTTTCAGTGTTTTCTAACAATTTACTTTTACTAAATAAACTCCTTTCTAAAGATCATTAAGAAATAAATTAATTTTGCATTTACCTCCATGCTTTATATTTTCATATTTTATCAATGGCGCATCCTTTGTAATGTCTTGGTCAATTGTAGTTTATTCTGTGGATCAGACATGCACTTGTAGTAGACTTTTTAGTAAGTCAGGAAGTCTGCTGACTTGTAGAACAGAAACCATCTTGACTAATGGGTTTCAAGTCATTTGTCGACAGTAATCAATCACCTCTGAGCTGTGAAATTGTGTGATTCAGCTTAGCTTTTAAAAAGGAGAAAATTTATAGATTTTGGAAAGAAATTGCCAAGAAACTGCTTATGAACACATTCTTTGAGGGTGGTCTAAAGGAGAAGAAAAATTCTTACTGGAAAGGAGTACTGTGCAGCCAACTGACACTTCTATGCTTTCCCTATAGGAGTAAAGTCATGGCCTAAGTTCTGGCCAATGAAGAACCTAATAGTGGAAATGCAGAAACTAAGCATAATTAAAGAGTGGCTAGACCTCCCTTTGTTTAGCTAATGTCATAATTTCCCAATGGTCTGGATTATATAAACCCATTGTTGTCTTTGCAGCACTTATTCATTTTAAATCCAGGGATATTTGAAGACCTTTGGATATTCTCCTGTAAGAAAAATGCTAAACTGAGATTAGGTTGACCGCAGTTGTTGAAGGTACTGGTAATGAGTATCATTGCTGTGAGATGTACTCCATCTTCCCTGGCCTTTAGTTTGTTTCAAACCATGATGTGCAGATGCTGGTGTTGGACTGGGGTGGACAAAGTCAGAAGTTGCACAACACCAGGTTATAGTCCAATAGGTCTATTTGAAATCACAAGCTTTCGGAGCACTGCTCCTTCGTTAGGTGAAGTGACGCTCTGAAAACTTGTGATGGTAAATCAACTTGTTGGACTATAATCTGGTGTTGTGTGACTTCTGACCTTGTATTAAAATATGTAGCATAAAAACGTTTGATCAGACACGTCAATAATTATTCTGCTACTCTATTTTAGCATTGCGTATTTGAAATCTGCAGGCATAAAAATATTTTTAAAAACTACTTAAGAAATTAATTCCGATTTCAAGTGTGCATGATTAAGATCATACAGGTTGCAACTACCAATGCATACTGTCTCTACTTAATAGATCGAAGAACTGAGCTATTAGCTTTTTTGGGGCATAGGCCTTGCTTAAAGACAAACTCTAAATTTAAACTGAGGAAGTTTTCACATGGATTTTGCAACTGAGTATGGATCCTTAAGGGAGATGGGGAAGTTTCTTACCTGTGCTGGATCCACAGTAGAGAGGTGCATGTAAAACTGGTTTGTAACTTCACAGAAGTATAGAATAGAAAAGAACTGCATTATTATCAGCTCACTCTAATTTAAACTGGATGAAGCCAAAAGGTAAATTGTATTGGTGACACAGTATTTTTCACTGTGATATAATTAAATGTTTTAATGCAGGAACAACACTTAAGCCTTTGGATTTAGCAGGAAAATCATTACAGAATATTCCTATTACTTATAGTTACTATACTGCATTAACGGTACAGGTTCACTCAGTTGTTTTACACACAGATTTGCGCTAAAACTAATCATCTATATTCTACATCTTGGCTATTCTTGAATAAAAGCTCAGATTTCAATCAGGGGCAAAGCCACAGTGCTTTGTGCTAAGTACAGAGGAAGCTAGTGATCTATATATCATGAATTTCTCCTTTCACATTGAATTGAATCAGGCACCAAGTTACAGGGGGGTTTCCAGGCATCCAGTAACATTCCTGGCGACAAACCGATGAACAGCCAGTTACATTGATACATTCACACAGGCTGCAATCTATAAACTAAAATGGATTTCATTTTGAATTAAACATTTTATAGACAGTGAATCATATGCTTCGGACATTTACAGGGCAGTTAGATAGAGGTTGGAAAAACCACAAAGCTTTCTAAAATAAAATTATTTTGTATGTTTTATCACAATTATGAAATTTTAAATTTTACAACAATTAAATAGATTTTCTCAGTTTTTCCAGAGTTATACATCAGTTGGTATGAATTTTAATATCTTGTTTAAAAAGCCAGAGACATCTCATTTGGCAAGTTGTAACATTTTCAAGAGTTTTTACTCTGATACAAAATAGCAGAAAGGGGCATTTCTTATCAATTCAAAGACTTCTACTTGATTACAGTTAGGGGAGATTAAAAGATTGTGGGCGGCACAGTGGTTAGCACTGCTGTCTCACAGCGCCTGAGACCTGGGTTCAATTCCCGACTCAGGCGACTGACTGTGTGGAGTTTGCACGTTCTCCCCGTGTCTGCGTGGGTTTCCTCCGGGTGCTCCGGTTTCCTCCCACAGTCCAAAGATGTGCGGGTTAGGTGAATTGGCCATGCTAAATTGCCCGTAGTGTTAGGTTAGGGGTAAATGTAGGGGTATGGGTGGGTTGCGCTTCGGCGGGTCGGTGTGGACTTGTTGGGCCGAAGGGCCTGTTTCCACACTGTAAGTAATCTAATCTAATCTAAAAAGCGCACACTATGGAGAAATCTGGATTTTCACCAATAGCCACGTATTTGTGGACACCAGGAGTTGCTGTCGGTTTCGGAGGAATGCTGCCAATGGATATTTATAATTTTGCTGCAAATTACATGGCATTATTTCATTCTTATTATTTTCCTGATTTTCTTTTGCTCCCCATTTTGAATGTCTTGTTGTATCAATAAAGGATAACTTGATGCTTCTAATAGTTTTGAACAAGATTCATAATTGAAAAGTGTATCTTTTCTTTTGCAGAAAAATTTGTGACCCAGGGCTCACTGCTTTTGAGCCTGAAGCACTGGGTAACTTGGTTGAAGGAATGGACTTTCACAGATTTTACTTTGAAAATGGTGAATAATGTTTGCCTTATTTCTAGTTTTGTAAGATAAAACTTCTAAGACAAAATTTCTAATTTTGATGTGTTTCATTAACAAATAAATGTGCATCTCTTCTTTTTTTAGCTTTGTCTAAGAACCACAAGCCAATACATACCATTATATTGAACCCCCACGTCCATTTAATTGGTGACGATGCTGCCTGCATAGCATACATCCGTCTCACTCAATATATCGACGGCAGTAGCATGCCAAAAACCATGCAAACTGAGGAAACCAGAGTCTGGCATCGCCGTGATGGAAAGTGGCAAAATGTTCACTTTCACCGCTCAGGAGCCCCAACTGTCCCTGTCAAGTAAGGTGAATTTCTACATTGGCAAGATACACACAAAAAAGATTAATATTAGCTAACAATGAAATGTGAAATTTCTCAATTTACAGAAACACATCTCTTTTTTTTCTTAAAGTTCCTGTTGCACCTTTTGGAGTGCATGTGGAATAGGTTTTTTTTTTAAAAAAATCTAATGGACAGACTGAAAACAGTAATTTTCGTTTCAGGGAACCAATCTAACATTTAATGTCCATGATAGCACAGCTCAAAGTTTTATGAAGTTATGCACACCTGAGCCATTCAGTGGTACTATTTGAAGAAGAACAGGATAGTTCCACCATGGTGACCATTGAGTTTTATCCATCTCCCAATATCTTCAATTTTATTTAATAAGGAACTGCGGATGCTAGAAGCCTGAAACAAAAACAGAAGTCGCTGGAGAAACTCAGCAGGTCTGGCAGCATCTCTGGGAAGAAAGCAGATTTAAGGTTTCCAGTCCAATTCTGAAGAACAGTCACCAGACTCGAAATGTTAACTCTAAGTGACTCCGGTGACTCTTCATCAGAACTAGACTCAAAATGTTAACCCTGCTTTCTTCCCACAGGTGCTGCCAAAACTGCTGAGTTTCTCTAGCAATTTTAGTTTTTCCTCAATCTTATTGCTATTTGAGAGATCCTGCTTTGCACATATTGACTTTTCCCATATAGGAGCAGTAACTTTATATCAAAAGTAAGTAATTAGCTGTGAAATGCCTTCCAAAGACATGAAAGACACTTTAAACATACAAGTTGGTCTTGGGTATAATTTGCAGCGTTATTTATTTAACTCTATAATAAGTCTACCAAATTATCTTTTAATTAAAAGATGGCAAAAGACCAGTATGTAAGTTGACATTTAAGCAATCTGTGATGAAGAGAAAACTATTTGATCCATAATGAAAGGAAGAGAACTGCTCTGCCAAATCCAAATCTCAATAGGCAGTTTAAAAGTATTCACTATGAGGGAACACAAGGGGACAATGGAAGTCAATTCCTTTTGTACCTTTTTGTGTACTTTCAGAGTAAAGGCAAATTCCTTTCCGTATGTTATGTGATTAAACTTTGCTTGTGCCTCTGTAAAGTTTAGGATTTGAAGAATCTGCTGTAGCTCAATTCCTGTCTGTACTGGTGGTTGTAGAAAATTGAATTTTATATCTGTTCTCTGTTTCAGCTAAAAGAACTGGTGCCACTGCTGAATTCTCAGCACTCATTATGGATTGGAAGATCAAGATCACATTATAAGCACTTCCAGTCTATTTTAACGCATGTTCCTGAATGCATGAAGCTCTGACAGTGCACTTGTGACATGTCCTTTGCTGTTTATACCATCCGTAAATTTTTGTTTACACTTCATCGGAAGAAATGTTGCAAGAAGAATGAAACCAAAGGAAGGAAAACTATTGAAAGTACTTTTTAAACCGTTATATGCGCCAGGTTTCTTAACTTGTTATAATTATAAAAGTTGAAATAAAAATGTATTTTTTCTGGATTTCAAAAATTTTAAAAGCTACTGTACCCCCTTAATCTGTATGAGAATACATTGTAAGTGGCCCATATTAATTTTGAGTATTGAAATACTTTTGTAATATATAAAGAAGGGGATGTCCTTAAAGTGGCAGGGCACTGTTACATGCAGTTCCAAAACTTGTTCTACAAGCTGTAATTATCTAGTCAGGGCTGGCTGTATCAGCCTAGAAAGTAACACCTACTACAGTAGCTGAACAGTCTTTTTCATTTTTTTTTCCAGGTGAAACATATGGGAAACTCTCTTTTAAATGAAAAGTAAATTTTGATGTGCTAGTGCTACTGCTAGTCTTTTATCTGTTGTATTTCTTATGTGTCATCATCTAGGATTATTTTTAAGTTGACAAATCATTTTTACTCAGTTTGGGTGCAATACGTTTCAGAAAAATCAAGCTTGCTTTAATTATGGTGATGTGCAAATTGTGATTTGAGTCAAGTGCTTATTGCTTTGATGGAAATAGTTTAGAGTTTTGTGAACTATGTTAATCTGCTTGTTTGTAGTTATCCATAGTATCAATTTAACAAAGAAACACAAGATCTTGGAATTTAAACACCAAATATAGTGGATCTGTGATGTACATGCAACATTTATTTAAGAACTTCCTTGCCTAGGCAGCTGATTAAACAAACTCAGATCATTTTATTTTTCTCCTAAGGACACAGGGATCGATGTTTTTAATATCATCTGTGAAAAATAGTTTATCAATACTTTGTGAACAGAATGATTTTTGCTTCTGCTTCTGTATATTTGTGAAGGTGTTCTTGTGTAAAAACTAAGTTAGCAGTTATGTCCTTTTTTCTTTGGAGGGAGTGTTCCCTCTTTTAAAATGTTTGTTTCTTCGCTGTTGTATACTTATAGGGTTATACTCCAGTGCTGAATAGTGCATGTAATCTCAATTTAATGTTTTCAGTGATTGTACAGAACCATCAGATTCTCATTCAGTGGTCAAATCTTGGCAGAATTCATTTATTTATAATCTGTGTTTGTTAGTCGCCCACAAAACAATATGGTTAGCTGCTGTTACTAGCTGAATAGATGGCAATAAAGTCTACCCTTTACATGGATTCAGAAATCGTGTTTAAATAAGCATGTATATTTATGGGCCATATTAATATGCCAATAAGATCTATGAAAAATAGGGAATTTCTTCATTTTGTTTTTTGGTGACTGGCTGTAGTAATGTAAGTGTATTGAAATCTATCTATGTTATTTTCAAATTTTAATACCATGTGTGGTGTTCAAGTAGTATTAAAGACCAAGTCTGTCTTCCACACCCAGATCTGAGGAGCGGTGATTGGATTTTCCACCACAATTGAAATGTTAATTAAGTTCTTTCATTCTGCAAAGCTGCTGTTTATCATGGGACACAGTGTACAGAGTTCTTGCCATAATGGTAAATAATTGATACATTTAAAACAAAATAAATTTGTGATTATTTCTCCTGATTGCCTGTTCTCTATGGTGTGTATTCCTTTTGTCTCAAAAATCCAAATGTTCGAATGAGACAGTGGAGTTGATGACAGTACGGTGGCTCAGTGATTAGTGCTACTGTCTTTCAGTATCAGGAACCTTAGTCCGATTCCAGCTTTAATTGACTTTGTGTGGAGTTTGCACTTAACTCCGGTTTCTTCCCACAATCTCAAGATTGCAGGTTTGGTGGAATGCTAAGTTACCCCAAGGTTGAAAAATGTGTTGCTGGAAAAGTGCAGCAGGTCAGGCAGCATCCAAGGAGCAGGAGCATAAGCCCTTCTTCAGGAATGAGGAAGGTGTGTCAAGCAGGCTAAGATAAAAGGTAGGGAGGAGGGGCTTGGGGAGAGGCATTGGGAATGCAATTGGTGGAAGGAGGTGAGGGTGAGAGGTCAGGAAGAAGATTGCAGGTCAAGAAGGTGGTGCTGAGTGTGAGGGTTGGGACTGAGATAAGATGGGGAGGGGGGAAGAGGGAGGGGAAATGAGCAAGCTGGAGAAATGTGCATTCATCCCGTGTGTTTGGAGGGTTCCCCCTGCCTCCCTAGGTGTCCATGGATGTGTAGGACAGTTGGATTAGCCATGGTAAATGTGAGTTTACAGGAACAGAGTGAGATTTGGGTGGTTTGCTGTTTGGAGGGTCAATATAGATCTGATGGACTGAATGGCCCCTTTCCACACTGTGATGCTATATTTTAGAACTTATGTGTTTCTGTTTCAGATATACAAGGAGGTTCTAAATGTTTTATGGACCTTAAAATGTTGTAAGTTTTTCTCTCTCTGTGATAAATTTGATTGAGTAAAAAGAATGATGGCATTAGATTAGATTCCCTACAGTGTGGAAACAGGCCCTTTGGCCCAACAAGTCCACACCGACCCTCCAAAGAGTAATCCACCCAGACCCATTCCCTCTGACTAATGCACCGAACACATTGGGCAATTTAGCAGGGCCAATTCACCTGTACTGCACATCTTTCGACTGTGGGAGGAAACCGGAGTGTCCGAAGGAAACCCACGCAGACACGGAGAATGTGCAAACTGCACACAGACAGTCACCCGAGGCTGGAAGCGAACCCAAGTCCCTGGTGAGTTTGCGGTTTGTGATAAAGATTTAAGCTTTGCTTATGTTGATATTAAAGTAAATGTTAACATCAGTCTTGACTCAGTAGCAGCACCTCTGAACACCGCTCTTGACTCAGCAGTAACTCTCCAGAGTCTGTGTGTGTGTGTGTGTGTGTGTGTCATGGCTTCATGCCCTATGCGAGGCAAGTATAAAACGGCAGCTTAGTGCATGGAGAAAGTGAGGACTGCGAATACTAGAGATCAGAGTCTGAGTGTGGTGCTGGAAAAGCACAGCCAGTCAGGCAGCATCTGAGGAGCAGGAGAGTCGACATTTTAAGTGTAAGCTTTTCAGCTGATTCCTGATGAAGAGCTCATGTTCAAAACATCGAGTTTCCTGCTCCTCGGATGCTGCCTGGCTGGCTGTGCTTTTATCAGCACCACACTCTCAGACTCTGATCTCTATCATCCGCAGTCCTCACTTTCTCCCAGTTATATAACCTTACTGCGAAGCCTCTTCCAAGGATGCCTACCTTGAAGATGTTCTCCTCCTCCCTCTACAAGGATCTCAGTGAGTCTCTCCCTCATTGCAAACCCACTCCCCACGCAGGTTGTCTGCCCTTAAGCACTTCAGCCATTCTTGATGAAGAGCTTATGCTCAAAATGTCGACTGTCCTGCTCCTCAGATGCTGCCTGACCTGCTATGCTTTTCCAGCACCGCACATTTCAACTGAGTTCAATGGTGCATGGCTGGTGAAGGGAAGTGGAAGGTGAGATCCTGTTTCTCAAGCTTATTATTTTCAGAACAGTAGTTACCGTTAGGAGGCAGTACTGTGAAGACTTAAAATAATGGTTGGACAGAAGTTAAGTGCTGTGTACACAAACTGGATGGGGTGTTCCATTAAGTGGATACTAAATCTGTATTTCCCAGTGTAGAGGAGATGACATTTGTGAGCAGTGAGTATGTTTTGATAGAAGCATAGGTGACTTGCTGTTTTGTCTGGAATCAGTATTTTGGAGTGTTGGACAGTGGGAAACAGGGAATTGTGCAGATGTGGCATAGGAAGGAGAGTGTGATTTGAAATGTCACCAGTTGTCTAGAAGAGGGAAGGGATGATGTGCTTGGTAGTAGCATACCAGAAGTGGCCAGAACGGTGGAGGATGACTTGTTGACTGGAAGCTGGAAAGTTTGAAGTCGAGGCGATCCCTCATTGGATGGAAGGAGTGAGGCAGGAATTGCGGGATGTGGAATAGATGAGGTGGTGGCTCGGGCGACTTCAGTGTTGGTTGGGTCTGATACAGATTGCAGCACAGGCATAATTGATGGTAATGAGCTGGTTCAGGACTAACAGACTCTCTAAGCTTAAACTTTTTTTCCTTAAATTGTTCAAAATGGTGTCCTGTCATGGTGACAAATGGACGCTTTTGACTTATTGGATTTTCTTGTATTCTTATTATAAAATGTGAAAATAAATCAAAATCAGCTCCACTTTGCTGCCTTTTCCCCTTAACCCTTGATAATTCTGTCTATCTTGGGATGAAACAAATGGAACTTTAAAAACAGAAAGACTTTTCATTATAACAGATAAAAAGTGTACAAAGAGACTGAGCTGGGATATGGTAATGTAATATTCAGAAGCAGGGACACTTAGAGGTGATGGATAGATGAACTAGAGTTTTAGTAAGAGTTTAGATATAGACAGCTGATTGTATGACTTGAAATTTACAGGGGACAGAACGTTGGATAACAACCAGGACCCCTGTGTTGGAACAGATAAATTCTGAGTTAACAGAAGATCTGAATGAGGTTTTCAGCAGCTGATGAGCTAAGACAGAGGCAGTCTCAGTGCCAATACAAATATGCTCACAGATGCTCACCTCAGGGTGAAATATGTAAGTTGCAAACAGTTTGATTTAATCTCAAACACTTAGCAGCTAATGAGACAAAATTGATAGCTAGCGGATGATGGAGTTTGTTGCAGTATTTCAAAACAATGGCTGCAGCTTTTCTGATAAGAATTTGAGGAAGCTTCTGCGTGCCCAATACTGGTGTCAGATAAGCAGTCCGATAGTTTAGTAAGAGTGGAAGAATCAAGAGAGAGATGGGTTGAAGTTTATGCCCATCGGTCGAATACACATATTAGTCTGTGAGGCCATAACAACTGAGTTTCCACATTAACAGCAATTAAAGCAGGCATAAATCATGGTAGAACTTAAAGTTTATTTATTAGGATGCTACTGAGAGACACCATCTAATTGGGAACTATAAGGAGCGAAGATAAAATCCCCATACCTTAAGGATGCCAGAGGTAAACATGTGGGAGCAAAGCGAGCAGCCAGCTAAAAGCAGTCCCATCTAGTGGACAGAGATTGTGAAGTGATGAAAAAACATGGTTTCGTTAACTGTGAAATGGGGTGAAAGGGATAAGGAGGTACTTTGAAATAATTATGCACAGGATGTCATTTGTTTGTGAAATTAAATGTATATTGGGTGCACATAAGAAGAAATAGTAGGTATCTCAAATGCTTTTTAAATACCTAGCTGTGAAACTGGAAGACACCTAAATGTGTTTTAGTTAGGCACATCACTAAGCATATCCAAAAAATGCTATAATTTTCCCTAGAAACAAAATTTGAAAAGATTGTGCAGTGTGAGGAGCTTAATGACAGACTTCTGCAGGACATGAACACACTGATGGAGTGGATGAACGCATAGCAAATGAGATTTAATGTAGAGAAGCGCAAAATGACACATTTTGGTGAGAAGGAGGTGGTAACATAAAGGATATAATTTTAAAGTATTTACAGGAACAGAAGGAAGTATACAAACATAGTTTACTGACAGAGGACATAGTGACATAGTTAAAAAGGCACAATGGAACTTAGGATTTGTAGAGGCATATAATACAACACTGGTTCAGAATCAACTGGAATATTGGGTAGAATTTACTGGGGGCACTTAAGAGCAGACGAACTGAATTAGATGGGGGCAAAAGCTTGGTTGCCTTGCATTCATTAATTAGATTACAAAATGCACTTCCACCATTCTGAGCTGCCCAGCAGAGTATTGTGACATGCAGCACAAAGGATTTCTAGAATTGTTGTAGTTTGCTGTGTAAGTTTTGTGCACTTAAAAGGGGGAACAAATTGCCTTTCAAGGACATTAACTGAGGTGGGTAGTAGCTCCTCAATGATCACAGGGAGGAATGTGGGTAAGAGAATGACCGGGACATTGTGGTTTAAGAACTAGGAGTAGGCCGCTCAGCCCTTTGAGCCTGCTCTGCCATTCAATAAAATCATGGCTGATCTATTTGTGGACTCGGATCCACTACTCAGATCCCTTAATTCCTTTAGTGTTCAAAAAAAAATCTACCATAGCTTTAAACATGTTTGCTGAAGTAGTATCAACAGTTTCACTGGGCAACAAATTCCATACATTCACAAACCTCCGGGTAAAGAGATTCCTTCTCAATTCAGTCCTAAATCTGTGCCCTTTAATCTTAAGGCCATGCCCTCTTGTCCTAGCTTCACCTGCCAGTGGAAACATCCTCTCTACCTTTATCAATTCCCTCCCTAATTTTATATGTTTCTGTAAGATCACCCCTCAATCTTCTGAATTCCAATCTACTCAGCCCCTCCTCATAAGCCAACCCCTCTCAACTCTGGAATCAATCTAGTGAACCTCCTCTGCACCCCCTCCAAAACTGCACACAGTACTCCAGCTGTGGCCTCACCAGTACCTTGTACAGCTACAACATAACCTCTGTACTTTTAAACTCAATCCCTTTAGCAATGAAGGACAAAATTCCATATGAAGGTGTGGGTGTACGGTACCTTTAAGAGAGTTAAAAGCTGGTAAAGCTACCTGACAGCATCAAGTTTTCTGAATAAGGTAACAATGTAACACTTGGTCAAAAGTTAAATTAGCTGATTGCCTGGAAATGACAAAACAGATTCAAATTAGGCCAATCAGTTTAAATTATTAGCCTGAAAAATACCAAAGTCCAGTTTGAATTTAGTATATTGAAAGCAAATGACACAACCCAATGCTTTGGGGGTATAAGACTGGGGAAAATTGAACAGTTGAGAGGAGAACTACCAGCATGTGAAAAGACAGCCTGAAAAATAGCTCTTTTGAAAGTACCATTATCGATCAGTAACTTGTGAAGCAGAATCTAAGATCATGACGACACAGGAAGATCCAAATAGAAGAACCAAAAGTAACCTGGTTTTGAGAGAAGTTTTGTAAATCTTAATTGGGAGTTTTTTCGGACTAGTACTATAGAAGGGAAGGTAACAGGTAGGTTAGAGAAAGGAATTGTAAATAATTGTTAATTAATTATTCTCTGTTATACTTTAAGAAATAAAGATGTTAATTTTTACTTTAAATAGTTCTTGGCCTCTCAAATGTTCACAGATTACTGCACAGGATAAACCTTTTCTGTGTTGCTGGTTTAAATTAAGCAGGGGAGTTTACCCAATGTTGTGACACCTTCCTAATTATTTGTTGTACCTGCAGACCAGCCTTCTGTGATTCATGCATAAGGACACCCAGGTCACTCCGCACAGCAGCATGATGCAACATTTCACCATTCAACTAATAATCCCTTTTACTACTACTACTACTACCAAAACATATATCTATATTCCTCTGCAAAGTTTCAGTCCTCTCCACACTCATCTTAGTGTCATCTGCAAACTTCGACACCTTACATGTGATCCCCAACTCCAAATCATTTATATAAATTGTAAATGCTTGTGGTCCCAACACCAATCCCTGAGGCACACCACTAGACACTGATTGCCAACCAGAATAGCACTCATTTATTCCCACTCTTTCTTTCCCATCCTTCAACCAATTCTCTATCCATGCTAATACTTTACCTCTAACACCATGCATCCTTATGCAGCAGCCTCTTGTGTGGCACCTTGTTTGAAGGCCTTTTGGAAATGTAGGTACACCATATTCACTGGGTCCCCATCCTCCGCCTTGCTCATAATGTCTTCATAGAATTCCAAAATCTTTGTCAAGGATGACCTGCCCTTCATGAACCCATGCTGTATCTGCCCAATGTGACAATATCTATTAAGATGCCTTGCAATTTCTTCCTTGACAACAGACTCAAGCATCTAGCCCACTACAGAGGTTAAGATAACCGGTCTCTAATTCCCCATCTTTTGTTTACCTCTGTTTTTAAATAGTGGTGTTACATTTGCTGTTTTCCAATCTGCTGTGACTGCCCCAGAATCCAGCAAATTTTGGAAATTATGAGCAGTCCACCTGCTGTTTTCCCCACCATCTCTTTAAGTACCCTGGGATGCATTCCATCAGGGCCAAGGGTCTTGTCTATCCTTAGCTCCATTTGCTTGCCCAACACTACTTCTTCCGTAATAATGATTGTTTCCAGGTCTTCACCTACTTTCGTCTCTGTCAATTACTGGCATGTTATTAGTGCCCTCCACTGTGAAGACTGATACAAAATACCTGTTCAATGCCTCTAGATTAGATTAGATTACTTACAGTGTGGAAACAGGCTCTTTGGCCCAACAAGTTCACACCAACCTGCCGAAGCGCAACCCACCCATACCCCTACATATACCCCTTACCTAACACTATGGGCAATTTAGCATGGCCAATTCACCTGACCCGCACATCTTTGGACTGTGGGAGGAAACCGGAGCACCCGGAGGAAACCCACGCAGACACGGGGAGAACGTGCAAACTCCACACAGTCAGTTGCCTGAGGCAGGAATTGAACCCAGGTCCCTGGTGCTGTGAGGCAGCAGTGCTAACCACTGTGCCACCGTGCCGCCCTAAGATCCCACGTTGGTTCCATTTACATGCTGTTCAAGAAAACTACCACGGATACACTCAAAGAACTCAACCTCAAGCCACCCTGACTAAGCTGGTTCAACCTATCGACACATAGATTAAAGTCCCCCATGATAATTGCCATACCATTTTTATAGGCATTAGTTATTTCTTTGATTATTGCCCACCCCAATCTGATATTATTATTTGGTGGTCTATAGACTACACCTATCAGTGACCTTTTCCTCTTAAAATTTCTAAGTTTCAACCAAATGTATTCAACCTTATTTTCCATAGAACCTAGATTATCTATTCACCCTGATGTCGTCCTTAAATGTCAGAGCTTTACCACCTTCCAAATCTTCCTGTCTGTCCTTCTGAATAATCTAGTACACCTGGATTTTTAATTCTCAGTCATGACCATCCTGTCTCCATAATGGCTACAAATCATATTCATTCACTATGATTTGTGCCATTAACTCATCAACCTTGTTACAAATGTTACGAGCTTTCAGGTAAAGTGCCTTTATGGTAGCTTTCTTACCCTAATGATTTTCAACATCTCTAAGAAAATCTCTTTATTTATCCTTCCTTTTTGCTTCTTTCATAATTTGCCATGAACATAAACATTCCCACACACATGCTAACATGCTGCTTACCTTTTTATTTACCATCATACTCCCTGTCATTTTCCCTTTCCCTCCCACTCCTACCCCCCCCCCCCCCCCCACTGACTCACGAGTTTAAAGTCCTCGTGACCATCTTATTTATTCTTTGTGTTAGAACACTGTTCCAGATTGGTTCAAGTGGAGACTGTCCCGTCGTTATAGACGCCCCCCCCACGCCCCGGTTCCAAAACTGATGCTGATGTCCCATGAAATGGAACCCCTCTTTCCCACACCACTCCCTTGGCCACATGTTTACTTCCCTAATTTTCTTATCCCTAAGCCAATTTGCATATGGCTCGGACAGTAATCCTGAGATTATGACCCTCAAAGACCGATTCCTTAATTTCATTCCTTTGCTTGATAATCCCCAAGCAGGTGCTCCTTCCGAGCAATGTGGACCATAACAACTGAATCCTGCCCCTCTTGTTCCAATATCCTTTCAACCTGGTCGGAGATGTCCTGCACCCTGGCACTGGGCAGGCAACACACCATGCGGGACACTCCCCTAATTATACAGCCCCCTATAACTACCACTTGTCTTTTTGCTCGGCCCTCTAGAATGGCCTTCTGCATCATGGTGCCGTGGTCAGCTGGCTCATCCCCACTACAGCCCTTTTCCTCATCCACACGGGGAGCAAGAATCTCATACTTGTTGGACAAGGTCAAAAGCTGAGGCTCCTCCAGTCCTGAATTCAGAATCCCCCTACCTGCCTCACTTGCAAACACACCCTATTGTCGCTGATCACAAAGTGAATTTGAATTACTTAATCTACCGGGTGTGACTACCTCATGAAACAAAGTGTCCAGATAACCTTTCCCCTCCCGGATGTGCTACAGTGTTTGAACATCAGATTCTAGATCATCAATTCTGATCCGGAGTTCTACCAGCAACCAACACTTGCTGTAGATGTGGTCACTGTTGTTCACAATGGGATCAGCCAGCTCCCACATAATAACAGCTACAGCACATTACCTGTCCAGCCATCTCTACTTAGTTAATTGTTTTATATAAATTTATGAGTTAAATAATTTCTAATACTTCTCTGCTATGGTCCTATTCAAATAACTAGAGTCATAGAGATGTACAGCATGGAAACAGACCCTTCGGTCCAACCTGTCCATGCCAATCAGATATCCCAACCCAATCTACTCCCACCTGCCAGCACCCAGCCCATATCCCTCCAAACCCTTCCTACTCATAGACCCATCCAAATGCCTCTTAAATGTTGCAATTGTATCCAGCCTCGACCACATCCTCTGGCACCTCAATCCATTCACGTACCACCCTCTGCGTGGAAAAAGTTGACTCTTAGGTCTCTTTTATATCTTTCCCTTCTCACCCTAAACCTATGCCCTCTAGTTCTGGACTCCCTGACCCCAGGGAAAAGACTTTGTCCATTTATCCTATCCATGCCCCTCATAATTTTGTAAACCTCTATAAGGTCACCCCTCAGCCTCCAACGCTCCAGGGAAAACAGCTCCAGCCTGTTCAGCCCTTTCCTGTAGCTCAGATCCTCCAACCCTGGCAACGTCCCTGTAAATCCTTTCTGAACCCTTTCAAGTTTCACAACATCTTTCCGATAGGAAGGAGACCAGAATTGCACGCAATATTCCAACAGTAGCCTAACCAATGTCCTGTACAGCTGCAACATGACCTCCCAACTCCTGTACTCAATACTCTGACCAATAAAAGAAAGCATACCAAACGCCTTCTTCACTATCCTATCTACCTGCGACTCCACTTTCAAGGAGCTATGAACCTGCACTCCAAGGTCTCTTTGTTTAGCAACACTCCCTAGGACCTTACCATTAAGTGTATAAGTCCTGTTAAGATTTGCTTTCCCAAAATGCAGCACCTCGCATTTATCGGAATTAAACTCCATCTGCCACTTCTCAGCCCATTGGCTCATCTGGTCCAGATCCTGTTGTAATCTGAGGTAACCCTCTTCGCTGTCCACTACACCTAAAATTTTTGGTGTCATCTGCAAACTTATTAACTGTACCTCTTATGCTCACATCCAAATCATTTATGTAAATGACAAAAGTAGAGGGCTCAGCACCGATCCTTGTGGCACTCCATTGGTCACAGGCCTCCTGTCTGAAAAACAACCCTCCACCATCACTCTCTGTCTTCTACCTTTAAGCCAGTTCTGTATCCAAATGGCTAGTTCTCCCTGTATTTCATGAGATCTAACCTTGCTAATCAGTCTCCCATGGGGAACCTTGTCGAACACCTTACTGAAGTCCATATAGATCACATCTACTGCTCTGTCATCATCAATCCTCTTTGCGACTTCCTCAAAATCTCAATCAAGTTTGTGAGTGATGATTTCCCACGCACAAAGCCATGTTGACTATTCCTAATCAGTCCTTGCCTTTTCAAATACATGTACATCCCGTCCCTCAGGATGCCCTCCAACAACTTGCCCACCACCAACATCAGTCTCACTGGTCTATAGTTCCCTGGCTTGTCTTTACTACCCTTCTTAAACAGTGGCACCATGTTAGCCAGCCTCCAGTCTTCCTGCACCTCATCTGTGACTATCGATGATACAAATATCTCAGCAAGAGGCCCAGCAATCACTTCTCTAGCTTCCCACAGAGTTCTAGCGTACACCTGATCAGGTCCTGGGGATTTATCCACCTTTAACCGTTTCAAGACATCCAACACTTCCTCCTCTTTAATCTGGACATTTTGCAAGATGTCACCATCTATTTCCCTACAGACTATATCTTCCATATCCTTTTCCACAGTAAATACTGATGCAAAATATTCATTTAGTATCTCCTCCATTTTTTTGTGGCTCCACACAAAGGACGCCTTGCTGATCTTTGAGGGGCCTTATTCTCTCCTTAGTTACCCTTTTGTCCTAATTAATAGATGAATTAAAAAAAAGTAAATTTATTTCTTTTATCTCTAAGGTGGCAAGTCATGGCGAGAGAAAACCAGGACTGCCCGAGCAATCTCATTTCTTTGCTCAGTAATGCCAGAGTGAAACACCTATTGGCACAACATTTCCTCTCCACAAGCCTTCCTCTGACTGTATATCCACTTCTGCCAGGTTCCCTCTAGAGAGAGGTCTAGATACCTTATACCCCTCATGCTTGGACTAATGGACTGAACTATGACCACAGTAACAGAATTCAGACTTCAATGTCATAGGTAAGACCTGGTGCTCCATGACTGCTCCATGGACAGAGATGTGGTTGTTTGCTAGGACCTGTAGGAGCAGGCATTTCTGTCAGAGATTCCTCAGTCTTCCTCGATATTGCCAGTGGATTTGGTATGGCCTAAACTGAATCCACCAGCGTTTCACCATAGACTTTTTTGCCTGAGTCTGACAGGTGAAACAGACTCCCATTCCTAGACATGATAGTTGAACATACAGTTAACACAGAGCTTCAAACTAGCATCTACAGAAAAACAACAAACCAAACACTTAATTTCAGAAGCAATCACTCAACACCCACAAATGGAGCTGTGTTAAGACATTATTTCAATGAGCTACATCACACTGCAGCACTCAGGAATTACAAGAAGCAGAAGAAAAATATCAAGACAACATTTTCAAGAAAAACTGGTACCCAATAAACATAATCCGTCAATTCCTCAGAAACAAACTCAAACAAGCAGATACAACACAACCAACTATAGCCACATTACCTTACATCAAAGGCACATCAGAAATGACTTCCAGACTATTCAGACCTCTTGCCATCATGGTCGCCCACAAATCTACCAACACACTTAAACAATGACTAATGAACCGAAAGGATCCATTAGATACTACCATCAAAACTAATGTCATTTGCAAGATACCATGCAAGACTGTAAAAAACTACATTGCCACCTAGATATATGAACACCAACCAGCCACCAAAAGACATGATCCACTATCACTAGTTGCCATACGTATAGACAAAGGAGGACACTACGTTGACTGGGACAACATTAACATCCTAGGACAGGCAAAACAAAGACACGCACAAGAATTCTTAGGGGTGTGCCATTCTAACCAGAACTCCATCAATAAACACATTGACTTGGATCCTATCTACCTTCCCTTGAAAAAAAATAGAAATGTCAACACCTTAGTTTAGAAACCAAAATCTATAAATAGAGACGGGGCATACCACTAGCACTTCATCAGAGCCACTCACTAATATGATGATGAAACATTTGAAATCAAACCTTCAAGCGCAGTAAGCTAACTTACAGAGTTAGCAATTGTCTGTCAGGAACCACAGTTTCATGCTGATATCATAACACCAACTTGGAGATATTGTACTCTGCTGGATGTCTCGTAAAGTCTCACAGTCTACAAAGAACAGATCTTCCTGTACTCCAGCAGTCTCTGAGGCCTCTTGCCCTTGCTGTTACCCTTATCTTGATCCTCTTCCTGACATTGAAGATCTTCTTATGCTGTGTTAGAAATTGGAGATAACTAACTGCCTGGCACCTAAGCAAACTCAGGCCTATGATTTTCTCAAATTCCAAGCAGTAACCCATTGCCTTCTGATGGTCACACGGTCACAGAGTCTGGCCTTTAGGATCCTGTTGCCCTGAGAATGACCAAACATTTCCAAGCCAAGCCACTTTCTTTCCCAATTTGCAAAACCCTTTTGCTTGATACTTTCATAAAACTCCACATTGCCACTTTACCCAGGCTGATCAGAGGAGGTCACTCACCTGTTAGCAAAACTGGACCTGCGACTGTTCTCTGCAATCTCTGTCCAGGCTAACTCTCTGAAGGAGTGAGAGGATCTCTGAAACCCATCCCTGAGAAAGAGCACCTCAAACAACCAGGAGAAGAACTTGCAGGGAGGCCTGGCTAAACAATGGGCTGTAGGAAGACATTGTACTCAATGGTGTAGGGGTGATGGGGGTCCAAGAAGATAGGAGAAAGTGAGGACTGCAGGAGATCAGAGTCGAAGAGTTTGGTGCTGGAAAAGCACAGCTGGTCAGGCAGCATCCGAGGAGCAGGGGAATTGACGTTTCGAGCATAAGCCCTTCATCAGGAATTGGGCTTGTGGGCAAAGGGGGCTGAGAGATAAATGGGTGGGGGCTTTTGTGCCTAAAACAACATTCTATGACTGTGACCATGATGCATTGTTCCTTATTTGTCCTCTCAATCTCTCTACATGGTTAACTGCACCATCTTCCTTGATCACCTGTCTTCATTGTTCAGTTGCATGAACTGCTTTAGGTTGATTTCAGTCTTACCTAATCAATCATAGACTGAGACTTGGATACCTAGCCCTTGATGTCTCCTTGACACCCCCAACCTCCTCATGCCCAATCAATTTCTTATTGCTGTGAAACACTTAAGCAATATCTGGGGGGGAAGGTAGCTGGGAATGAAATAGACAGATGAAGGTGGGAGAGAAGATTGGAGAGGAGAGTGGAGCAGATAGGTGGAAAGGAAGATGGACAGGTAGAGCAGGTCATGAGGGCAGTGTCAAGTTGGAAGGTTGGGACTAAGGTGAGGGGAGGGGAAATGAGGAAATTGGTGAAATCCACATTAATCCTGTGTGGTTGGAGGGTCCCAAGGCGGAAACTAAGGTCCAAGAAAATAGCATTCCACATAAAATAATGAACTGTTGGGTTCAACTGATGCAAGATGTCAAAGGCTGTAGACTGCAAGACATTTAAAAAGTAACCTAACAGATCTCTTCTCCCAGACTTCCCTGCTACATGCTTACAAAACGAAACAAAATGTAGGTGAAAGAAAAATAAATTACAAAAGAAGTGATACTGGGGTTCAAAAAGGGTTTAGACAAGTAAATAGGATTCAGAATTGTTAAAATTTAGCGATACTTAAACGTAATCTTGTGGGTGATTTAATGGATAAGCAATGGACTGATAATCTGCTGCTGAAAAAATGTTTCAGTACAGATGTTTTTTTAACAAAAAACAGGGCTATGTATCTTACTGCAGTCTGATTGTACTAAATGAGTGGGAGGAGGACATGAATGGAAATGTGTAAATTTAGATTGTTGTTCTCATTTTTTTATAATCACTGCCCTATTTTTTAACTGACTCGGTTGCTGATGTCTTCCAAAAAAGGAAGTACCTTCAGTACCACTTCTATCGCCAGCAAGTACAGTTTTTGTTTACTTATAATTAATTAGCACTTAAACTAATTGGCACTAGTTCAGGTTAATATTACCAAATTGTTGATAGAGCGTGCAGAATCGAACATGAGTCACATCATTGATAAAAGGAAAGCTTCAACACATCCCTTACATTGTTTCAAAATTAACCACTTACATTCCTGCACAAAACATGCAGTAAACCCAGCAGTGTGCAAAAGCTCAACTGTCCTATGCAGAATCTCAAAATAAACCAACAAAGTCGAGATAACATTTATCTAATCATCTACTTTAATTGTGAACCCAGCCCTAGATGTCTCTTTGACCCCCAGCTCCCATCCCCAATCAATTTCTTATTAACCATGATGCACTTTAGCAATATCTGGAGACATGCAGGTTTCCAGCAATACTCAGTTCTGCTTCCCCTCTCTTGACCGTTCTGCTGACTCTGTCCCATAAGATTTGTTGCCTGACTTCTCCTGCATTCGTTTCCTTAGCCACCAACTCCATCACTGCCTCAGATTAAGACAATCTGTACACATCTTTAGCATTCTATTCGATGCCATGTGTAACCTTCAACTCCAAACAACCCCATTGCAAAGACAGAAGCAGCCTGATTTGCTGAGTATTTCCAGCAATCTACATCTAGCTTTATCCAACCACCGAAGTGTTGCTAAAGCTCTCATCCACTCTTTTGGTATCTCCAACCAGGCTGATCCAATGCTATTCTAATCAGTCAGCCATCCTTCAACTGCCATAAACTTGATTTTATCTTAAATTCTGCTGCTCATATTCTAACCCACACCAAGCCTCGTTCACTTATGGCTCCTATGCAGACTGGCTACATTCCATACATTTTAAAATCCTTATCCTTGCATTGAAGTCACTGTAGGGTCCTGCCTCCTTCTGGTCTTTAGCCTTTTAGAATCCTCCAGGATTTCTGCAGTCCTCAACAGTTTTTTTTTACCACACATATGATGAATGTGGGCCTGAATTTTGAAATTCCCTCAAGTTGCTCCACTAAGCTTTAAGATGCTCCTTAAAATCTACCTCTCCGAGTAAGCTTTGTCACCTGATAGTTTTGTCTTTGACTTGCTGTCAGTTCTGGCTTATTGACCTGGTATAGGGATGTTTTCCAATGGTAAAAATGGAATGAGAATACTTGTTTGCTCGTCGAAACAGCTCAGTGTTGATTCAAGGTTGTAAAGTGAACATGATCTTATATGCTATTTCAATAAACAGAATATTCTAATTGGAGCCTTGTTTCTCACTGTACTTCATCAGCTTCACTGATGAAAAGATATAGCTCTCCATTTTTGTGCTTATCTTCATAATAATCCTGCAATTGTTAGAATAGTTTGCCATCATGTGGTTAGTGCTGGGTACAGCAAGCTAGATGAGAGAGACATGAAGGTCTGGATTTTTATCTGGGAGGTAGGGAAACAGGAAAATCATTGCCCGATGCAGGAAAGGAAAAACTACCTGTAAGGATGAGACTTGCAGTTTTTTGTTTGGTAGGCATTGACTGCCAGTCAACCTGGGAAAATGTTCATTTGCAGAAACAGAGACTGCCAGTTGCAGAGACCTTCCGTGTAAAAGATGTTGGTGCTGACAGACTCTCTTTTCCAGCAACAACTGCAAGCAGACTGGACCTTCAACTTGCACCCCTCATACCCCTTCACCTCCTCCACAAATTCCCCATATCACATCCTTGCCACCTCAATCCAACCATGCGCCTCTCATCCCAATGCACCCTTCCATGATTTGTCATTCTCCTTATGCCAACCTGCACTCCAGGAACAAGTGAGAATATCTGTAAAATGCAAAAACAACCAATTTAATAAGTACAACAATAATATAATAACTATAAACAATTAGAATTGTTTATTCACAGAGGCAGCACAATGGCTCAGTGGTTAGCACTGCTGTCTCACAGCACCAGGGATCCGGGTTCAATTCCTGCCTCGGGCAACTGTCTGTGTGGAGTTTGCACATTCTCCCTGTGTCTGCATGGGCAAGTCCAATCCAAAGATGCGTAGGTTAGGTGAATTGGCCATGCTGAATTGCCCATAGCGTCAGATGCATTAGTCAGGGGTAAATGTAGGGTAGAGCAATGGATCTGGGTGGATTACTCCTTGGAGGGTTGGTGTGGACCTGTTGGACCAAAGGGCCTGTTCCCATACTGTAGGGATTCTAATCATTGAAAAAAGATAATATGTCCTAACATTGCACTTAAATGAAAAATAAACTTGACTGAAGGGAAATAAAGTATTTTGTGAACATGTCAGAAGATTATAGCATAACCTTGAATAAGTTTATCTACAATTCAAAGCAGCAAATTTACTCAAAATCAGCTTTACCTCCAACTCGTCACTCCAGCTCTGTTCCTTCCTTCTGTAGACTTCGGGGTAGCTGATTCCAACACTCACCTACAGTGGTGAATTCAGGAACTGTAAACAAAATTTCTGGGTCCATTCCAGCCTCCCAAAGACAAACAGAATTATTATGGTGCAGCAGGAGGTCATTTGGTCCACTGTGTCTGCACTGGCTGTATGAGGAGTTCTAATCTTTGCCATTTCTCTGAAACCCTTGGACAATATTTAAATTGAAACAATTGAACCCGCCTCCAGACAGTGCATGGTGGCTCAGTGGTTAGCACTGCTGCTTCACAGCACCAGGGTTTTAGGTTTGATCCCAGCCTAGGGTGACTGTCTGTGTGGAGATGCACATTCTCCGTGTGTCTGCATGGGTTTCCTCCCACAGTCCAAAGATATGCAGGTCAGGTGAATTGGCCATGATAAATTGCCTATAGTGTTAGGTGCATTAGTCAGAGGGAAATGGGTCTGGGTGGGTTACTCTTCAGAGGGTCAGTGTGGACTGGTTGGGCTGAAGAGCCTGTTTCCTCACTGTAGGGAATCTAATCTAATTTGCTGGGTCAAGTTGTTTTTTTCCCTTAAGCTCGTATCCGCTTCTTTTGCAAAACAGTTTAAACTGTGCTTCCTAATTTTCAATCCATTTAGAAGTGGGAAGAATTACTCCCCTTCCTCTCTGTCCAGATCCTTCATAGATCTACAGAGGTGTACAACACGGAAACAGACCCTTCGGTCCAATCCTTCCATGCCGACCAGATACCCAACCCAATCTAGTCCCACCTGCCAGCACTTGGCCCACATTCTTCTAAACCCTTCCTACTCAAGTACCCATCCACCAGTCTTAATACCAGAAACTTGGCTGTTCATGCTACGTTCCCCTGTGAATTGATCATCCCCTATTATTTTACAAAACAGCATACTTGTTTGAAATGGGAATAGCCACAGAAGACTTCTGCTCTAACTGTATACATCTCTTACCTTTCGTCCATCAAACCTCCTCTTGGTCTTCACCTATCCAAAGAAAACGGCCCTACCTTCTCCAATTTTTCCTTATAACTGAACTGTCTCATCTCAGAACAATTCTCTTAAAACTCTTCTGTACTCTCTCCGTTGTATTCACATCTTTTCTATTGTGTGGCACTCAGATGTGCACAATAATCAAATAGATGTATAACCGGTTCTTACATAGTTGATTATACTCTTGTACTCCATGGCCCAATTTGTAAAGTTTAGAAAACTGTATACTTTATTAACAGCTTTTTCTCTCTCTCTCTCTCTCTACTCGCAACTTTTAAAGACATATGCACAAATACACCCAGGTGTCTCTGTTCCTGCACACATTTTAGAAAGTATCTTTGTTTTTAACCTTGTCTTCAAATTCTTTGTACCAAAGTCCATCACCTCCACAATTCTCCATAATGAACTTTATCTGCCATTTATGTGCCCACTCCACCATATGTCAGCATGTCTCAATGTCCCTGTGATGCAACTCTTTTTGTTTTCTCTTTGGGTTGTTTTATCTGGTGTCTACTCCCACTCTCCCACACATTTAGCTACTGATGACTATCTTCAAATCCTCCTCTTTCCAGTTTCATCATAGCTTGTTAAAAGAAAATATCAGAACCTAGGTCTCGCAGACTTAGCAAACTTGCATTCTTCCCAAAAGTTGTTAACCTATCCTTAATGATGTCTCTCAAATATACTCTGCATCAATTGAACTCCATTTCATTGACAACCCCTTTTCATTGTGCAGCTCACTGAAGGTTATTGCAGTAAGGACACTTCTTTTTAAAAAAAAATGGAACAAATTTGGAGTAAATGTCTGGCGAGGTGGGGGTGGATGGTGGAAAACAACATCCAGTCAGAATAGCACCTGGATATGACAGCCTTGGCATCAGGGCCAAAGTCTGTGGTTAGAAAATGTTACATAATTTTGACAATCAGTGTTTGATCGCTCAGAGATACAAATCAATATATACAATGTAAAAGAGCACAAATTGAACAGAATTAAGGTACAGCAATTAAAATTACAAACAGTGTTTTCTGGTGGTATGCCTATGGATGATGCAATCCAGTAATCCAAGTGCCAGCAGTCAACTGACTTGGGGGTAGTGGAGTGGGGGTTGTTGTCTCTGGTGGTGGCGAGGAATGGCAGTGACTCAGTGAAGCACATACCTGCTGCTCTCTCTCAGGATAACAGCATCCATGCTCCCATCGTTACTACTCCAAGAATGCACATCCTCATGGCTCTCAGCCAGCCCACACTGCTAGCACTCACACTGAGGGGACGAAGTCCAAAGCTGGTCTTCAAGACTCAGAGCTGATCCCGAGATCCCGTCTGTGCATTTAGTCATTAAAAGTCAGCAGTGCTCCACCATCATGTTGCAGTCTCTGGGGTAGCACTGTATAGGAGCACGAGGCAGATGAAGATACCTGCAGGACAATCACCAAAGGACTGCACGAGAATGATTAATTGAGTTGATTGTTTTCATTGATTGATACCTCTCTAGATAAAGCTGATGGAAGGCTTCTGCTATAGTCTTTACTGAATGATGTTGGTTAAGGGAACTTGGTCTTAGGAATTATGTAAGGATGTACTACAAAGGACTACTGGGCCCAAGTTGCCAATGGCGAGTTCCTTTCAAATAACGCAAAGCCTCATAGCACCTTCACAGAACCGTGTTGACTCTGCTTGATTCCATTCCGATTATCTAAATGACTTCACATTAGATGCTAGCATTTAACCAACACCAAATGTTTGACTAACTGGCCTCTAACCTCCTACTTTGTGTGTCTATCTTTTCTTGAACAGAATCATTACATTTGTAGTTTTTCAGTCTGCTGGGACTTTTCCAAAATTGAGGGGATTATAGAAGATTACAAACAGTGCACGCAGGATCTCTGCAGCCATTTATTTTAAGATGCCAGGATGCAGTTCATCAAATGCAGAAAACTTCACAACTATTATTTTTCCCCACTGTTTTTTTCAAGTGACCTCAATGGTTTTCATGTGGTCCTCCCTTTCACCTCTTGATTTTTTGTGTCTTCCACAGTGACGAAAGATACAAAACACTAGTTCAGAGCCTCTGCAATTTTCTTTCTTTTCCATTATTAATTCACTACTCTCACCCTGGTTTGAATATTGCTCCCCATTGACAATGGAAAGTATGTCAAGACTATGTTACATAACTGTAAATACAGAAGTCATGGGGTGATCTTCAAACCTCTAATCCTGTCTGTTATTCAAATGAAAACAAATAAAAGGAGTAAAATTCACTGAAATTAGATATTATTTAAATCCTTGGATCAGGAAATCGCACAATGATACTTGAGCATATTATAATCTGATGTATTTACTTAACAACACAGCCAGGATTAAGGAATCAACATGTACAGCATCTTATCCCCGTCATTTGTAATGGAAAAAGCGAGGACTGCAGATGCTAGAAAGTCATTCAAAATGTGTATTGATGGAAAAGTACAGCAGGTCAGGCAGCATCCAAGGAGCAGAAGAGTTGACATTTCAGACATAAACCCTTCATCAGGAATGTGGAGAGGAAAGGGGTCTGAGAGGTTAATATGGGGTGGGGTGGTGGGGGGCGCGGTAGCTGGGAAGACAGTAGGTACATGCAGGAAAGAGGTGATTGCAATAGGTTGGTGGGGACGGTGGAGCAGATAGTTAGGAAGCAAGATGGACGTGTAGGTCGGGTCAAGAGGGAAAACCACTGGCAAATATGTTTCTTAATGGTCGGTACAATAAGAATTAAATTCTGAGACTTGGGCTTTCTTATTAATGTCAATGTTAGGTTCTGAATTGTTCTTCCATTAAGAGAAAAGGCTGATGGTGAGTTCACAGGCTCCCCAGTACTTAAACTCTTACTTTGACTTCTTATGCATTCACAACCATATCCCAGTTAAGCTTCATTCTGATTGCACCTTCCAGGCACACAATTGATTAAACTGAAACCTCATTCAACCGTGCAATATTATATGATATTCCATGACTGGTACGGTTGAGAGCAAAGGCAAGTCAAACAGTCAGGGCAGGCAGGGACAAAGCAGAGAACAAGGTAGGACTGATAAATTAATCTGCATTTATTTCAAGGCAAGAGGCCAAACAGGGAAGGCAGATGAACTCAGGGCTTGGTTAGGAACATTGGACTGGGACAGCATAACAATTACAAAAACATGGCTCAGGGATGGGCAGGACTAATGTTCCAGGATACAAACGCTACAGAAAGGACAGAAAGGGAGGCAACAGAGGACGGGGAGTGGCATTTTTAATAAGGGATAGCATTACAGCTATATTGAGGGAGGATATTCTCGGAAAGTCATCCAGGGAAGTTATTTGGGTGGAACTGAGAAATAAGAAAGGGATGATCACCTTATTGGGATTGTATTATAGACCCCCTAATAGTCAGAGGGAAATGTGTTTCCATGCTGTACATCTCTATGACTTTTTGTCATCTCAGTTATCTGTAAGAAAAATAGGGTGGTTATGGTAGGGGATTTTAACTTTCTAAACATAGACTGGGACTGCCATAGTTATACAGTTTAGATGGAGAGGAATTTGTTAAGTACGTACAAGAACATTTTCTGATTCATTATGTGGATGTACTTACTAGACAAGGTGCAAAACTTGACCTATTCTTGGGAAATAAGGCAGGGCAGGTGACTGAGGTGTCACAAGGGGAGCACTTTGTGGCCAGCAACCATAATTCTATTAGTTTTAAAATAGTGATGGAAAAGGATAGACCAGATCTAAAAGTTGGAGTTCTAAATTGAAGAAAGGCCAATTTGATGGTATTAGGCAAGAACTTTCAAAAGCTGATTGTGGGCAGATGTTCACAGGTAAAAGTGACGGCTGGAAAATGGGAAGCCTTAAGAAATTAGATAACGAGAATCCAGAGGAAGTATATTCCTGTGAAAGGAAAGGCTGGTAGGTATAGGGAATGCTGGATGATGAAAGAAATTGTGGGTTTGGTTAAGGAAAAGAAGGAAGCATATGTCAGGTATAGACAGGATAGAAGAGTACAAAGGCAGTAGGAGTATACTTAAGAGAGAAATCAGGAGAGCAAAAAGGGGGCATGAGATAACTTTTGCAAATAGAGTTAAGGAGAATCCAAAGGGTTTTTACAAATACATTAAGGACAAAAGGGTGCTGGGTCCACTACTTTTCATCATTTATATAAATGAGTTGGATGTGAGCATAAGAGGTATAGTTAGTAAGTTTTCTGATGACAGCAAAATTAGAGGTATAGTGGACAGTGAAGAAGGTTACCTCAGATTACAACAGGATCTTGATCAGATGGGCCAATGGGCTGAGAAGTGGCAGATGGAGTTTAATTTAGATAAATTTGAGGTGCTGCATTTTGGAAAAGCAAGTCTTAGCAGGACTTACACACTTAATGGTAAGGTCCTAGGGAGTGTTGCTGAACAAAGAGACCTTGGAGTTCAGGTTCATAGCTCCTTGAAAGTGGAGTCGCAGGTAGATAGGATAGTGAAGGCAGCGTTTGGTATGCTTTCCTTTATTGGTCAGAGTATTGACTACATGGGTTGAGAGGTCACATTGCGGTTGTACAGGACATTGGTTAGGCCACTTTTGGAATATTGTATGCAATTCTGCTCTCCTTCCTATCAGAAAGATGTTGTGAAACTTGAAAAGGTTCAGAAAAGATTTACAAGGATGTTGCCAGGGTTGGAGGATTTGAGCTATAGGGAGGGGTTGAACAGGCTGGGGCTGTTTTCCCTGGAGCATCGGAGGCTGAGGGTGATCTTATAGAAGTTTATAAAATAATGAGGGGCACGGATAGGATAAAGTCTTTTCCCTGGGGTGGGGGAGTTCAGAACCAGAGGGTTTAGGGTGAGGAGGAAAAGATGTAAAATAGACCTAAGAGGCAAGTTTTTCACTCAAAGGGTGGTGTGCGTATGGATTGAGCTGCCACTGAGCTGGATGTGGTGGAGGCTGGTACGATTGCAACATTTAAAAGGCATCTGGATCGATATATGAATAGGAAGGGTTTGGAGGGATATGGGCCAGGTGCTGACAGGTGGGACTAGAATGGGTTGGGATTTCTGGTCAGCATGGACAAGTTGGACCGAAGGGTCTTTTTCAGTACTGTACATCTCTATTGCTCTATAACTATTATATAACAGTAAATATCAAAAGTATTAGATGTAATGTATTCTGTATTGTCCTATAGTTACAAATCTACATGAATGGGATAAAGTCTTGAGATTTCAAATTATTCTTTGTCTTGATAATTTATGCAAAGTCTAGCAAGTTTTCTTGTGATATCATCCCAAACTCACCTCATTAAATACCAACGATGCCCCTGTTATCTGACGCTAACCAAATTCTCTTGCATGCTGTATTTTGCAGAACTCACCATTGCTGCGATATTCTAGAATAGACCGGTGTCCCTGATACCAAAACTATCTTGCAATGCCAGTCGAACACCCAGCCAAGCATTGCAGTTGCCCTTCACAATGACTGTAGTGGCACGTAGTTGGCATATAGCTGACACCTCCTCACACATGCAATGCCATTTCTTCCTTCTCAGACACACAACTTACCTGTTCTTAGCCACATCCCATCTTATTTCCTCTCCACATCACTGTAACCATCTCCCAAATGTTCATTGTGGTCCAGCATCTGATTAAACCATGATTGACTAGGAAACGTGGCATTCTCTCCCTCAGTTATTAGGAAAGACTGGATGAACTGCAAAATTGAAAACTGAGACAGATAGGTTTTTGTTAGATTAATGTACAAAGTGAGTAAATTAAGATAAAGGTCACCCATGATCTAAATAAATGACAAAACTGGTTAGTTGGATGAAAGACATATTCTTGTGGACGAAAATAACCCTAAAGTTCAAAGCTTAAAGAATTGTCCCGTAATGTATTCTTAGCAATTTGATTTGGAGACATAGAATCTCTACAGTGTGGAAGCAGGCCATTTGGTCCATCGAATCCACACCAACCCTCCAAAGAGCATCCCACCCAGACTCACCCACCATCCCATCCCTGTAACCCTGAATTTTCCATGGCTAATCCACCTAAGTACGCTCATTCCAGGACACTATGGACAATTCTGCATGGTGACCAAACTACCTAACCTACACATCTTTGGACTGTGGGAGCACCAGAGGAAACCCACGCAAACATGGTGGGAATGTGCAGACTCCACACAGACAGTCACCCAAGGCTGGAATCGAACCTGGCATGTGAGGCAGCAGTGCTAACCACTGAAACACTGTGCCACTCCTTAAGCAAAATAATGGATTTCTATTCAGTTAAGGTATCATAATGACCAAAACAAACAATGAATTTAAATATACAAAATCCCCATTGCAAAGGTTACTCTGTAATGAAACATCCTACAATTAGTGGGCGGCACGGCGGCACAGTGGTTAGCACTGCTGCTTCACAGCGCCAGAGACTCGGGTTCAATTCCCGACTCAGGCAACTGACTGTGTGGAGTTTGTACGTACTTCCCGTGTCTGTGTGGGTTTCCTCCGGGAGCTTCAGTTTCCCCCCACAGTCCAAAGATGTGCAGGTTAGGTGAATTGGCCATGCTAAATTGCCCGTAGTGTTAGGTAAGGGGTAAATGTAGGGGTATGGGTGGGTTGCGCTTCAGTGGGTTGGTGTGGACTTGTTGGGCTGAAGGCCAAAGTAATCTAATCTAGTACAGATTATTGCTAACTCCATTAATCTTATGAAGCATGCTGTAAATGTAAAACCACAGATAAGACTCTGTGCTGCAAATTATTTATTGTCTGTAAAATTTGAATGACAGCACGGATATTGAGATTGTTATCACATCCAGTATTCAGAATTGTTATTTTTAAAATTTACTTGGCATTTGTCAAGTTTGTGTCGCTTGCAAGCTGTGCAACAACAACAGGCTTTCAGCTGCCAAGTACTACTTCTAAGAATATAGATTACACATAACAGTTCAAAAAATATGTTCTCTCAACTTTAAAGAAAACAGGAAAATCTAAGATATGAAAGATTATTAAGGTATCTATCGATCCCTTGTATAAACCTCTCTCATTTATTGCATGATGTATTGGTTCACTGGTATTATGTAATTCGCATTGACCAATCAGGTATACAATTAGATAAAACAAAGTGGCCACATTAGAATTGACACCAGCCTGTGCGTTTTTGTCAGACTTTGAAGCTTTCATTCGCATCCACTTTACGACTGATACATTATGACTACCTATGGCCTCACCTACTTGGATCCAACATTATAACACCAAAATTGGCAGAGTTGCAGGTAGTGAGGAGGGTTGTCAAAGGACATAGTGGGACTATAGATAGATTGCGGATTTGAGGAGCGAAATGGCGGATGGGGTTTAATCTGGACAAATGCAAGATGATGCATTATGGAAGATCAAATTCAGGTGCGAATTATAGAATAAATGGAAGAACTCTTAGGAGCATTGACATACAGAGGGATCTAGGCATACAAGTCCACAGATATCTAAAAGTGGTAACACAGATGATCAACAAGGCTTATGACACACTTGCCTTCATCAGCCATGGCTTAGAATATAAAAGTTGGCAAGTTATGTTACAGTTGTATAAGTTGTAATACAGTTGTAATACAGTTTATTTCGGCCACATTTACAATATTGAGTGCAGTTCTGGTCACAACACTATCAGGAGGGTGTAGATGATTTGGAGAGGGTGCAGAGAAGGTTTATCAGGAGAGTTTTAGTTATGAGGAGAGGTTAGATAAACTCAGATTGTTTTTACAGGAAAGACAGGAGCTGAGGGGTAACCTGATAGAGGTTTACAAAATTATGTGAGGCATAAATAGGGGGGTTTAGTCAGAGGCTTTTTCCCAGGGTGAAAGGTCAACTACAAGAAGGCACAGTATCAAAGTGAGAAGGGGAGTATTTAGGGGAGAAGTGTAGGAAACATTTTCAGAGAGAGGGTGGTGGATGCCAGGAATGCACTGTCTGTGGAGGTGGTGGAAACAGATGCATTAGTAACATTTAAGATATATCTTGATAGACACATGAACATGACGCAAACAAAGGGATAGAAACCACATATGGGCAATAAGTAGTAGATCTAAATAAGGATTAGGAATCAGCACAGGCTTATTGAGCCAAAGAGACTGTTCCTGTGCCATATTTATTGTACTTCAAGGCATTCTACATTACACCCACATTTCTAAACCTAATTATCTCACAACTACTTATGCTTCATCATTTTCAGTTTAAGTTTAAAACTCAGCCTCAGCTCCAAACCAACACAAAATACTTTTCTATCTATTAGAGGATATCATCTTCAATCATCCAGGGCTGTTCGATCTTGACCTGGAAAGGTACTTCCAAACCCTAACCCGATGTACTTACAGTTATTTTATATAAAGCTCTTGGTCCAACCACATATTTTGTGCATCACACTTCAAGTGCTAGATAGAAACACCATCTTGTACACCTTGTGCTGATTGTTGTGCCTTACTTGTACTTGAACAAATGATATTTTTAAAATCATCCATCAGTGGTATTTCACAACAGTGAATGAATGCCCCAGGATAACAGAAGTACAAACAGTTGATTAATAAATTTCAAAAATGTGTGGGATGAAAAATTTGCAATCAACAAACAACTATCAGAAATTCACACAATATATAAATGGAAACAGGTCATTTAGCTCAGCCAATCTACTTAACACTCTTTAACATGTAACAAACAGTATTGATCACACCAATGTGTTTCCATATTTCTTCATCACCTTTTCCTTTATCTACCCAGCTAATTTTCAAAAGCAGAAAGTTAACCTATGAAATCTCTCCTAATAGATACAGTAAATATTGTAGAGCATTAGTGTAAGCAGGAAATTACATTTGGGCAAGACATTACTAAAAGAACAAATGATTTTTTTCTAGGGATCAACATAGACAATTATGCCAAAGGTAGCTGAGACAGATCTTTTCAAGTTACTTGGATGAAAAATTAATAGCATTCAATTTTTCACTTTTGCATGTATCGAAGATTCTTTCACAATATCTGCTTCCAATCCATTTTACACATCTTTTCTAATGTCAATTGTTAAAATGTAATTTGTCTTTGCATCTTCCTTGCTCCAAACTTAAGCTCACCTTTCCTGGTTCCAGAAATCGTGACAATTTTGGATATGGCTCATATGTCTGTTGTCTTAATTTGATATAAGCTTGGTTGCACATGTCTGCAGTGTGTTTGAAGCTACATGCATAGTGTTAAGGTGAAATTTTCCCAGATCTGATTATAATCAGTTTTTCTGAAAACCAATTTATTACCAGTGCCTATGAAGTGTGTTCTGTCCATTCAGTTGTACATCTCAAGATATAGCTCACTTTACTTTCTAATGTTGCACAATAAACAAATGGTTTCAGTCAACTTTCTGTAAAATATTGCACATCCCTTTCTCGTAGCTTACAGAAAATTGCAACCCTTACCTGCAATCCCATTCTTCCATTCTCAATTATCAGCACTAATGTTTTTTGAATGTGTCCTTCCCCATGGAGTTCTAATAGACTTTTTCTTTCAGCTAGATATCCATACAGTAAAGTGGAGGCACCCAGTACTTGTATGAAAAGGTCAAGTAACTGAGTATCTCCTTGATAATTCAGTACAATGAAGTATTAATAAGTACTGCATATTCTCAACTGGCAAGTGTTAATCAGAATACCGACTTCAATTTCAAATGAAGTTCAGAAAGCAAAATAAAGAAACAAGAACAATAATCGAATGAGAAGGACATAAAAGTGATGAGAAGGATTTTTTAAAAATGTATTTAAATGTTTCTATTTTTAAGTGTCAAAAACATTTAGAGAGATTAATTCTTTCAGATTGTAAAAGTTAGTGCTATAGAGAGGTTGTTCAGTGGTAATTAAAACATATCATGAGATTGAAAAGAGAGACTACTTTACAGAGACTAATCTGAACTTTTAGTGGCTAGTTTAGTCTGGATATACAGCCAGAATTTTCATCTTTCAGGTGGACAGTCAGTGGAAAAGGATTTTCTGCACTTGGCCTGAACAGTTCAGAGGAAAATACACACAAAAACTCAATTTTCATTGCAGGCACAGGGGCTGCTGTTTGCTGAGATGTACAACATCAGTGCTTTGAGAAAAGAGTGACATGCTGTAACCCTAATCTCTCAGGTCCGCTTACTCCTTCCCCACACTCGCATATCTCCCATAGCACCTCAATCGGACCATTTCATGACTCAATGCCCACATACCTCCACGGCATCTGATATTCTCTGTGGTAAGCTTCCATACTCATTCACCAACTGCAAACAAATTAAACCTATAGTGACAATGTATTAATAAAAACACTTCAGTGTTTTACTTCCTTTAAAAAATGCATATGTTTACAAAGCCATAAGTGTCAAGCATCCAGACACAATGAAGTATCTGTTACAGATACTACAAGCACTTGAAAGTCATTTGTCTGATCTAAACAAACATTGACAGTTGACAAACCTGAGAGCCAATACAGTTAATCAAACAGTGGGTTTTACCCAGGATTTGGCTGTTTTAAGACTTTAATGGGTATCTGGACTCTCAGCCAAAAATGCATAGTAAAGTATAACAAACATGTCACTTGGGCATTTTTGCTCAAGGCATGTGTACAAGCTCTAACATTCTAGTCCAAGCTATGTGCTATTAGAACACCTGATTGTACTTAAAAGTTAATAAATCACCAGGATTGGATATGATGCTTTTGACAATGCTTAGAGAAGTAAGAGGTGAAATTGCGGAGGAACAGGCAATAATCTTCTAATCCTCTTATTTGTGGAGGACCAGAGAACGGCAAATGTTAACCCCATGTCTAAAAATGGGTGTCAAGCTAAGCAAATTACTATAGGCCAGTGGGTATAATGTCAGTGATGAGAAAAAAATTTGAAACATTACCTAGGTCACTTGGAAAATGGGTACGTGAATTAAAGGAATTCAATGTGGATTTATTAAACGCTAGTCATATTTAATTAATATAATTCAATTTTTGATGAAGTAAAAGAGAGGGTTGATGATGGTACTGGACTTGCTATGTACAGGCAGATTTCCAAAGGCATTTGATAAAGAGCTCCATAAAAGTCTCATCAACAAAGTTGGAATAAAAGGGAAAGTGACATCATGAATATAAAGTTGGTTGAAAGGCACTAGTGGCAATTTTTTTTTTCAGCCTGGAGAAAGATATACACAGACGTTTCTCAGGGGACAGTGCTAGGACCACTGCTTTCCTCCATATATATTAAAGATATAACTTTTGTGTAAAGGGGTTAAGTTCACTTCGCAGACTTGTGAGGAAGATAGTATAGACTTCAAGGGGACATTGACAAGTGGGGATAATGGACAGAGAAGAACAATGTGAAGATATATTTCCAAACCAAGAATAAGAACAAGAAAAGGCAATTTAGACTGGTGACAAAATTCTAAATAAGTGCCAGAGCAAACAGATATGGATGTGTATGCACACAGGGCAGGTTGAGAGCTTAGTTAAAGTGGATTGTGGGTTTTCTACAGGATGGTGGGTTTTATCAAAACAGGCATAGCATACCAAAGAAAATAAGCTTCAGTTAAACTTTATAGTTTACTGGTTTAGCCTCAACAAGATAGCGTGTTCAATTCTGGACTCCACACTTTAGGAACACTGTAAATACTTTGGAGTAATTATTTATGAGAAGAGATGTGGGACTTCAACTAAGTGGCTATATTGCAAAAGCTGCTGCTGAACTCCTTTGAGAGGGGGAACATGGAAAGAAGAATTGATAGAAATGTTCAAAATCATGAATAGTCTAGATAGATAGGGAGAAACTGTTCCATTTGGTGAAAGATCAGCAAACAGAGGACATATGTTTAAATCTGTATTTAAGATTTAAGTCAAAAGGCCTAAAGATAACATGAAAAATATCTGTCACTGCTTAAGCTGGTTGGGTTTGGATTATCCTGCCTAAGAGCATGGTGTTTGCAAATTCAATTCTGGCTTGCCAAAGGAAATTGGATAATCATCTAAAGGTTAAAAAAAAAGCAGGCTCATGGGGAAACGGGCATGAATAATGAGACAAGTTATATTTATCTTGCAAACTTAGTCAGTTGAATAGCCTCCTTCTGAGTTCTAACCATTCCACGATTCTTGAAGACTGAATGTTATATAAATGAAAGTAACTGGAGAGAAATGATGGAGGCAGGCATAGCTAGGTGTCCTTACACATTGAGGAAGCAGTGTTCATCAGCATTGTATTAGCCTTCACTAAAATTATGGCCCCAGCAAGGCTGAAACCACCCATGACGACATCCTCATAGTTAATTCTCCTTTTCACAATCCACTTCATCTCACTCTATTTTCTTCTGATTTACATGCTGCCACACATTGTTTGGTGGATGTAAGAACACATACCTTTTGCTTTCTCCTTCCCCTCATGACAACCATCATTGCTGCCTCTCTCCTTTCAGAAATTGCAACCTGACAAGAGGTAGCAGTGAAGCAAGATAATGAAGAAGAAACACTGACACTAATTCTTAATTTCACAGACCCATGCTCAGATACTGGCCCTGCATGAGATTTAGATTGTAGCACAGAGTCATATGTATGCACGATGGGTGGACTCTCGTTCTGTGTTGGAGGAGTGAGGGGGATGTGAAAAGGATGTTTCCTCCAGTGGACAGAAATGAGAATTAATTTTTCCTCAGAGGATAGTTTTTTTTAGCGCTTTGGCTCAATATGGGTCATTGCATATTTTTAAGTTGGAGCTAGATAAATTCTAAAATTGTTGGAAAAAGCTGTTTGTCTGGCCTCATTGGAGGAGAGCTGAAAATGTGTTGCTGGTTAAAGCACAGCAGGTCAGGCAGCATCCAAGGAACAGGAAATTCGACGTTTCGGGCCAGAGCCCTTCATCAGGAATCCTGATGAAGGGCTCTGGCCCGAAACGTCGAATTTCCTGTTCCTTGGATGCTGCCTGACCTGCTGTGCTTTAACCAGCAACACATTTTCAGCTCTGATCTCCAGCATCTGCAGACCTCACTTTTTACTCATTGGAGGGGAGAAAGGAAAGCTCTGCTTTCTCTCCACAGATGCTGCCAGACCTACTTAGTTTATATAGCAATTTCTGTTTTTATTTTTGCTTCTGACTTCCAGCATCTGCAGTCATTTTTATTGTAGATAAATTCCTTTTAGGGAAGGGAATCAAAAGGTATCAGGGATAAGTATAACTATGGAATTCAAAACAAAAACACATCACCCGTAATCTTATTGAATAATGGAGTAGATCCATATTGCCCCATATTGAGGCAAAGCGCTAAAAAAAACTATCCTCTGAGGAAAAATTAATTCTCATTTCTGTCCACTAGAGGAAACATCCTTTTCACATCCCCCTCACTCCTCCAACACAGAACGAGAGTCCACCCATCGTGCATACATATGACTCTGTGCTACAATCTAAATCTCAGTGGGCGGCACGGTGGCACAGTGGTTAGCATTGCTGCCTCACAGCGCTTGAAGACCCGGGTTCAATTCCCGACTCAGGCGACTGACTGTGTGGAGTTTGCACGTTCTCCCCGTGTCAGCGTGGGTTTCCTCCGGGTGCTCCGGTTTCCTCCCACAGTCACAAAGATGTGCGGGTCAGGTGAATTGGCCATGCTAAATTGCCCGTAGTGTTAGGTAAGGGGTAAATGTAGGGGTATGGGTGGGTTTCGCGTCGGTGTGGACTTGTTGGGCCGAAGGGCCTGTTTCCACACTGTAAATCTAATCTAATCTAATCTGAGGCACTGAATTGTCTACATTGCTTCCAATTCTTGTTTATATGTCTCCTCTGTTGGCTAGAGAGCTGGACAATAATTAGCAGCACCTTTTTTTTAAGGAGGCCTGCAGAGCCAGTCAGGCAGCGCTGAGGCAACTTAGCAAGCCTTCTCCTCAAGACAAGACTCCAGAGGAGAAAGTCTAACCTAGCAAGAGCTGGTGACCAAACAATAGTCAGCAGACCTTTCTGCTGAGGAACGTGTTAGAACGACAGATTACAACAGGATCTGAACCAGGTGGGCCAATGGGCTAGCGAGGTGCTGCATTTTGGGAAAGCAAATTTTAACAGGACTTATACACTTAATGGTAAGGTCCTAGGGAGTGTTGCTGAACAAAGAGACCTTGGAGTGCAGGTTCATAGCTCCTTGAAAGTGGAGTCACAGGTAGATAGAATAGTGAAGAAGGCGTTTGTATGCTTTCCTTTATTGGCCAGAGTATTGAGTACAGGAGGTAAAAACAATGACTGCAGATGCTGGAAACCAGATTCTGGATCAGTGGTGCTGGAAGAGCACAGCAGTTCAGGCAGCATCCGAGAAGCAGCGAAATCGACGTTTCGGGCTTTTGCCCGAAACGTCGATTTCGCTGCTCCTTGGATGCTGCCGGAACTGCTGTGCTCTTCCAGCACCACTGATCCAGTATTGAGTACAGGAGTTGGGAGGTCATGTTGCTGCTGTATAGGACATTGGTTAGGCCACTGTTGGAATATTGCATGCAATTCTGGTCTCCTTCCTATCGGAAAGATATAGTGAAACTTGAAAGAGTTCAGAAAAGATTTACAAGGATGTTGCCAGGGTTGGAGGATTTGGGCTATAGGGAGAGGCTGAACAGGCTGGGGCTGTTTTCCCTGGAGCGTTGGAGGCTGAGGGGAGACCTTATAGAGGTTTACAAAATTATAAGGGGCATGGATAGGATAAATAGACAAAGTCTTTTCCCTGGGATCAGGAAGTCCAGAACTAGAGGGTACAAGTTTAGGGTGAGAGGGGAAAGATATAAAAGAGAGCTAAGGGTCAACTTTTTCATGCAGAGGGTGGTACATGTATGGAATGAGCTGCCAGAGGATGTCGTTGAGGCTGGTACAATTGCAACATTTAAGCGGATGGATATATGAATAGGAAGGGTTTGGAGGGATATGGGCCGTGGTGCTGGCAGGTGGGACTAGATTGGGATGGGATATCTGATCGGCGTAGACAAGTTGAACCGAAGGGTCTGTTTCCATGCTGTACATCTCTATGACAGTCCTCCATAGGTTCCAGAATCACAGAAGATCCAGGTCACAGTTTCAGGAAGCTGGGTGGAGGTGACCACAGGGACAGGGGGAATGGGTTGGTCAGGAATGGATTGGTTAGGAACAAGGGAAAGGGGCAGAGTAGAGATAATTGCCCAGGCTAAATAAATAGGCCACACCAGATCTGTGAATCACCCTGTGTTACATTGCAATCAACAGACTGCTTTGTCCCAGATGGTGCTAAGCTTCTGGAGTGTTCCTGGACAACATAATCATTCATGTAAGGAGAAAGTATTCCATCACACTCCTGACCTGTGCCTCATAGATAGTGAGCTGGATTTGGGGGAACAGGTGGTGAGTTCTCACTGACCTGTACTTTTGGCCACAGTATTTATATGGCTCTTCTATTCAGCTTCTGGTCAATGGTAATCCCAAGGATGATGAAAGTGGTGGAAATGTCATTTGATGTCAATGGTTGATGGTTAGATTCCCTGGTTGGAGATGGTTATTTCATGGCCTTTACTCTTGGCCCGTCTGTTCATTTTGATATTGCTTGTCTGGGGAGTGTCATTCTTGTGGTGAATGATGTTGCTATGGTAACTCTGTTCAGGTGGTGAGAATACTTCTTACTGATCTTTTGCCTGCAGAGAAGGAAAAAACTTTCTACTTGTATGTAAATATCAGCAGTTGCAATCATATATTTAGCTTATCATGTTCATTATGTAAAATCAAGGAGTCCACTGCTCTACACATACTCAAAGTTGCAATGCGAGCTGACTTCCATGGTGAGTATTGAAGATTTGCACTCTGACCAGCTCTGGTAATGACTTGGCAGTTTTATCAAAGTGAAATTTGTTTGCGGTCACTTTACCTTAATTCTTTCACTTATGCTAGTTACTACTTCTGGCTTTGATAATTTTCTTTATTGGAAGAATAATTTGAGCATGGGCTGAAATTGGGGCTTGGATTAGATTATTTTCCATATCTTCATTTGGTACATTTCTCCACTGGAGGATCACTTTGTGCAAATATGAACTCTATTTGTTCAATTGCTTTATGATCGGTTTGGCGACTTTCATTGCTGCTTCAGCCTTTCAGTTGACCAGGGATAATGTGGAGATGATACATAATGTTGAATTTTCAGGTCCTTAATGAGGTGGCTGAACTCTTCATTAGTAAATTGAGGGCCCTTGGCATGAGTGGTGTAATGACTGAAGTGTACTTTCAAGCATTCTGTACTCTCATTGGTGGTCTTTGACGTCAGTGGGTCTATGTCCTAGTAGTTAAATAATAGTCAAGATATTTAGTTCCCGCGAGAGTGAAGAAAGTTTATTCCAGGCCTGTCTGGGATCTCATGCAACATAAGTGTCTCTTAGCTTGGTGTTCTTTACAATTATTGCACTATGTGGAATGTGAATGTGATCCTTCATCTTCTTGCTTGTGTTGGTCAGTGAAGCACTTCTCTTGGCTTCCTCATTTCTCAACTCCTCGATCCTCACACGGAAACACTTCAGCACCTTTTTTATTAATCTCCTTATGGACAATGACTTTACTTCCTTTGTCCAAGTTACCCTCTTGGGTTATGATTTCATTTCTGTATACTTTATATACCCATATGACAACAGATATGTCGATGGTGCTTTCAAACCATTTTTTCATCATCCTTTCTCTTTCTGCAGCAAGACAGTTGCATATTGATGGCCAAGATTTTGAATAAAATGCTTGTCTTTCAGATTCAATGTCTCTGCCGAGCTGATGATTTTTAAACCATGTCCAACCATTCCTTCTGACTCTATCTGGAAGATTTCAGACGAAAGCTACTCTCAACTATATGTCGTCAATGCACAACTGTTCCCCTTGCTTGTATGTCACATTCAGATGATATCTCTGTAAATGAAGTCTATTCTTTGAACGAGATAGCAGTGATTCGAGGAAGATGTGTTGAAGTAGCTTCTGGTCAGATTCCAGAAACAAGTAAAGACAATAACCAGGAATTCTTATTTTATCTGAGTGTACTGCCATTCTGATTTCCTTAAAGCTCTGGATGCAAATACAAATGACTGTCCTTGCTGCATAAGAGTTCTCCAAGTCCCATCATTTCAGCATCACATTGGGTGGTGATTTCATCAGTCTGTCTCTACAGTCATCATTGTGCCTTAGCACTGCAGCTGCTTTCACTCATTGCTAGGCTCAATTAAAAGCTGCTTCTTGTTCTGTGTCCCAGTACCATTGTATTTCTGTGGAAGTGCATGGAGGCTTGCATTCTGATATCAACTTTTGGAAAAACTTTGCTAAATAGTTCACAAATCCAACAAATTGCTGCTGTGATTTCACACCATAACTGCATTTCTGTAATGGACCCCACCATCCAGATCTGGGTAAATTCATGTTGCTGCCAGTATATGGCAGTAAATGTCCTATGGATTGAATTAAGGCACAATTTGATTCCCTTTTTTTTGCTCAGTTTCAGGTTCATCTGGCAAGATCTCTAGTAGTTGCGCTATGTTTTGATCATACTCTGCAATGCCTTCTTCCATTGTGTTCTCACATCCATAGATTAGCAGATCATCTATGATGGTTTGCATTCTGGGAATATCACTGACTATCTGATGTTATCTGCATTGATATCCTTCTGAAACAGTTGGAACTGACAAGTACCATCAATATCCATCCCCTGATTAGCATCCAGAATGTATTTGAAACTTACTGCTTTTATCCAGCTTTATTTCCCATTATCCATCCTTCACATGGAGGATAGTAAAGTACATTAGCTTCACAAATTGTGGAAAAACATCTTCAACAGTTAACACATGGGGAGTGAGATCTCTTTAATGATTTGATGAAATCCTTTCGGATCTTTGCACATTTTCAACTTGCCAGGTTTCTTTCACTGCTGCCAGGCTGCTATTTTAGTCAGCAGCAGTTGGCACATTCTTGATTACTTCCTTCTGTTCTGGCTTCTCCATCTTCTCTTTCAGATTGGACTTGAGTGCAGCTGCAACTCTCAGGTAGATGCAGCGATGGTCTGATGTTGTCAACCATTTTAAGGTGATATTCAGCAGGAAGACATTCCAGGGACCTGTAAAAAGCATTTTTGTAATGCTTAGTGGACTGTGAAACACTGCAAATCCCATCCATCATGTTTATAGTTAACAGTCCAAACTGTTGTTTTATTTCAGTTGTAATGAATTGATTTGGTTAATGTCAATTTTCTAGAAGTCCAGATGTTCTTTCTTCCCACTGTACTGGACTCTCAGATCAACCCGTTATCCCATCACAGAGCTGCAAACTTCGCTTTCAAGAGCTTAAGTTCAGTGAAAACATAACGTTATATGAAGTACCAATGTCGATTCAGCATTTTGCATTGATTTGATGCTCCTTGTCTACAGTCATCATTCTAAAACTCATAAATCATTTACCACCTTGACTCCAATTTGCATCTGATGTAAAGTTCTTCATTGATTATTCATTGGCGAACAGATCTTCTGCACCGTCTTTATAAGCTTAGTTGGCTTCTTAGTAGCTAAGCACTTGTGATTGTTTTTCATTGTTCCAGCACTTCTTTCCCAAAATTGGATTTGCTTTCCTTTCTTTCAAGTTGCATTTCCACAATATTTATATTCTGTCCACAGGCCTTGATCTTTCTGCTGTCTTTTACTTCCAACATTCTGTTCCCATTTGACATGGATGGTCTTTCAGCATAATTTCAGTCTCTTCTTCATCAGGCTGCTGAGGAAATTTGGCATGACGGCGAATACCCTTGCCAACTTTTATAGGTGCGCCATCAAGAGTATTCTGACTGTATGTATCACTACCTGGTATGGTAACTGTACCATTCAAGATCAGAGATGATTACAGAGAGTGGTAAACTTGGCCTGGACAATCACAAAGGCCAACCTCCCATCTATAGAATCCATCTACCAACCCCACTGTCAAGGAAAAGCCGCCAACATTCTTAAAGATCCATCCCACCCTGGCAATGTTTTTGTACAACCTCTACCATTGGGGAGAAGGTACAGAAGACTAAACACACACACCAACCAGTTTCAAAACAGTTTCTTCCCTACTGTTGTTAGAATACAGAATGCTGTTTACCTATTATTTATTTATCTTTGCACTTTAACTATGTGATTTGCCTGTATTGTTTGCAAGACAAAGCTTTTTACTGTGCCTCGGTACACGTGAAAATAAATTTAATTCAATTGAAAGCCTTATCTATTAATAAAAGATGAAGTGACCATAGTCTCAGAGAGCTCTTCTTGCGTTAGAAAGACATGACTGGTTCTGAGTCTAACCTGATGGTCACTATGCCTCAGGCAAGGAATGTGGGTTAGGTGGCAGAAAGCTCATGGTAACCTCAGCCAGTATGGGAACTGAATCTGTGCTCTTGCAAACTAACTGTCCAGCCAACCTGAGCTGGCCAACTGACCATATACTCTGGCTGATGATTTACAACCTCAGGTCTTTTGCACATTTCAATAGCTTTGAGAATTTATTTCTCCTCTCAGCTCTCAAAAGAGGATTTCTTCTGCCTAACATAATACTGTTGCTGGTAAAATAATCTTTCCATTGTCCAAACTCTTTTAATTGAATTCATAATCGCCATGCTGATCAATACTCTCCCTGGAGCTTTGATGTTGAACAAATACTGTCCATGAATCCCACATTAATGTGATTTAAGGTGCATCGGCAAAACCTGAAATCTCTGAGCTGTTGTGTTTGATGCTCTTCACTAAGATTTAGGCTTCAATACAGCTTACAGCACACTTCCCCAGCACCAGCAGACTGGCAATTTTTATATGCTCAAGTTTTCTTGTTGTAAGTTCTGTTGCTATTTCACAGTTTTGCCAGAGGTTGGAAAAATATTCAATTTTGTGCCATACTGGCGTTTCATTTCCAAGGCAGCAGAGTGGAATATGCACGGTCATTTTGATTCACCCAACAATTCAAAGTTGCAGACTTTTTGCTACTTCTTTCAGTAGCTGACCCTCATACAATGCTGAAAATTCACATTTTCAGTTGGACTCTGGATATTTATTTGTGTGGAGATCAACTCACAGCTCAGAAAAAATTACTGCAGATGCTGAAAACAAAAATTGCTGGAAATCAGAGTGGGTTAGGCAGCATTCATGAAGAGATAGCAAACGATTGCGAATCAAGATGACTCTTCATCAGAGCTCCTACAGCTCCACGTCTTACACACCACATCTTTGTAATGCATTTATAATAGCTGTCACTGATAACGCATGAAGTTGCTGACAGCAGAGGTAGAGATCACATGACTACAGCTAGCTAGCCAGTGCCCTGAAGGGTACAACTGCATTCTTCTAAACATTATGCACACATTTACATGTTCACTAAAACAGAGTCTAGTGTGACTGGCAGATGTGTGTACATACGGTCAATACTGTATTGTAGCCAAAATAAAAGTTGCCAAACATCCAGGTTGTGTGACCTTAGTCTATTACTGTGGTTTATGGAACTGAATTTATCAAAATTTAGAGCTGAACTAAAACATAGTCACATCTTTATGCAATGCTTTTCTTCTTGTATATTTAAATTATGAAAGGATCACCTCAAATACTTGTTTAATTGACAGATTTATATTTTATGATTTAACAAACTGATTAAGAAATTCACATTGTAACTGCCACCTTGTCCTCACTTTGAAACTATTATAACAGCAAACATTCAATGAAAAGTGGAGGGTAGAAGACTGCACAAATTCATGAACCCTCAGCTCTTCAGACAACTAATACAGGTTAAAAAAATTGTTCGGTTATCTTCGATACAGTGGTGGCTTACCTACCTTAGAGTCAGCTCAGGGAATCATTGCTCTTCTCCAAGCACATGATCCAGACTGTGTACTTCAGTACTGCACATTTGTAAGTTCAATTTTTAGCACCTCTTCAGGATGGATGCAAAATATTCCATTTTTGTAAGACACAAGAGGAGCTTTCCTACTGTCCTACCAACAATAAGTCCTTACCAACATTACTACATAAATTACTTGATAATTTAACTGCTTTCATAGCACATTGCTGCCTGTTTTGCAACAATACTTAGCAGCACCCGGAACATGCAAGCGGTGCTTTATAAGACTTTCCACAAAGGGACTTAACTTCTGTTTGATGCTTCATATTGGCAGCACAACTAAGAGACTAAAGAAAGCTACCTTCTACTCATTTATGGTATAGCAAATTGGAATAAGTTCTACTTATCCTGATTTAACAACTCATACGTTTAAGGAAATTGTACATCAAATTTAACATGTTTACCATTTGAAGTTTAAAATTCAACTACTGTCACAATTTGCTGACTTTGTTTAGGTGGATAGCTTACTGCTGTACTAAACTTATAGTGAAATTCAAAAGATAAATATGAACATTGGTTAAAGTATGATCAAAATTTAGATTGTAATAATGTGCTAAGCCATAAAATTACAGACGCCCAAAATATCTACTCGTTCAGAATGTACGAGAGCATAAAATATTGTTGACAAAGCAAATTATAGGAAAGGAAACTGACAAGTGAGTCAACGTAAAGATACTCAGCTATAAGTAACCTCAGAATAAAACATCTACCTGCTTGAACCAGTTAAAATAATTGGTATTATGGTGGTGGCTTCAATATTTAAGCATAGCTTTTTTTATGCAGGCTTTTCAGAAAAGCAGCCATGAATTGCTAATGATTCACTGCCTATTTGTGGACAACAATATTTTATTCCATAAAGAATGCAGAATGAAGTATTTTGTTTCTATGCTGCTGGTTTTGACATAGTTTAGAAAATGTACAGAAAGAAGACAAGACATATAAATACTCTGAATGTGTAGCACATCATAACACGGTGATATTAATATGCATTGGTTATTATGACCTAATTTACGTGATTACAAAAATAACTTATTATACTCCAACTGAGCCAATGAATGCAGTCTTTTGCTTTCTTGAGAAGATAGCAATTAGGCAAAGCAAGTAATATTCAATGCTTTTACTTTTGTCATAGCAATTCTTCTCAGATCTTAAATCATGTACCACCTTTAAACATGTTACTGTTGCAAGGGTGTTGAATTGTTTTCTGTATTCCCCAGTATCCCAAATAATTCTGACTCTATTTTGGGAGGCATTATGACTCCTCAATATCCCAACAGTCCCACATCTTTTATTAGGAAACCACAGAATATTCTTTTGTTTTTAAGTTCATTTATTCTACCCAAAATAAAACCTTAAAATAAGCTTGAGTTCGTACACCTTTTTCTGTGGTTTTTGTCAGTATGGCATGAGTTATATTTAATTTTAGAGGAGAATAGCAAAATAAGTTGACACACATTGATCTCTTAGACTCTGAGGTGAACTACTTAATGAACAGCAATAACTTATTGCAGAAAGTGTTAGTTTTCTATGAAGAAATCTATGTCAGTTTCAGGCTAAGTACACCTTAGGAAATTATATGTTGGTGTACAACATGGCATCATTTTGCAGCTATTTTTAAACTGGAGAAATTTCATACTCCTGTAAAGCAAATGGGCTGAGTAATATGATGAAACATCAACTCCAGGAGTGACTGCACAGCACGTTATACACTCTCAGGCTTACTATCAGTGGTGCCAAGTACAGGTGGGAGGATTCTCTGTTGGAAAGGAGAATGAGAGACTGTGGGTCACTCAAACACACACAGATAGCCAGGTTCAATATGGTGTGAGCACAGATTTAGCAGCAGGTCTCCAGCCCACACACCCAGCAGAGAATGAAAATGAGAAAAAAGAAGATGGAGGGGAGAAAATGAAATAATTTATAAAATATTATAAATGCCTGATGGAAAGTTCAAGATAATTTATTTTGTTTTCACTGTGGTAAATCAAAGATTATGTTACATTTAAAATAAAGTTAATTAACAAATTATAAACAGCACAAAGAAATGGTGGTCATTGTTGTCAGTTTTTAAGAACATCCTTAGCTTTGAGAACAACCTGTTCTGAAATTACTACATTGTGAAAAATTACTACATTGGTCGCCAGCAAAATTTTGTGTTCAATAAATTGCTGTTTGTGTTGCACTGCAAGCTTCTGTAACACTGATTTCTAAATACTACTTTTATTAATGATCGAATTAATTAATAGCATCACATATTACCATACAGATCTTTGCTCTGACTTCTCCTACAGAATATTGCATACAAACCTGAGAAAATATTTTGAAACACAAGGTAAAAATAACTTTCCACATTGCTTCCAAATAAAGTGATCCTTTGATACTAATAACAAAGCGTGAATATCATTTTGATTTTATGACCAAAACCTGGCAGCTGCAAGATCTCCAGCCCACACAGCAGCAATGATTTATCAGTATCAGACTTTCAGGGGAACAAATGATAATCATAGACATATTACATGTAACACTTGTACATTTTATTTTAATTAAATCAGCCATTTTACACATTGCAGTTGCTATGTATTGGTTAGTGTTTTAGGTTTGTTTCCATTTATTATTATTCTAATACATGCCCTCATAGATATCATATACAATATTTGTATCACCATGGGAACAAGATGCTGATTTATCAAATTAAAATTCACTCCTTCTCACAGTTCTGAAGTTTTTTGATTACACAGCAAAAAAAAGTATAAATCAAAATGTAATTACAGAGACATCATCTGTGCTGCATGTAACACCACATGGCCTGGCTAAAACAGTTATACACTCTCTCTGATGGTTCTTGTATTCAGTCTGCAGGCTGTGACACTAACAAAACAAAATTGACATTTTGCCTGCACTGATTGAGTGAGTAAATTAAATTTCCTTTATTTAACTTTCTGAGCACTGAGCAAATATTATCCTCATATTAACAAGTTTTCTGTACCATAATAACTTAAAAAAATCTACAATAAAATCTTATGAACACACTGAAGGGCAGAACTGAACAAGTAAAAATACTACATATTTACCATAATTGATTCTTGTGTTTATTGTTTCTATTTTTTGTTGCTGTTGAGGCAGCGAGCTAAAACATTTTCCCAGTGCAAAGATGGTTAAACAACTGTATCAATGATTACAACAGCTATAAATACTACATGCATTTACAAAAAGAAGCCAGTCTTGTTACATAATGCTGAAATAACCAAAAGATTCTGTCTTTTTTTTATTTTAAAGTTCAACCCAATTCCAGTTATCTATGGTGCAGGTGCCTGTAGAAAGTACCAAATCACAGATACAAGACTACGTGATTTGGTGAAAGCAGTGAAGAATGTTGCAAATTTCTGGAAACAAGTATGGCAGCATGAAATACACAACCAAATGTAGCCTGCCACACACTCACCATTTAAATTCATACTAATGCAATTTATGGAGATATGTCTGATACATTAAGTACAGGTGCTAGCATATTTATTAAGCTTTGAGAAAGTTTGAGAGGTTGTAAGATCCTTAAGTGCTCCCTACTAGGCCTGCACACTCACAATCTGTCACTATGGCGACATTTAGTCAGAATCAATTCAGCAATAAAGAAAGGATCTTGTGTTTGGTGGTGATTGGAGTAGTCAAGGTAGGCAGTACCTTAGTTTCACAAGCCAAAACACTTTTGCTATTTACACGTTTGTGTTGTAAAGTTCTTCAGCAACAGAAAATGAGAAGAGGCCTGTGGATGAAGTATTTCTGAATTTCAGTACAGTTGTTGCAGTTTGGAGGCAGCAGTGTTTGCATGTTCCTAATACAGCCACATGAGGAAGCTCTAAGGTTCAAACAGTATAAGTCACCCAAGACACGGATGCCATCTTTGGTCACAAATTTACTTACGGTAAAGAGAAAAGTTTAATCCAAATCTACCTTTCTGCACAGGAACTCCAGCATCTTCAGATGGGGAAAAATAATATACAATTTCTCCATGTGAGCAAACTGTGCAGTAGTGACAGAATAGATATGAGAGATTTAAGTGTTTATTTTTCATCCTGTTTCCAGTCCTCATTGCAAAAACGACCGAGAAGTTGTTGTAGGTCAAGTTTCAGGTCATCTTTTTGTAGCGCTTCAGGCACATCCTCCAGCCGTTCCTCATGTACATGCTTTCCCTCCTGGTCCTTCACCACAGTCCTCTTCTGTGCACTAGCTTTACTCATGGTCGTCCTGGAAAAATGTGCAGAGTGAGAAAACGAGACAGTGGATGGTAACAGTGAAAGGGAGACACTGGAACAACAAGATTTTGTACAAACTTTTAAAATATGATTCATGTTTTATGAGCTGGAACTTTGCTACGTACTTGAAAAGCTGAAAATTCCATTAACAGTTTAGTGCTTAAACATATTTTCATGTTATAGTGCTTAAAAAGAAAGGAAAAGCATCGATAGAAATTGAAAGAAACATGCTGATTTAAATCTAGACTGGGCTCCTATCTTGGAAATAATCTTTCATCATTCCCTCAAAAGTGTGAACAGATAGCTGCAGTTCTGCTCTGCTGAGTACCTCATCCCTTTTCCTTCCTCTAAAAACAATAGTTGTCCCCCTTGGCCTCAAGTTCCATCCTACGAATCTCTGCATTCAAAAGATAATTTTCTGATATCTCTTCCACCTTCAGGATGCAAAAATCAATACATGTTTCACCCCTTATCAGCATTCCACGAGGAATGGTCTCTTCACAACACCCTGATCCACTTTACTGTGACTCCTAACACATCTTCACCACTTCCCTCCACCATGGCACTTCCCATGCAATCACACAAGGTGTAACACTTGCCCTTTTTACCTCCTCCTTTCTCAACATATGAGGCCCCCAAAACACTTTCAAGCAATGATTTATTTGTAATTCTACTTTAATTGAGGTCTAACCACTACTCACAATGCAGCCTCCTCTACATTGGTGAAACAAAATACAGTCTGGGTGAATGCTTTATGGAACACCTCCTTCTGTCTGCAAGAATGGACCTGACCTTCAGGTTACTTGCCATTTTAACACACTAGCTTGCTGTCATAGTTACATTTGTATACCAGGCCTGCTGCAGTGTTCCAACGAAGCCAAATACAAGCTGAAAGAACAACATTTCATTTTTGCTTAGGTACTTTATAACCTTCAGGACTCACCACTGAGTTCAACGACTTCAGACCACAAACACCGTCATCCATTTTAATAACACTAATTCCCCTTACATCCCATTATCTTGTTTGCTCTCAACAGAACTTTGTTATTACTCTAATTTTTCATTTCTATCATTCTTCTACTGCCATAAGTATTCCCCTTGCTTTGCACTGTGGGCACCTTCAAAATTCGCCCTCCGTGTTCTTCTTTCTATTTTGTCAACAGAACAAAAAAAATGATTATTTTCTAAACTCCTTCTGTTTTGAAGAAGGCATACAGTACTTGAAATATTCACTCTATTAGTTTATCTACCAGACCTGCTGAGTTTATTTTCTCTTGCTATTTCCCATAGACAAGAACTTTATATAGCATACAAGATATAACTAAGGCTTGCATACATTTTTTCTGGTCCAACCTGAAGCCACTTATCTGTGTTTTATTAATTGATGGGAACACAGAATTAGTGTGCAATTCCACCTGTACTGTATATAGTGCACAGAATTCTGGAAATAAGGAATTCTCATCATCAGATGCATGCTTAGGAATGTGCTCGATTCATTTTTTTTTAAAGGGGATCAAATTCTGCATTTAAGGTGAATGAAGTCAGTGAGAAGGAACAAAAGGGAATATGTACTGAATCCATTTTTCTACTGTCAAATAGGCACAAAGCAATTCAACTTATCAGTGCCAAGGCATTCAAGACAATGGTAAAAACAATGACTGCAGATGCTGGAAACCAAATTCTGGATTAGAGTGGTGCTGGAAAAGCACAGCAGTACAGACAGCATCCGAGGAGTAGGAAAATCGACGTTTTGGGCAAAAGCCCTCCACCCTTCAGGCACTCTGCCTCTATTCCTGATGAAGGGCTTTTGCCCGAAACATCGATTTTCCTGCTCCTCGGATGCTGCCTGAACTGCTGTGCTTTTCCATAACCACTCTAATCCAGATTCAAGACTATGTGCCTGGCAAATGGGATTAGGTATTTTGTTTGACCTGCAGAGAGTCTATGGGTCAAAGGGCCTTTTACAGTGTTGAAGGCCTCTAAGACAATAGCTGGAAGACTGGAACAGCACATGTTCAAGTTGCAGAAGCATTGTTTCCAATATAAACTGCTGAGGTTATTTCTTTCAAATGTCCCAGCCTGCTACCTTAAACAGGCAGCAACTTCTTTAATGGGTGAATTAAGGATCTAACAACTACTGAAGGAGCCGAATAAAATTTGGAGATCAGGATGGGATGTGTTCTGCTTTACTCGCTCATAAAAATGGTTCAAAATCTACCCTAAACTATTTTCCAAAATTTGGATATGACTAATGTTTCCCAAACAGCCATTTTGCTTATTAATTAGAAGAATAAAAGAATAGATGCTCTACAGTGTGGAAACAGGCCCTTCGGCCAAACAAGTCCACACTGACCCTCTGAAGATTAATCCACCCAGACCCATGCCCCTACTCTATATTTACCCCTGACTAACATATCTAACACTATGGGCAATTTGAGAAGAAGAAATGTCCATGAACAGTCCAACTAAGATCTGACAGATTTATTTAAAACCACTGTTGCAATGAGTCACTTACTGGAACTTTACAATCAGCAGTGTGAATAAAACATTTGAATTGACACTGCATGAAAATAAAAACTGAGCTCTTTTAATATGTGACTGGATACAAAAAAAAAGCAGCCTTAACATGAACCTCACTATTGTAGCTTACTGAGTAAAAATGCTATGCCGTGTCACCTATGATCCACAGTGGATAGTTTTACATTATGGATTTACTGGGAAATAGCCTTACAAGCAATACAGAATTAGTTTTATTCCGACTTATTGTGCATACGATAGTTTTTTAGATTACATTGTGTGAAACTGAGGACTATGGTATATTGATTTAATGAGAACAATACACTGTATCAGCACACTGAAAATATGAAATATCTAACACTAGCAATTCACTAGATTTAGTACAGCTACAAAATAATTTTACCCTTCTCAACAAAAAGTGATGGAAGCAGAAAAAATTAGAATATTTCGACTGACCATTAAAACAAAAGTGACAAGATTAGTTCATATCAAATTTTACTCTAAAAACAGAATTATTTAAAAAAACTTCAGGTGTTAGATGCATTTTTTCCCTGTGCTATTAATAAATTGTGTATTTCAAAGGATTGTAGCAACACAGAGAACAACTGATTAGACAGTTCTTTCACATTTGGGAATAGCACGGAAGAGAAATGTTGGGTAATAGCGATTCAGTTGGTAAATACATTGCCATATATGGAGCTGATCCAATCTAATAGATTAATCAATTCAACAGAACACTGACAGTTGTGAGTCACTGTATTTTTTGACTGGCTAACAAGAATATATGGGGGAGCGGCAAGAAATTAGTCACCTTGCCACAGAGGTCATCAAAACCAAAATGGAAAAGGTGAAGAACATGCTAAAACAAGTTTGGTTTCATCATAACAAAGACACAGTTCTGAATTTTCTCAAAGTTGGGCTAGCTAGGGTGCCTTTTCAAAATGGTGATGGGCACCTAATTCCAGTATACTAGCCCCCATCTTTACTTCTGGCAATTTCCACCAGCAAGGGATTGAGGCGGGGTGGGGTAGGGGATGGTGGCCAGTCAGTCCGTATGTATCATTCCACCCCTGCTCTGTTCATTTGTGAGGACAGACAGTGTAACACTAATATCCAGTCCCTCTCAACTGCAGTCATCCCCAAACCCACGATTCTAGCTGACCCAGACCCCTTCTGTAAGTAAACATAATTCATGTCTTCCCAGAGGAACAAATGCTCAGCTAAGTTTCAAAAGCTCTACTTATCTGTGCAGAAAAGTATATTCACAATTTGATTAACTATTTACTAAGTTTATTAGAGGTTTGATGTTTGTTCTTACAATGGATTGACCATGAGGGGACTGTTTTAAATGGGTTTATGACAGCAAGCTTTTCTCTTCAGTTTGTAGTGTACTTGAATGAGGCCGATGTTAGATTATTAGAAGGTTAATTTCATTTTAATCTTGGTTTCAAAAACATGATACACAGCCCACAGTGACAATACTTGGTGATTGGCTTGAGTGGATACATGAGAGACACAAAGGAAGAATGAGAGTGTATGGGTATTAGGATGATAGAACATAGAACAGTACAGCACAGAACAGGCCATTCAGCCCACGATGTTGTGCCGAGCACTGATCCTCACGTATGCACCCTCAAATTTCTGTGACCATATGCATGTCCAGCAGTCTCTTAAATGTCCCCAATGACCTTGCTTCCACAACTGCTGCTGGCAACGCATTCCATGCTCTCACAACTCTCTGTGTAAAGAACCCACCTCTGACATCCTTTCTATACTTTCCTCCAACCAGCTTAAAACTATGACCCCTCGTGTTAGCCATTTCTGCTCTGGGAAAGAGATAGAGTCGATAGCCAGAAACTATGCCTCTCATTATCTTGTATACCTCAATTAGGTCCCCTTTCCTCCTCCTTTTCTCCAATGAAAAAAGTCTGAGCTCAGTCAACCTCTCTTCATAAGATAAGCCCTCCAGTCCAGGCAGCATCCCAGTAAGTCTCCTCTGAACCCTCTCCAAAGCATCCACATCTTTCCTAAAATAGGGCGACCAGAACTGGACACAGTATTCCAAGTGCGGTCTAACCAAAGTTTTATAGAGCTGCAATAAGATCTCACAACTCTTAAACTCAATCCCTCTGTTAATGAAAACCAAAACACTATATGCTTTCTTAACATATGGTGGGCATGGAGGTAACATAGGGGTTACGAGAGGAAAATGAGGGGGAGGGTTTGGCACTCTGATATTTATCATTTACAATGCTCTGTTGCTGCAGTAAATGGAGGCAAGTGCTTCCACCTGCTGGTCTGGCACACTACCTACTTCCATTGTTGTACTCGCGGTGGGCCTGACTCCATCCCAAAGTAGACCAAAAACGTGGAAGACAGGGCCTTTTTAAAAGACCAGAATGATCTTCCCATCCCCTCCATGGAAATCCATCCCATAATAAGGAAGCAATTCTGCACTAAACATTGGTCTCACACACACAATAACACCCTACAGTTATCAAGCATCTTTAACATAATAAAACTTTCCAAGTTACTTCATAGTCAATAAAATTTGACACCATGCCAATAAGGAGACATTAAAAGTGTCTTAAAGGAAAGTTGCAGAGAAGCTCATGATCTCAGGAAGTAAAATTCTGGCACTTGGCCTAAGCAACTGAAAATATCTCAGTAGAAATGTCATGTTCAGTCTTGGGCATCCATTTCAAGTAAGGACAGTACTTAGAAAACACAAATTGCGTTTTCAATTACTGCTACTACTTGTATTTTGTTCCAAATTGTACTTAGTTAATTGAATTGAAAAGTTTCAACTGCTCTGGTGGGATTTGAGCTAATACCTGCGGATTATTCTTAACTTCTTGATTATAAGCCCAGTAACATTCCTAGTCATGTTCTAAGAACCACTTAGAAAAGATAAAAATTCCTTGAAAAAATCCAATGATAGTTTACCAGGATGATACTTGGAATGAATAGTTTAACTGTTTTGAAGGATAAAGTAAATTTATCTCATGATAAGGATCATGATGTTATGATTTGGTTTAAAATAGATTAGGAACATGACAGTTTACAGAGAACATGTCTGCCACCTGGTACACAAATTCAAAATAAAGAATTATAATGATAAAATGCTGAACCACTTGGTTATAATAAAACTGTAGAGAAACACAAGTATTTAATAACAAAGACAGGGGAATCATCACTCATGTCCTAGCCAATATCTACCTTTCAATCAACTTCATGAGAAAAAACACAAATCATCTAGTTATAAGCACTTTGTTAACCACATTCAGAAAAACAACTTTGGCACAACATATGATAGTCAGGAATGCCAACACAACCAAAGCAGAACAGAAGGGAAAGGAGAGTAAAATAAATTTAAGGGTTAAAAGGCAGATAGGTACTAACCTGAGAATTAGCACCCACTGAATGAAACATTTCATTCTCTACAGGGCAGGATTGAGGAATACTGAAAAAATCTCAACCAAATAAATTTAAAAGCTGGAGATTTTGAGTTACCCTTCATTTTTGTCATAAATAACATACATGTAAATCTGATTTATTTATTCATAGAGGAATATAAAGGGTTAAGAGCACTTTTTAAGGAATTAGTTTACTTTCCTAGATGTATATTTTTAAAGTAATGCAGCTTCTTAGTTTCTACATTGACTGAATAGTATTTAATACAAAATAAGATTGCAATAATTATTTGTAATGTGTTCTATCTATTCATCTAAACTTTACAAAAAGGGTCATTTTCTGAACGTTTGATTAAATGGCTTCACAATATATATTGTAAAAATAAATACAAAAATGTGTCATACTGCAGTAGGTTGATTTTATTTTGTGTTTGTTGCTTTCCCCACCAGAAATTATCATAATCAGTTCCATTGCCAGCACCCTCCATATGGCATTTATAGTTTAACAGCTGTGTTAAAAAAATGTATTTCAGAGCAACAAAACAACTTAAAACACACCAGCAAGTTTCAAATCACTACATGCAATCCTGCTAGATTAATTGTTAGCATATACCGATCATGTTATTGTTAAATGATTCCATTGTGACCACTTTTGAAATACTGCTTGCTCACTGGTGGTAAGATGTGCAAGCAGAAACCCATAACTTTTTAGTAAGTTAGTAATACTACCTACGGAAAAGAAAAAAACCACTACAGAGGAACCCAAACCTTTTAATAATTGATCCATCCTCTTTTACAATCTCTCTTTGAGCTACATTTGGTATATGGACCTTTCCATGGTTCCCTGCAAAACTTAGAGCCTGGGCAGAAGGAAAACAACACAAATATATAAAAGGGGCACACATTGCTGTACAAACAAGCTATATAACCTTTCAAAGAGTGAAAATAAAATAAATAAAAAGGACACAATCTCCATACTTTTCCTAAGATTGGAAGATGTGACTGTAATTTCAGCGTTAGAGACTCAGCGAAAGTTTGCATGAGATTCCTTATTTCTGCTTATGTAATCATTCACCTTATCATTTTCAGGATTATTCTAAGAAGAATCTTTATGAACCCAACATTTAAAACTTGAATTCATTTAAAAACATATTTGAAATGCTGTCAGTTTTCAAGGTATCCAAATATGCGCTGTTTTGGGTAACATTCCTATTTGTTAGTGTGCATGCAATAATGAGGTATCAGGTAGCATGTAGGATACAAAGAAGTCTAGCTTTTCCTATGCTAAGTAGCATTAACTCCATAAAATCCCAAAGAAGGTTTAACACCCATCCTTCTTGTGTGAGATCTAATTTGAGTGGGTGAGGTCATTTGTGGTGGGTTTTGCCTGGAAGATGGACCTAATAGTTTTAGAGCTTGTTGTATCCCTTAGTTGAAGGGTTGGAGCTCATTCAAAGTGTTTGGCATTTTTCACCATTAAACCACTCCACCAATTCTATCTGCTCACCATTTAAAACATCCTTATTTGTAACAGACTCGTAGACTGAGAAAGATCCAGCTTCCTGACTTAACATATAGTTCAGGATGAAGTGAGAATTGAGCATGCTCACTTGTTCTGGCCTTCTGTATTCACCCTCTTTCCCAGTTTGCTTTCATTATTTACAATTCTTAAATTGATGAATTCAGAACCATTAACTGCTTTGCCATTGGACAGTCGATACATAACGTTGTTATGGTTAGGATACAAATTTTGAAACATAGAATCGCTACAATGTGGAAGCAAGTCATTTGGCCCAACAAGTCCACACCAACTCTCCAAAGAATATCCCGCCCAGACACATTCCCTTGCCCTGTTACTCTACATTTCCCATGACTAATGCATCTAACCTGATTTTAGCATGGCCAATTCACCTGACCTGCACATCTTTGGACTGTGGGAGGAAACCGGAGCACCTGAAGGAAATCCATGCAGTCACGGGGAGAATGTGTAAATTCCACACAAACAGTGGAAATATTCTGCTATGCATTACACACAATGCCAGTTGCCTGGTATTGAAGTTGTTTTTGAAGGAACCTGTGCCAACATTTGTTATGAATTAGTTATATCAGTAATTTATTTAGTATACCAGGTAAGTTTCCCATTGTTTGCTGTATACTACCTTGCTGTCACATTTAAAGTGTACAAACTACAATTACTGTTTAGGAGTTCAGAATAGGACACAGTATTTAGCTCATTCTGCAGGTAACATTTGCCTACTATTGGAATTACAGTGCTGTTCTGTCAACTGTAACCTATCTGATGCCACTCCCCATTCACAGCTTCTTGATTTTCTTTTCATTTAGTGTTCCAATATCCCTCAATGCCATCTGTGCACTGCAGTAGCAGCACATGGAATCCAATTAAAATCACATTTCCTGCTGTTTAGGGAGTGCCCATGGTAGGGGTTGACGGATGGATTTCAGATTTTTCATCAGTTTTTGAAAGTGGATGTGCGAAATAACACAGAAACACCCTCACCTCAGACAGCTGCGGGTTAATCAGATCAGCTGGTAACTGTATTCTCAACAGCGCCAGACCCTGCAATGGCCAAGACTGGCACTAGAAGCAGTCCCGAGAGTTCCCAACAGGGTACTCTTTATGCTGAAAGGAAAAATTCACTGACCTCAAAAGTGAAACCAGTGGGAAAAGCCATTAAGTAGTCAATAATTATGGACATATTAAAATGGGTAGGAGGGCAGTTTGAAAGCCATTTGAGATTTTTATGGTCCCCCCTCAGCACCTACACACACATTTAAAATGAGGCGTTTGTGTATTGCTCCAAGATGTGATTAGGTTTTTAAAATGACCCCCCTAACAAAATCCATTAAATGTAAAATAATTTATCTGCATATTCAATTTTCATTCTGAACTATATTTTATGAAAATTAATTGAATGGAAAGAAAATGATAAGGATTTGAAGATTTTACCATATTAAAATCATCTTTGGCTGTTGGAAGGTCAGATGCCAACTTGGGGTCTCCAAGGTGTTTCTCCATCCTGTCTCCATGGACCACAGTTTTCTTGATGACCTTACTGACTCTGCGGCCCTCAACCTGCTCAGACTGGAATTCAGAGCCTGAAGTCACTTGTGGTTCTGAAAATGTGAGCTATGGGTGCACACAGAAGAATGTAGTGATATTAAGCATTCAACAGATCTGTAAAGAAAATCTGTAAACAGAACAGTATGAAAACACACACTGCTGAAAATATACAAAATGTCAAATGGTGAAAAGGAACTCAGATTGTTATGGCGGTAATTTAAATGGAGGTCTGGTGGGATCAGTGTATTTGAGCTGCTTAGGTCACGGAGACCTGATTGCTAGATTTATGATAGTTTACATTCTGGTGAAGTGGTATTATTTTGGTAGCTAACTATCTGCATTCTTGCTGGGGGTGAGGTATGGGGTCTACAATCTCAGCCCAGAGCCTGAGCAGGCCCACTGAGTTTGTGAGGTGAGGAACAAATACACCTCACAATAGAGCTTTTTTTTTTAAGAAATAAAACATTACATTTGTTTTGAGGGGCCAAGCAAGCAGACCCCTTCAGTTGAAGTGCAATTGTCAATGAACTACCTCATAGAATTCTGGAAGCAGTGCTCGACCATGTCTGTTGCCTGGGGCCCCGCTCTTTGGATGGCGAATCCTGGAGCCTCTAGACAGCAGTAGAGAGGCTGCCTCTATTGGAGGAGAGGGTGAGGACTGCAGATGCTGGAGAGGTCAAAGTTGAAAAGTGTGGTGCTGGAAAAGCAGAGCAAGTCAGCCAGCATCTGAGGAGCAGGAGAGTTGACGTTTGGGCATAAGCCCTTCATCAGAAATAGGTGATGAAAAGCTTATGCCTGAAATGTTGACTCTCCTGTTCCTTGGATGCTGCCTAACCTGTTGTGCTTTTCCAGCACCACACTTTTCAACTCTGACTCTTTTAAGGGGGTGGCTTCCATTTGTGCTGGCAACATATCGGTGAGTGCTCTAAATAGTGCTTAACTGGGGACTTTAACAAACAGATTGATTGCCTGCGGACACATAGTCAATCTATATGCTGACCTGCTCAGGGGAAACTTCCTCAACGCAATCTCATTGGAGCGCTCGTCCAACATGACTCCTTGCTAATCACTAATTCCTGCCTCCATTTCAATCATATTGGGGTGAGCAAAATTGTTCTTATTATTTCTGGTCAGGCATATGACTGTACAAGAGTTTAGATTAGAGTGGTGCTGGAAAAGACTAGCACAGCACAACCCTGAAGAAAGGCTTTTGTGCGAAATGTCGATTTTCCTGCTCCTTGGATACTGCCTGAACTTCTTCAGCACCACTCTAATCTAAACTCTGGTTTTCAGCATCTGCAGTCCTCACTTTTGCCTATATGACTGCGCAATTCGAAAAAGGTCATTGTTTGACCTTTTCTTAGTTATAGATGTACTGTTTAACATATCGATTTGGCATGAAGAAGTGTCACTGGATTCAAAAAAGTTAACTTCCTCTTCACAGATGCTGCCAGAGTTGCCATCTCTATGTTTTGTGAACTATAATACTGAGACGACTGTTCTCTATTCTACAAAGCTGATATCAAATTAATTTGATAGCGAGCATATTAATGCACTGGAATAATAAAGAATAGTAACTGGCTTATGGTAAAAAGAATTGCAGATGCTGAAAATTAGAAACAAAATCAGAAATTGCTGGAAAAATCTCAGCTTGAGTGGCAGCATGAGGAGAGAAAGGAGAGTCAATATTTCAAGTCCATTGACTCTTCATCAGAATTGACTAGCCAGGAAAAGGTTGGCATGTGTGCCAAGGGATGTGGGAAGGGGGAAGGAGTAAATGATAGGTAGAGATGGAGCTTGGAAAAAGAGAGAAAACCAGAGGGGAAATGGGGTTAAGGAGGAGGTACGGGTGAGAGGAGAAGGGGGTTGAGAGGGAGGGATGGAGTGAGAGGATGGAGAGAGAAACAAGCCTTTGGTAATAGACATAGATGTATCAGAGAAACACAAGCAAACATGATAATGTCATGAATTACTCTCTGAACATCCACATTTCCAATGGGAGTCCCTTCACAGAGGAAAGGTACTAATGGCCAACTTCTCAGCTCAAGCTATGGTTGCTGTCGCTAATTGTGGCATTCAAACTGGTGCCCGCAGCTGAGGTCAGTCCAGACAAAGAATACCTTCCTCGCATTGTTTCAGCCAAAAGGTGGTTCATCGACATTCCCTGTCCCAGAGCTGATGAAGTTTTACTCATTATGTTAACCCATATTTTGTCAATTTAGATGTCATACACCTGTTACTCGTTGGCTGGCATCTGACTTCACTGGTGTCTGGGATTTTGGGAGCGGAATTCCAAGACCCACCCCACCTAAGCAATGCCAGTCAGTTGGAGGCTGGCAGATTATCACTGACAGTTAACTCTGCTGGGAACACTGGCCATTACCCATAACGCATCTACTAAGGTCCGAGGATCAATAAATAACCTAGGTCATACATGAACGAGGAGGAAATGAGGGTCATGGAGAGGGGTTCAGAAAAAGGATTGGAGGTGGAATCTCAGCTACTGGAAGTGCTGGAGATTAAATTCCACCCATAGTTTCTAGGTTAGTTGTTCCGGATGGAAGGAAGTGGTTACACAGTAGCTACTATTGCGAAGTTGTTACAAACTTAGAGATCAATGGCTTTCCTCAGTTGAAAATAAATTATTCATGAACTATCAAATTGAGAACAACCTTTGACTTCAGTTACAAACTTATTCATGCCACACATCCTAGGTCATGTCAACTGAATCAAACTTAGCAACTGTTTTGTCATTTCAGTCCAGCACCAAAAGTCGCTCGGCAGCAATATGTCTGATCTTGACCTCGTCCTTACCAATCTGCCTGCTCCTGATGAATCTGTCCAGGACAGTATCGGTAAGAGCGACCACTGTACAGTCCGTGTGGAGATGAAGGCCTGCTTTCACACTGAGAATAACCTTGATCGTGCTGTGTGGCACTGTAATTGTGCTAATTGAGACAGACTTTGAACAGATCTAGCAACTCCAGGCTGGGCATCTACGAGATATTGTGAGCTATCAACAGCAGCAGAATCATACTCCAGCACAATCTGTAACCTCATGGTCTAGCATATTTGCCACTGAATCATTAGTTCAGGGAATTAACCCTGTTCAGTGGTGAGTGCAGGATGGAATGCCAGGAGCAGCACCTGGTGTAACTAAAAATGAGGTGTCAACCTGGTGAAGCTACCCAACAAGCCTACTTGCGTGTCTAAGTAGCAAGCAATAGCCAGAGTTAAGTGATCCCACAACCAACAAATCAGATCTAAGCTCTGGAATCTTGCAACATTCAGTTGTGAATGGTGTTGGACAAATATAAAAAAAATTGTAGGAGAAGGCAGCTCCACAATTATCCCCAACCTCAATGATGGAAAACATTGTATTAGATTAGATTAGATTAGACTTACAGTGTGGAAACAGGCCCTTCGGCCCAACAAGTCCACACCGACCCGCCGAAGCGCAACCCACCCATACCCCTACATTTACCCCTTACCTAACACTACAGGCAATTTAGCTTGGCCAATTCACCTGACCCGCACATCTTTGTGACTGTGGGAGGAGCACCCGGAGGAAACCCACGCAGACGCGGGGAGAACGTGCAAACTCCACACAGTCAGTCGCCTGAGTCAGAAATTGAACCCAGGACGACAGGCGCTGTGAGGCAGCAGTGCTAACCACTGTGCCACCGTGCCGCCCACATAATGCCGAACCCATCGCAACAAACTTCAGCTAGAAGTGCCAATCAGATGATCCACCTCGGCTTCCTCCAGTGGTCTCCAGCCATTTTGATTCACTCCATGTGATATCAAGAAATGTTTGGGAGGCTCTGGATATTGTAATGGCCATGGGCCCTAACAACATTCTAACAACAGTACTGAAGGCTTGCACTCCAGAACTTGCCACTCTCATAGTTAAGCTCCTCTTGTACGGTTACATTTACCCAACAACATGGAAAATTAATTATTATGGACAGAAAATACAATACAAAATAACTCAGCTAATTACTGGCTCATCAGTCCACCCTTGGCTATCAGTGAAGTGATGGAAGGTGTCATGAACAGTACTATCTAGCAGCAACCAAAAAAAAAAGGAAATGCTGGAAAATCTCAGCAATTCTGGCAGCATCTGTAAGGAGAGAAAAGAACTAACATTTCGAGTCTAACTGACCCTTTGTTAAAGCTTTCAAGCAGCACCTACTCAGCAATAACTTGCTCAGTGACGCCCATGTTTGAGCTCCGCCAAGGCCACTCACGCTTCTAATCTCATGGCCACACTTGACAGCCTACACAAAACGGTAATCAATGGGAATTGGGGGAAATCCCACCATTAGTTGGAATCACATACAACACATAGGAAGATAGTTGTAGTAATTGGAAGTCACCTCATTTCTAAACATCTCTGCAGGAGTTCCTCAGAGTAATGCCCTAGGCCCAACCATCTTTAGCTACTTCATTAATGATCTTCCCTTTATCATAAAAGATCAAAAGCGAGGATATTCACCAATGATTGCACAATGTTCAGCATCATTCCTGACTCCGTTAGATACTGAAACAGTCCATTTCCAAATGCAATAAGGTCTGGACAATTTTCAGACTTGGGCTGACAAGTAGCAAGTAACATTCATTTGACACAAATACCAGGCAATGACCATTTCTAATAACAGAACATCTAACCACCACCTTTTGATTTTCAATGCTGTTGCCATCACTGAATCCTCCATCACTGTCAACATCCTATCATTATCAACATTGACCAGAAGCTCAACTGGACCCTCCACATAAAAAGTGTGGCTGCAAGAGCAAATCAGAGGCTTAGCATATTGCAACAAGCAACTCACCTTCCGATTCCCCAAAGCCTGTCCACCATCAACAAGTCAGGAGTGTAATGGGATACTCCCCACTTGCCTGAAATGGGTGCACCTCCAACAACACTGAAGCAGCTTGCCATCATCCTGGATTGGCTCGCTGGATTGGCACAACATCCTCAGATATTCAGTCCCTCCACCACCAATATTCAGTAGCAGTCATGTGAATATCTACAAGATATTCATCAAAGATCTTTAAACAGCATCTTCAAACTTCTTCTATCTTGAAGAACAAGAGCAGCAGATACATGGGAACATCATAGCCTGCAAGTTTCCCTCAAAGCCATTCACCATTGTAACTTGTCATTTCTTCACTATCACGGAGTCAAAATTCTAGAATTTCCTCCCTAAAGGCATTGTGGGTCAACCTACAGCACATGGACTACAGCGGTTCCAGAGGCAGCTTACCATGATCCTCTCAAAGGCATTGAGGGATTAGTAATAAATGGAAGCAACACTCACCTCACACAAGTGAATTAAAAAAAAGACAAAATATGACAAATGCTTTCAGAAAACAGAAGACATTTTGCCAGTCAGGAAAATGGCGTTAAAGCTAACCTCTGACTGTTCACTGTCAGTTTTCAGGACAGTCCGCTTTAAAACTTTTGAATATCCATCTCCATCTTCAATTGTAACTGGTTCTTGCTCTGCACCTTGCATGATGACTTCTTCCTTTTCAGTCCCATCGGGTGACACTAAACGCCTGATAATCTTTCTTGTAACCTAAAGGAAAGGGAACATGAGAAAATAAATGTCTAATAACCTTCTCATTTGCACAATTTTTCATTTCTCTTCAATGTAAATCGATTGCTTTTAGTGATTTAATGTAGTGCAATTTATGTGTCAATATCCCTACCTCTGCCTATATGAGAGGAAAGGGAAAGCCGACCAAGATTGGATAGGCATTACCTTTTTCACAATGGTATTTCCATGTTCATCTGTGTATTGTTCTTCGGTAACTGACTCTGGCAGAACATCAAGCATCTCATCAGCCTAGAAAATTAATAATGCTTTATTAATACCAAATAATTGAGGATAGCTTCTGATTTTTGTTGAATCAATAACCTGTGGCCAAATTGTGCACAAAATTGTCTTAGATTTTGAAGGTTCAGCTGCTGTTCATGTGTCTGCACAAACTTATTTGCATATCAATGAACACATAGGGTTGGATTTTCACTAACCTTAACAAAACCAAATAGAGCAATTAATAATCAGAGCTGCCGTATGTCGCATTTCTGTTTCCATGTAACCATTTTCACAAAGATTGGGCAGGAATCGTCTCCAGAGCAAGCATACTCCAAAGGAGAATGAAACTGAGGGCATTTTGGGTTCATTGAGAATCTTCCTCAAGTAAGTAAATTTACTTTGAGAGAAATTATTAGACTTTAGTAGCTGTTATGTTCGACATTAGTATTAACCATGGACTGAAGGTGGGAAAAGTTTAAAAGGTAAGTGAAATAATTTTGCCTATTATGATAAACCAAGTCTTTTCCCAATGCTTTTACAGAACCAATCCAGACATAGAGTCATAGAATCAGAGAGATGTACAGCATGGAAACAGACCCTTCGGTCCAACCTGTGCATGCCGACCAGATATCGCGACCCAATCTAGTCCCACCTGCCAGCACCTGGTCCATATCCCTCCAAACCCTTCCTATTCATATACCCATCCAAATGCCTCTTAAATGTTACAATTGTATCAACCTCCACCACGTCCTCTGGCAGCTTATTCCATACACGTGAAAAAATTGTCCCTTAGGTCTCTTTTATATCTTTCCCCTCTCACCCTAAACCTATGCCTTCTAGTTCTGGATTCCCTGATCCCAGGGAAAAGACTTTGTCTATTTATCCTACCCATGCCCCTCATAATTTTGTAAACCTCTATAACGTCATCCCTCAGCCTCCGACGCTCCAGGGAAAACAGCCCCAGCCTGTTCAACCTCTCCCTATAGCTCAGATCCTTCAACCCTGGCAACATCCTTGTAAATCTTTTCTGAACCCTTTCAAGTTTCACAACATCTTTCCGACAGGAAGGAGACCAGAATTGCACGCAACATTCCCTATACCTATCAGCCTGCCCTTTCATCCTGACAGGAATATACTTTCTCTGGATTCTTGTTATCTCATTTCTGAAGGCTTCCCTTTTTCCAGCCGTCCCTTTACCTGCGAACATCTGCCTCCAATCAGCTTTCGAAAGTTCTTGCCTAATACTGTCAAAATTGGCATTTCTCCAATTTAGAACTCCAACATTTAGATCTGGTCTATCCTTTTCAGAATGCTTGCTCCGGAGACAATTCCTGCCCAATCTTCGTGAAAATGGTTATTTTAAAACGAATGGTTGCTGGCCGCAAAGTGCTCCCCCACTGACACTTCAATCACCTGCCCTGCCTTATTTCACAAGAGTAGGTCAAATTTTGCACCTTCTCTCGTAGGTACATCCACATACTGAATCAGAAAATTGTCTTGTACACACTTTACAAATTCCTCTCCATCTAAACCTTTAACACTATGGCAGTCCTAGTCGATGTTTGGAAAATTAAAATTCCCTACCATAACTCATTTCTCAATTTCCCTCTGATTATTGGGGGGTCTATAATACAATCCCAATAAGGTGATCATCCCTTTTTTATTTCTCAGTTCCACCCAAATAACTTCCCTGGATGTACTTCTGGGAGTATCCTCCCTCAGCACAGCTGTAATGCTATTCCTTATCAAAAATACCACTCTCCCCTCCTCTCTTGCCTCTCTTTCTATCCTTCCTGTAGCATTTGTATCCTGGAACATTTAGCTGCCAGTCCTGCCCATCCCTGAGCCATGTTTCTGTAATTGCTATGATATCCCAGTCACGTGTTCCTAACCATGCCCTGAGTGCATCTGCCTTCTCTGTTAGGCCCCTTGCATCGAAATAAATGTTGAGATAACAGTTTTGAAATTTGTTTCTTTACTCAGAGAGCTTTATGGGGTTCTAGGCTGCAATTCAACTGCATAATAAACTTCTGAGTGCTTTACATTGGTCACAAACCTATTTTCAACAATCTCTTTATATACTTGGAGGTTTTCTGGGCTTCTCAATGACTACAATTGTGAGAGTTTTGTTCATAAAATGGACAATGGGGGAGACAGCAAGGGTCTCAGCAAATGAAGGGATGAGAGTAAGGGAGTGAGGAGTAGAATGAGGAAGTGAGGCATGGTGGTTGAAGTGGAAAGTAAAGAGATCGAAAAGTTTATCATTATACAGGAACTACTGAGTGCCAGGAGATCTGCCCAGGCCAAGAGTCTCAAGATGGAGGAATGACGACAACAGTGGGATTATTCCCACCTCCCAATTCCTGTTTCTGACAAGTTTGACCCAAAAAGTGTTCACCACCAGGGAGCATTTTAAAGCACAATTGATGTCCACTTATATTTTAAGAGTGGTAAACTGCTTCTTTATGAAACCTGAAAATTGTTTTATTACAAAAGGTGGTTTTTAAAAAAAAAATCAAAGTGTAACGTGTCAATAATCAAATTTTAAATATTTGAAAATGTCTTTAAAAGATCTGCAGAAACATTGACAAGTTTCACTGGTGTAAAATAGTCTTTACTTAACAAATCACATATTTTTGTTAAAAAACTTAAAATCTTTTGAAAGATACATGCTTGTTCCCTATACTTTAAAACAATCCTTTAATGTTAACAGCCTCCTTGAATATTGACAAATGGGTGTAGTCAACAGAAATTCACCATGGTGATTAATTTAGTCAGGTGATGCAACTATTTGTGTGGCGGGGCTTAACTCTGAATCTAATGCAAAGAATTGCCGAACTTGATTTGCACTGAATTTAAAATTACTACCAAAATACCTCTGCTGCCTCAGCGCTCGAGTCCTGGGTTCAATTCCCACCTCAGGCAACTGACTGTGTGGAGTTTGCACATTCTCCCCGTGTCTACGTGGGTTTTCTCCGGGTGCTCCGGTTTCCTCCCACAGTCCAAAAATGTGTAGCTTAGGTGATTGGCCATGCTAATTTGCCCATAGTGCTAGGGGCAGGGGTAAATGTGTCTGGGTCTGGGTGAGTTGCGCTTTGGTGTGGAAGGGCCGAAGGGCCTGTTTTCACAATGTAAGTAAGTAATCTAATTTAATCAAATTTTTGTTTGTATTAGGTGATTGTATGAATTGCGTTGGAATGATGAGGGTAACCTTGCAAAACTGCACCATCTATATTTTTACAAACTTTATAATGTTATGTTTTTGGAACAAAATTCATCCTTGCCATTAAAACCTCTTCATGACGTTTTCTGTGTCATTCCATAAGACTATTTTTAGTAAATGTACAATTTTTTAATAATATTAATAAAATGTCAACAGCCCTTCCTTTTTGTGAGAGCACAGTAAACATTCAGTTCTGAAGAAGGGTCACTGGGCTTGAAACATTAACTCTGATTTCTCTCCACAGATGCTGCTGGATCTGCTGAGATTGTCCAGCAATCTCTGGGTTTTTTTTTCTCTGATTTCCAGCATCTACAGTCCTTTCAGTTTTTATTTAGTAAATATTCATTGGTTAATTTTACAGCATAATAAAATTGAATTTTCAAAACATCTACTTCTTTCCCCATCTTGGATTCACCAACTTCTTCCACTAAGTGGGTTTATCCAATACATAAGATGAAACATTTTGCAACTTACCTAACGTTGAGCAAGTGCAAACAGACAGGGTTAAATATCACCGAGGACTTGTCTTCAGTCTTGCACTTACCTGTTAGGAGTTCTGTCTCCTACCTGCACAACTATTAATAATCAATCATTTATTTGCTATCAACCATAACTAATGTAGTTAACAATACCAAAGTGCTTTGTGGGAGTGTACGGAGATGTCAGATAACATTTGGAGAATTTGCCAAGGTCATGATGCAAAAGAGAAGGATTTTGATGAAAGTTTTGAAAGGTTTAGAAAGATGAAGAGAAGTAGAGTGGCTCAATGATAGAATTCCTGAAAGAAAGAATATGAAGGCTTTATCATTATGGTGCAGAAGACGAAGGACAAAGTATAGCAGTCTGTAAAGATATCAATGTGGGAAGTGATTTTGATTGTAAGGCTGGAAAACAATCATAAATCAGATAAAGCAAAACTATATAGATGTGCATATGATGCTGTACAGCCAGTGGAATTTGACTGGAAGAATCAATCTATACAGTGTTTGCAACTTAGTGTGTGACATATTGCAAGCTGTAGATATTTAGACAACTTCGTGTTTGTGGAAGGAAGAACTAGAGAGGTTGTTAAGAAAAGACCTGATAACGTCATTGATAAAGTGAAGAAGACACAGTTGGAACTATCAAGACACTCGTGGTGAAACAGAGATGGAGATGAGTGAAAGTAAAATTGACTGCTTTGATTTTACAGTGAATGGGAATTGAATAAGAGAGGGACCCTAACTACATTCTTTTTACTTCACCATCCCCAAGGAATTGTTTTGAAATGCTAAAAAAAAGCACAAAAACAATAGATATTTCACAGCACAAGGAATAACAATAGCTTGCAAGGTGACAGAATAAAGAAAGATGGAATATATTTTCCTTTGTCATTATTCTTTACAAAAATCTGTTGTGGATATTAAATGATGATCTGTACTTTACATACTCATATCTTTACTTTCTTAGTAAAAGCAACAAGTTTACGTTACTTTTGCCAGTGAATCTTGAAAAATGGCTATTCTGCGGCCAATGGAACGTAGAGTGAATCTTACAGGAAGATCATGTCAGAAGATCTGTCTGATGGAGGTGTGGCACTCCAAAAGCTTGTGATTCCAAATAAACCCGCTGGACTGTAACCTGATTTTGTGTGACTTCTAACTTTGTCCACCCCAGTCCAGCACTGGCACCTCCACATCAGGAAGGTCATGGATTCATGAGTCCCATTTTGCCTCTTTGTTTGGTTGAGAATTTCATAGGAAAAAAATGACTAGTGAACAATATTTACATCAGCCGGCAAATTGTAGGACAGACAGATCCCCAGTAACAAGGTATTGGATCTCTTCAGGTTATGAATTGTTGTTGGAGTTTTTATAAATGCCAATTTATCTTTAAATCTGACTTTTCATCTCTTTTTCTTAATTCTAAGTTTTCCTCCTCTTTTCATTCCTTCTACCTGATTTGGCATTTATTTCACCCACCTTTTAACCCTCTTTCTCAGTCTTTGTTCTGTACATTTCCCAATTAATCAATCTCATTATTTAAGGAGGTATTGCTCATTCCATTGTTCACCATACTTCAACAAGCCCAACTGCAATTGCTATCATAGTGATAGCTCACAAAACCTATTGATAGCAACTTCAGGGTTAAAAAATAAGCAAGCGGAAGGGCTTAGGGATAAAACTAACATGGTTTATAAAATCCTTACTTCAGCATATTCTGCACCATAAATTAATTAACAAAAAAGAAAGCAGTTCCATCAGAAAAAAAACATTTACAATTTAAACAAAGTGTAAATGTAAATTTTCTAAAAATTGGTACAAAGTCAACATAAGTGAACCTGATAAGTGAGTAAGGATCTTCCAACATTACCCTGTTGTCCAAACCTATCACCTCCCATTTGCATCCCCCCAACACCTCTCCCCCCAATATGCAATAGAAATAATAATAGGATGAATTATCACATGATAAGGATGAACCATGACTAATTAAGTACAGTATTTCTAAGTTCCGTTTATATGCAGAGCAAAAAAATTGTTGATCAATATTTAGAGATTCAATTCCAATATCTGAAAATACAAGTATTCTTTCCTGCTCCTGATGGGTTATATTTGCAAAATTAACTGGGGTCAGTCAATCATAACTTCATGCATAGATGAAAATTATGTAATCTCCAAAACAGAAAATTTCAAATGAAAATAAGAATGATCAGTAGCAGAAAACATCAAAAGCCACATCATTTAAAAGAATAGTGTAAATAAATAAATAGGCAAGAAGTTATTTTCTACATCTTAAAACAGGTGACCTTCATACAAAAGTTCATAAAATGCTACAAACCACACCACTCACGCCATGCCACAAACCCTAGCATGCATCAGTGGAGAAAATTAATACTTCTAATTCCGTGCAGAAAAATAGAGTGAATTAAATTCAAAACTAGCACATTCTACGCTTGATCAAAGACTAACATTCCAGTTGGTACCTGAATGATCACCCGCCGGCGGATGACCCTGGTGGTTACTGTCTCCTCATCAGAACTGCTTTCCAGAGCCCCCAATTCTTCTGCTATTTCCTAGTGAAGGCAGTCAAGTAGATAGGGTTGCAAAGCTGACACACTGAAGTCTCATGTTATTATATACCTGAAAGGCTTGTTCTTTTTAACTTGCTCTTTGACATATTCTTCTTATTTTTCTGAAGGGATTATTTCATATATCCAATGAGTAATGGATTCCTGGTTGTCATATATTTGTGTTCCCTCATCTGACATTAATCAAACTAAATTACATTACTGACACTAAAAAGAATTGAGATATGAAAGGTTTTCTCCAAAGGCTAATTGAATCTTAACAACATTATAGTGTTTAAAAAGTTATTGAAATTTATGGAATAAAATATTAAACTTTTAAAACAACTGTGAAGTACTTTACGACTAATCTTTATGTTCATGTTTAAATTTTTTAAAGATTTCCTTCCTTTACAGATCTTCTTCACGACAAAGGTCTACTAGTAGCTACTTTCAAGGCTTTCACAATACTATTCTAAACAGTCTGAGATACAAAGAATGGACTGGAATGGCATTCCCATTGATACTCCTTTCATCTATATGAAAAGATGGAAAATATCTGATTTTTCTTTCCAATGACACAGCTGAAATATGAATCAGTGGCACAATACATGTGGCCACCAAAATTGCTGTGCACATCCAAATTATTTTCAGTAACTTTGAGATAAATATCAGACTGAACAGGCACATTTAAGTTTCTAGCTAACATAAAAACAGTTTATTTTAACATAAAACCAATTTATGGCAAAAATAATTTTATATTGCAAAAGAGTACATGCATTATTCTCCTTAGAAAGGGTGGATGTGACCTCAACAAAAGGTAAGAATGATTGCTAATTCTTATATTATAGACTGGTATGCTGATATTGAGAAAAGCATTTTGGAATAAATGCAGATATTGTTAAAACCTTGTCTGAACTTATTCTGATAATGTTAATAACACTCAAGAAAATATCTTCTGACCAGCAAGAAAAATTGATCATATGATAACTTTCCCCAAAGTTCTCCAAAGAAGCATAATCGGACAAAAATTGAGAGTGAACCAACGAAATTAAAAAACTTGATGGAGATGACATGATTCAAAGAGAGTCATAGATTTATATAGAGAAGTGGAGAGATAAAAAGTGTCAGGGATGGAATTCCTCAAAACTGGAAGGAAACAAGGAAATGGAAAAATGGCTGTACTTAGAGAGAAAAAAAAAATGGATTCAGAGAGATGTCACAAGATGTCACCTCCATTTGAATATGGAGGTGTTCCAGCTTTGGGAGTATTGAGAGTCATTAAGCATAAGGACAATGGGTGAAAGGAACTTTTGCTTGTTAGGATTCAGTACTTTGGATGAGGACAAGTTGTTTTGTGTGAGTAGTAGAAAGAAGAATTCCCAAGAAAATATTGGAATATCTGCACCGGAGGGTGAAAATCAGAATGCTCATGTAGCAATAATTACTAAATTAGCTGGTAAATGAAAAATCAATTGGGAACAGTGATAACACTGCTCATTGATATTGCTAATCTTCTAATATTAGATACCTTCATACTATTAGTTGTTCAGTTCAGATTCTGGGTAGTCATAGCTGATACCTTGTGTTTGTAATTTGTCAACCTTATATTTTTATGGATCTATGACCCTGAGAAAAGAGAGTGAAATTTAGTTATGTAAAAGCAGAAATCCAAGCAATTGACACTGCTCTTATGGAATCCAAACAAAACAAGTGCCCATATAAAATCATCAGGCTGAATCTTACATTTACTTGGCTACGTGGCAGTTGAGTTTTTTTTAATGGTTTGTTTGTCATGAGGCCTGTTGTATTTTCTCACTGAATCTTAGCAAACTCATCACATTAATGACCTAACCTGTGGCATCCCTCTCATCTGATTCTGGCCACATCTTATTATTCCTGGAACAGTACCAGGATTTCACCGAACTGATCACATCCCTGGTATTGCCATCTTTAAGAGGCTGCTGTTCACCTGGGAAGCGCTGCCCTGTACAATTCCTGACGTTTGCCCTAGACATGGCAGACAGGGCAAATTTGGTGCATGCTTTGTGACAGAGTTCTGGAAGTCCAACAGGACAGGGTGTCTTTCTCCCCCAGGGCAAGAGAGGAGGCCACAACACCAGACCAAGCCAGCCTGATCCAGGCTTTCCTGTACATAGTTCCAGAAAGCTATGTGGGGAAAAATGGCTATTTCCTTCCCCACTCCACCAGTATCGTCTCTCCATTGCCTCACACCATCTTTCACTGAGGCTCATGCTCTGCCACACTCACTATTACCCCTAACATTTACCTCACTCAATACCCACACCAATCCTGACACAATTAACCCTGCCTGGCCTCTGCTCTGCATGATCATTTGCTTGGGGCACCTCCCCAACTGCATCACAGTGATAATTGTGTCACCCACTTTCATCTCCCTTAATACCAGCCATTGTCTCATTCTAGAAGGAAAACAGCCCTCATAGGGCACAAAGAGTTATGATGAAGGGTGGACTGCCCAACACGTGACTGCTTACATCTTATGGGAGGAGCATCCTGATTCTCTCTGTCCCAAACAGCTGACTGGCCAGGTCCAATCTCTTGACTTACTGTGCCCGGATACCTTGCCCGAAAGCAACTCCCATTTGATTTATTTATTTATTTACAGAATGAGGGTATCATTGGCCAGACCAGCAATTTATTGCCTGTCCCGAAGTGTTCAGAGGGCTGTTTAAAGTTAACCACATTGCTGTGGGTCTAGACTTCCATGTAGGCCAGACTAGGTAAGATGGAAGTTTCCTTCCCTAAAGGACATTAGTAAATCAGAATGGTTTATTTCAATAATCAACATTGGATTCATGGTCATTATTAGACTGCTAGTTTCAGATTTTTTTTATTGAATTCAATTTCACCCTCTGCCCTGGTAGGATTCAAATCCAGATCCACAGAACATTAGCAGGGTCTATGCATTAATTCTCTTGTGATAATACCACAAGACTATTACCTCCCCAAGTGACCTGACTGAGGCCTTATGACAACCATGACAAGCTTCCTGACTTTGTGACTTTTTACTGCACTGAAAAGCAAGGAAATGCAACAGTACTGACAGCCTGGTACCCCCAGTTGAGGGAACAACTGGCAAAAAGAAAGGCAAGGCTATGAGCATCCAAGTAGGTTCAGAGTTAGTGAGCACTTTGACAGGCCAGAAATATAGCTTGGTCCAGTCCATGAGCTGAGTGCATATTCCTGAATGTACTGAATCCTTGGCCTAGCTATACAGTGATAATTGCTAGAGCAACCCAAGGTGTGAGACTGAAGTACTGTAAAGAAGAGTGCTGTAAATGAATGGGACACATGCCCACAAGTGTTCTTATAGGCACATATCAGGTGCCAATATTGCTCGTGACTGGTGTCCACAGAATGCGCCCCAACAAGTTAGTGCCCAGCATTCAACAAGGAAGTGGCAAGTCACCAGGTATATGCTCTAACTTTCATATCTCTTGATCTCTTGCTTATTTGGCAGGATGGGAAGCTGAATATTAATGAGATGAGTTGCAGCATTAATAAGGCGTTTAAAAATACGAATTAGCATTGCACTGCTCCCTAGTGAGAAACTTCCAACACCACTTGACAAGTTATTTAAGATGCAGTAAGTTGCTTCCAATGTCAATATAGGACTCACAACACATCTTGCACATTTCTGCTAAAATCTCACCACAAACTATGTCAATTAGGCCCCTATAAGGTCCTACCCTTAGTTTCTCTTGCATCATATTATTTTCATGAAAAGGAATGTTCAATATTGCTGTGACAATCTTACCTTTTCAAGTGTTTTCTCCCCAAAGGCCTTTTTCATTTTTTCTGGCAGCTCCTCAGTTGTTTCCACAATAGTGGGGCCAGTCGTTTGGGAAGCATGCAAACCCTCATAAATTTGAACTTCATCAGGTTCCTGAACAATGGGACTTTCTTCCTCTATCCTCAGTGTTACCATTTCTTCAGGCTGTTCAATTGCCCCTTTCCCCTGGGCATCATGTTCCAGTTCCTCACCTTTTCCTTTTTGCAAATTAGTTAGTTCCCCATCAGATTCTGCAGACTCTTGTTTCCCCAGTCTGTACAGAAAAATATTCATGACATGTAAGTATTCCAACCATTTGGCTATTATAAGTGACAGCCAAAGTTTCCCTCATTAAGTTGACTTTCCACTAAGTTTGACCAATAGCAGTAAAAACCATAAAGCTGCATTAATTGATGTTTTAATATTCAACTGGGCAATTTACAGATTAATTCAAACTTTGAAAATGACCCATTATTGCATACTTGAGATAGGTTCCAAACTGACCATCAGTAAAAACACAAATATAATCAAATGCAAATCACTCCTATGCCAACAATTTTCCATATAATCTGGCTGATTCTGGTCAAACTCCAGCAATAAAGCTAAGTGAAACATTTGGGGAGACATCAACAGGAAGCTTCTTTGGATGAAATCAAGGATCGTTTCCCTGGTAGTAACTTGTAGCCTCATGATTTCCTGTTCCTACCGTCTCCACATTTCCTACCAACCTCAAGTGTGAATCAAGTGTTGGGACATTTAAATAAGGGTACAATTGTGGTGCCATCCTGGGCACTTCCTATTTGCTGCAGACTCCACTTCAGGTTAACATCTGGTTTTAGGAATTTGTTCCAAATCCACGTCTGAACTCTGTAGAACACATATTTGTATCACCCGACTTCTCCTTGTGGTAATTTGTGTTTTACTTTATGGATTGTCAAAAAGGAAACTGATGCAAAGACCTAACTACAATAATAATAACTAATAATAATCACTTTGGTTTAGAATTGTGTTTAGTTTCTAATACACAGTTGACCTTTATATAGTGTCCTAATTTGTTAATTAATAGAACTTCTTGTAAACCAGGTTTTTAAGCTCTATATTGTGAATCAAACTGGCAAGGAAATGTTTTAAGCTCGAACTGGCTTCAGGCCAACTACTGAAGCGGTCTTGACACTGCCTCAAAGAAGCATGTAATATTAATGTAGAAATAAAGCCTTGCACTTTTTTTTAGAAAAATTTGGATAGTGAAATCAAATCCCAGAAGAAACCTAACAAGGTGAACAACTATTCTTACCAAAATAGCTGCCTTCATGTAGTAAATATCAAAATTTTAAGTCCGGTTCTTACAATATTGGATCATAATTGAAATATAATGCACCATCAACTGTAGCTATCTTTAGCTTTGTGCTGAACAGGAGGACATTATAGGGTCACTGAGAGATGGGAGTTAAACAGTTTACTTTCTCTGTAATGTGAGAAGTTTCACATTAGTAAACACCAGGAATCTAAACTCAGCTACTAAAAGATAGAAATTATGATAAATGACATTCCTGTATGAATATTGAACCAAGTTTCTATGAAATCCTTCACTGTACTCTCAACCATCCTGTTTAGTAGTAAAGCAGCACTTATGTAAGCATCCAATGTATAATCGAGATAAAAAGAGAAAACAAAGTTAAAACTAATTTAACAATTAGCTGGAACATATAAAACTTTTGAACTTGAAGTAGATGAAACCTTACATGGACCGTTCCCTTTGAGCGTCAGAAAGTGATTTCTCCTTTGCTTCATCATCTTTTCCTTTTTCAGCTTGTATCAAGGGCTTTGACATGGACTGTTCATCCACGGACTCTTTTGACTGATCTTGTGACTTTGCTGTGGCTTTCGGGCTTTCTTCCTGAGGTTTACAGCAACTGATGGAACTGTCTTCCTCTGAGACAAGAGGTGGTTGTGTTTGAAAGCATTCACCATGGTGTTCACGAACTGCTTGGGCTAGATCACTGTATAGCTCTCTACAAGCTGGTTGTCCAAATCTCATGGTCTTTGGACTGTACAGGTCATCTGAAAGTGCAGAGAAACCTGCAAGCAGAAATAACAGTGCTTACTGTTAGTTGCTATTATTAACAATTCTAGGAAAGCAATGTGTTTACAGGTCTGAATATTTACTCTAGTTGCCTTTTGTGACGATGTATTCAATAGATATGCATCTAAAACACTAATGAATATTCTATCCCTGCTATTTATTAATTCTAAAGATGAACAAGCGATAGGTATGACATGAGAAAGCATTAGGCAGAGCACTGACTCACTAGACTGCACCTGAAAGACAAGCTTGGAGTACTGATTTAGGAGTGGCCTTTAAATAGTCACCATTTTTGTTGGGGAAGAATCGGGTAACTTAGAGGAAGTAGGGCATGTAGATTTTGGACAGCATTGCGGAGGTACATAAATATGAGGTGCAATAGTGAGAATCAGGTTTGTTTCCCTTGTTTACTATTATTTGCTTTTCCACTGGATGTGAACATCACTGTCAAGGCTAAACTTTACTGCCCACTCCCAACTGCCCATGAACTGAAAGGTTTACAGTACCATTTCAGAGAACATTTAAGATTTAACCACATGAAAGTGGATCTAGAGTGATGCAATAAGGATGTCGAGATGGGTTTTCATGATGATCAAGAATAGTTTCATGGTCACTATTACCATGATGAACTTTATATTCTAGGTTTTTATTAACTGAATTTAAATCCTATCAGCTACCCAAAGTATAAAGCCTGGACCTTTGAACTGTGAGTCCAGACCAACATCCAGATGCCAACCTCACTCCCAGCAGAAGGATGGATGAAAAAAAGAACTTTTAAAAAGTTGATTTTTTTAAATTGCCTCCTAACGTAAAACTAGTTTTTGTGGATTGGTTGTCAGCTTCTCATTCCTATTCAATAGAATGGAAATTAAACTTGGGGCAAGGAGGGTGGATGCTGAACTTTTCACAGGCAAATAATATCATCAACTGCAAACATGGAAGCGCTACAGCAACATGGAGTTGTGGGTGTCTTTAACAAGCATTGTATGGGACATTGGGCTGTCAGCGGAATGGAGCTGTACTCTTGAGAACTGAATGGCCAGCTGCTTCTGCAATCTCTGCAGAACCAGATCTCAGGAGAGGATCCTACGGGATGTACAAGCAGTCTCACAAAGACTGACAGTTACTGTATCCAAGTAACCAAATTATTTACTCATAGACTCAGAAAAGTATAGCACAGAACAAGCCCTTTGGCCCACAATGTTGTGCCGAGATTTAATCCTAATGTAAAATATAGTAACTTAACCTACACACCCCTCAGCTCATGATATCCAAATGCATGTCCAGCAGTTGCTTAAATGCCCCCAGTGACTGCTTTCACCACCACAGCTGGCAACGCATTCCATGCATTCACAACTCTCTGCATAAAGAACCTATCTCTGACTTCTCCTTTACACCTTCCTCCTAATATCTTCAAACTATGACTTCTCGTACCAGTCAATCTTGTCCTGGGGAAATAGTTGGTGAAGAATCGGGTAACCTTGAGAGTGGTGGGGCATGTAGATTTTGGAGTGCATGTGTAGAGGCGCAATGAGAGGGGGAATGATTAAAGGGAGGTGGTTTTACACTGGGCATGCACTGAAAGGCCCACAAAGAATATACTCTCTTTACCAGCTTTTTCAAGCATGTTTTTGGGGTGGGGGCGGAGAGGTCAGGAAGAAGATCGCAGGTTAGGAAGGCAGTGCTGAGTTCGAAGGATTTGACTGAGACAAGGTGGGGGAGGGGAAATGAGGAAACTGGAGAAACCTAAGTTCATCCCTTGTGGTTGGAGAGTTCCTAGGTGGAAGATGAGGCGCTCTTCCTCCAGCCGTTGCTATGGTCTGGCGATGGAGGAGTCCAAGGACCTGCATGTCCTTGGTGGACTGGGAGGGGGAGTTGAAGTGTTGAGCAATGGGGTGGTTGGGTTGGTTGGTCCGGGTGTCCCAGAGGTGTTTCCTGAAACGTTCCGCAAGTAGGCGGCCTGTCTCCCCAATATAGAGGGGGCCACATCGGGTGCAGCGGATGCAGTAAATGATGTGTGTGGAGGTGCAGGTGAATTTGTGGTGGATATGGAAGGATCCCTTGGGGCCTTGGAGGGAAGTAAGGAGGAAGGTGTGGACGCAAGTTTTGCATTTCTTGCAGTTGCAGGGGAAGGTGCCAGGAGTGGAGGTTGGATTGGTGGAGGGGTGTGGACCTGACGAGGGAGTCACAGAGAGAGTAGTATTTTCGGAACGCTGATAGGGGAGGGGAGGGAAATATATCTCTGGTGGTGGGGTCCGTTTGGAGGTGGTGGAAATGACGACGGATGATACAACATATATGGAGGTTGGTGGGGTGGTAGGTGAGGACCAGTGGGGTTCTGTCCTGGTGGCGAATGGAGGGGCGGGGCTCAAGGGACGAGGAGTGGAAAGTGGAGGAGAGCATCGTCGATCACGTCTGGGAGGAAATTGCAGTCTTCGAAGGAGACCATCTGGGTTGTACGGTATTGGAACTGGTCCTCCTGGCGGAGGAGATGAAGGAATTGGGAGTGCGGGATGGCGTTTTTACAGGGGGCAGGGTGGGAGGAGGTGTAGTCTAGGTAGCTGTGGGAGTCAGTTGGTTTATAGTAAATGTCCGTGTTGATTCGGTTGCCCAAGATAGAAATGGAAAGGTCTAGGAAGGGGAGGGAGGAGTCTGAAACGGTCCAGGTAAATTTGAGGTCAGGGTGGAAGGTGTTGGTAAAGTGGGTGAACATCCTCGTGGGAGCACAAGGCAGCGCCGATACAGTCATCGATGTAGCGGAGGAAAAGGTGGGGGTGGTACCAGTGTAGCTGCGGAAGATGGACTGTTCCACATATCCTACGAAGAGGCAGGCATAGCGGGGGGCCATGCGGGTGCCCATGGCTACTCCTTTGGTTTGGAGGAAGTGGGAGGATTGGAAAGAGAAGTTATTCAGGGTGAGGGCCAGTTCAGTCAGTCGAAGGAGGGTGTCAGTGGAAGGGTACTGGTTGGTACGGCGGGAAAGGAAGAAGCGGAGAGCTTTGAGTCCTTCATGATGGGGGATGGAGGTGTACAGGGACTGGATGTCTACGGTGAAGATAAGGCATTGGAGACCGGGGAAGCGAAAATCATGGAGGAGATGGAGGGCGTGGGTGGTGTCCCGAACGTAGGTGGGGAATTCTTCGACTAAGGGGAACAGGACCGTGTCGAGGTATGCAGAGATGAGTTCTGTGGGGCAGGAGCAGGCTGAGACAATGGGTCGGCCGGGGCAGTCAGGTTTGTGGATTTTGGGCAGGAGGTAGAAACAGGTGGTGCGGAGTTGTGGGACTATGCGGTTGGAGGCGGTGGATGGGAGATCCTCTGAGGTGATGAGGTTGTGGATGGTCTGGAAGATGATGGTTTGGTGGTGGGAAGTGGGGTCATGGTCAAGAGGGCAGTAGGAGGAGGTGTCCGCAAGCTGGCGTTTAGCCTCAGCGATGTAAAGGTCGGTGCGCCAAACTACTACCGCGCCTCCCTTGTCTGCATCTTCCTCATAGCCTCGCTGCAGTCCACACAGTGGCCAGTACTCCCAAAGGCACTACTGAAATGTGAAAGCTCTCAGCTCATTAATTGGTGAGGAGCACTGTCAGGCAGACTACACCCCCATTTATCTCCTGCTGAGGGGTGGAGTGCTTGTCTCAAGCAAATTAAAGGGCCTTCAGCCATTTTATTTGCTGCAGAAACAGCCAGACAAGCAAAGACAGCCTCGCCCAACTTCAAATGCAATCCATCATGTTTCTTTAAAGGAAAGATAACTGCATTCACTAAAACACAAACTCGAAAAGCAAATGGCTGAAAATCCATAATTTTATTGGTGAAACCCTGCTGGAACTCTGGGGTGGACTGCGAAAGGGCCACAAGGTACACTGAGCCACAGCCCTCCCTTAGGTTTTTTGCTGGGTCTTGTTGGCTGTTGTGCCCCAAACAAGGTCAGTACTATAGACACACAAGAGCAAACAAAAAACTACCTTGGCACTCTTACCAAAGAAGGCAATGAGTGCAACCACTTGCCAGTTCTGAAGAACACCTCAACAACTCTCAAGGTCTGCAACAGAGGTGCCCAGTCATTGTATGTGCTGAATGTCAATATTTAAACAAATTGGTCGGTCTTTATCCCGTCATCATTGGCGAGTGTAACTTAGCATGTATGGCAGGGTCTCTGACCTAGTTGTGCAGTTGTACTGAATGAAAATCTATTTCCACTTCCGAATGTTCCTTTCTAAGTTCAAATTAGGATTGGCTTGCATTTTTGGCACTGACAGAAAACTATTGGTTGCAGATTGGTCAACTGTTCTGCCTACTATTCACTGAAAGAAGTCAATGAATAAGACAATTTGGTGTACAATAGATTATTTATCCATCATTAGTTTTCTATTGATGCTGTAAATCTTCCTGAGTTGATTTTTACCGAGTGTTACATGTTAGTTCTCTTACATTTTAGGAATTGCACTTACCTTCACTGTGATCCAGTGCTATTGTTTGTTCAATCTCTGCATAAGTGCGGGAGACATGCTCTCTGCTGGGTGAAATCTGTGTAGTTTCCAATAAACTGATAATATCCATCCGATTAATTTTGGTCAATGTCTCCATTAGTTTTTCATCTTTAAATAAAAGGAACAAAAATGTTGATAGATTATATACTTAATAAATTATCTTTTACACCTGTCAAAGAACTGAAATAAAATGCACAAAATAAGATAATGTGTTCTTTTTTTCCAGTCTAAAGTTCGAACTTCATAAGTGTCAAGGCTCTCACCAGCATAAAATTGTTTTAGTTTAAAATTCCACACTCTCTGGAAGCACATTTATATTCTCAACCAATCTACTAGGACAACATTAGGAAGAAAGAAAAGGAAACATTAATGAGACATCTGAACAAAATACTGCCTATGTCTCAGGGTTTAGACAAACAGACAAACGAGCTTTTATAAATATTGAACAATGCCTGTGAAGAAATAGCAGACTTATCTAGTAGGCAAAATTTGATACCTGTAATAAAAAGCCTGTATAATTAATCTGATAACCTTGGCTGAATACAAATGCATGGGGAAGAACGGAGAATGAAATTGCAGGGCAAAAAAAGTGTATGAAAATAGAGCAGTGGGTCTTCAATTGTTGTATAATTCCAATATGACTTAGGAACTGTACATTCATACGTATGTAAACATAAACATGCAGAGTGCTATCACTAATAACTGCACTAAGTGGTCTGCAGCACATTGTATGATGTGATGAAACTCCAGCATTTGTGTCTAAAAGTGTGATTATTTTGAAACCATAAAGAACTACAAGACTTACATAATGGGAACATATGTCTGCGAATAAAACCCAAGAATCATAAAAAAGATAAAATGCTGATTTAGATTGAGAAAAATCAATCCAAATTAGTGCCAGAGTAGGGGAAAAATAATTGAGTGATGCATGCATAAACAAAATGGCTTCCTCCTCAGCAACAAACTCAAAACTCCAGCTCAGAATGATTTGGGAGGCCAATGATGCCATTGAGGAGTATACAAAAGTGTTGTGACATTTTCTAAAAGATACTGGTGAAAAGCTTCAGTTACATATTTTTATGGCCAGGAGGCAAAGGGTTAGATCCATGAAGTAGCTGGGAGATGAGACAGGATGGCAGCAAAACCTAGCCAAAATTGGAAAAAGTCAGCATACACCTTCAGTCAAACTTAACCACTGGATCCATTAATATGAATTTGAAAGCCTGAAACAGGAATCAGGTGAGCCTGTTGATAATTTACTAATGAGACTATGAACATAGCCAGCAAGTGCTAGTCCAAAGAAACAGACTAGATTAGATGCCCTATAGTGCGCATACAGGCCATTTGGCTCAACAAGTCCACACCGACTCTCCAAAGAGTAACCCACCGAGACCCAATTCTCTCTGACTAATGCACCTAACACTCGACAATTTAGGATGGCCAATCCACCCGACATTCACAGATAAAAGGATAGTAGATCGGCTCACTTAGGAGCTCAGCAAACCCTGATGTATAAAAGCAGTAATTGGTAAAGACAAGCTCACAAATATCATGAAGCCACAAACAGAGAAATGAACACACTGGCTACCCAAACAGCTAGCTTGCAATTAAGTCAAGTGAAAGGCAACACAGTGGATGCAGTGAAATTGCAACAAAAGAATGCACACTGGAAAGAGAGAAAGATATGCAAGTACTGTAGATGACATACAAGTTTACAAAAGCAATGCCTTGCTTTGGATCAAGCTGTGGATAGAGTCATAGAGATGTACAGCATGGAAACAGACCCCTTGGTCCAATCTGTCCATGCCAACCAGATATCCCAATCCAATCTAGTCCTACTGCCAGCACCCAGCCCATATCCCTCCAAATCTTTCCTATTCATATCCCCATCCAAATGCCTCAAATGTTGCCTTTGTACCAGCCTCCACCACTTCCTGTGGCATCTCATTCTATACACGTACCACCCTCTGTGTGAAAAAGTTGCCCCTTAGGTCTCTTTTATATCTTTCCCCTCTCACACTAAACCTATGCCCTCTAGTTTTGGACTCCCCAACTCCAGGGAAAATACTTTGCCTATTTACCCTATCCATGCCCCTCTTAATTTTGTAAACCTCTATAAGGTCATCCTTCAGCCTCTGATGCTCCAGGGAAAACAGCCCCAGCCTGTTCAGCCTCTCCTTATAAGTCAAATCCTCCAACCCTGGCAACATCCTTGTAAATCTTTTCTGAACCATTGTATCCGTTGCTCCTGATGCAGTCTCCTCTACATTGGGGAGACTGGACACCTACTAGCAGAGCGCTTTAGGGAACATTTCTGGGACACCCACATCAATGAACCACACCACCCTGTGGCCTAACATTTCAACTCCCCCTCTCACTCTGCCGAGGACATGGAGGTACTGGGCCTCCTTCACCACCGCTCCCTCACCATCAGACGCCTAGAGGAAGAACGCCTCATCTTCCGTCTTGGAACACTTCAACCCCAGGGCATCAATGTGGACTTCAACAGTTTCCTCATTTCCCCTTCCCCCACCTCATCCTAGTTCCAAACTTCCAGCTCAGCACTGTCCCCATGACTTGTCCTGCCTATCTTCTTTTCCACCTATCCACTCCATCCTCCCCCCATCCCCGACCTATCACCTTTATCCCCTCCCCCACTCACCTATTGTACTCTATGCCACTTTCTCCCCACTCCCACCCTCCTCTAGCTTATCTCTCTATGCTTCAGGCTCTCTGCCTTTATTCCTGATGAAAGGCTTTTGCCCGAAACGTCGATTTTACTGCTTCTCGGAACTGCTGTGCTCTTCCAGCACCACTAATCCAGAATCTGGTTTCCAGCATCTGCAGTCATTGTTTTACCCAATATCCTTCCTATAACAGGGCGACCAGAACCACACACTATTCCAGAAGAGACTTAACCAACGTCCTCGTCATGACGTCTGAACCCCTACTCTAGTCAGATCCCACCCTGAAATGCAACAGTTTTGGCACCTTTTTCTCAGGAAAGATATACTGGTATTGGAGGCAGTTCAGGGAAGGTTCACTAGGCTGATACAGACTATGGTTGGACTATCTTATGAGCCAAGATTGAGTAGGTTGGGCCTGCATTCATTAGAATTTCAGAGTAAGAAGTTATTGAAAGATACAAGATACTTAGGGGATGGGACAGGATAGATGTTTTCCTTTGTGGGAGAGTCTAGGACTAGAAGGTATAATCTCACATTGAGAGGTTACCAGTTTAAGACAGGTAAGAATGAATTTCCTCAGAGAGTGGTGTATCTGTGGGATTCTTTACCACAGAGCATTGTTGAGGATGGGTCAATAAGTATATTGAAGTCTGAGATAGGCAGATTTTTAAGCTGTAAATGGAATCAAGAGATATGGAGAAATGGCAGAAGAGAGGAGTTGAGGATTATTAGGTCAACCATGACCTCACTAAATGGTGGAATTGACTTGACAGGCTGAATTGCCTTCTTCTGCTTCTACACCTTATAGTTAAAGACAAGAATGCAGACAAATGTAGTCAGCTGGATTTGAACCAACAAGGTGAGACCTAAATGAGTTATTAATCCATCACCTTAACCAATCAGCCACAATTACCAAGCTGTCCTAACGTAGAAATATATTGCCATTCCTTCACTATTACTAGATGCAGGTCTTGGTACTCTCTTCCTACAGTACTGTATGCCAATACCAGATGGACTGTAGCACTTCAGGGATGTGGCTCATCAATAATTTCTCAGGGATAATGAGCAATGGACAATAAATACATGTCTTGCCAGTGACACCCACATTCAATGAAAACAAAATCATGGTTAGATGACGGAAAGACATGGTGCCAGAGTCACACTGGGAAGGTCATAGTGTTACTTTCTAAAGGAGGCCAAGGCACCACACAAGCAATTTCTGTGGCTATGTTTCTAGGGACAATATAGCAAGCTCTGGGACTATTTGCAAGGAAGAATAAGTCAATTTTAATCAAAACTTAGATGCCATGATAATTCAGGTCACCCTCAACCTTTGCTCAGAACTGGAGCAGGCAATCTAGATGAAAGTGAGGCAACGATTACTCATGGCAGTGATTGGTAAGGTTCATGCGATAAGAAACTGCTTGCTCTAGTTAGCTCCAAATGTGCAGTTAATTTGAGAAGATTGGTGTCAAAAAAAGTAGTTTACTATTCCTACGCCACATGTTGGTTTCCACATTGGATCCATGGGAGGATGCCATGAGAAGTAGCCAAAGTGGCTGAAATTTTGTTTGAGGAAATCCAATCCTGAATTAATGACAGGAATGCACAATGGATGAGGAGTAATGAAGGACTAAAATAGCAATTTGGTGATGGAACTAGGAAACAATGAGAAGGTCAGGCTGGACTGAGAACAACTGACAACAAGTGATCAATTCTGTGTTAAGTCTTGACACATGTATGACATAATTTTGAAATGCTACTTTCAGGTGCCATAGATCACAATGCTTTTACTGACAAATATAGTTAATGGAAACAGTTAACATTTACCACTAGAAACTAATACTATTTGTGGACTACTATATTCCTGACACTATGATTGACCTTTATCTTTTACTAATAGTGACACTTGTAAGCAATTTAAGCAAGGAAAATACTACCTGAAGCATTCTTGCCATCTCTTTCTATCCAGTACTTCAAAAGTGCATGGCTCTGGTCCACCAATGAATTTGGATTTTCAATTCTGATTTGGTGGATCTGTTCCTCACTGAAATCCAGGTCCCTGGCCAGCTCTAAAACAAAAGCAAAAGTATTTATGAACAATATGCCCACAGAGTGCAAGGGATTCTTTTTAATTAACATAAGAAATTGTAAATGCAGGCATGCAATTACCTGTATTAAATGCTATGAGTTCTACCAACCTCTCTGCTTCCCCTCTAACTTCAAATTGTTCTCAATAGTTCAAGGTTATAACATAATAAAGTTTATCAAGATATTATTTCCAGTTGATTGCCAGATAAATCCTCTATTTATTGTATATATATTCCTTGGAAGTGGAGTATTAATTATTGTTCTTCAGGAACACCGAGTCAATCCACTGGTAACATTGAATGAACCACATATTACAATGTTAATCAATAAAGAAAAATACAATCAGAGATTGCTCCAATTTTGATGAAGATTTCATCCCATACTTTCACAAAAATGATATTTCTGCAACTTCATCATAGGGATATTTTGGTTCTTCCTAGGATATTGACTCAGTACATTCTCCAGCATCTCAAAATAGATTTTCTACTCATTGCTAATGAATGAATGACAAATGTAACCCCTCATTTCCAAAATTAATGCCCACAAAAGACAGCAATGAAGAATTAATCCAGTGACTATCAGTGTAAAACTAAGAAAATTAATGCTCCTGCTTCAAGGGACAAAAAGACCATGCAATATATTAATGAAGGAACCTAAACAAAAAAATCAAATGGAAGCAAAGCTGATGCAAGAAAATTGTTGAATCACTGATGTTCTGAGCAGAAATATTATTCAGGCTGCAATAAATTGAGTTGGTTTTAAAGCATGTGTCACAGTTAGAGCCAGTTTATTAGAATTTTAGTAAATGTTAATGGCCTGGAAATTCTGTAGGGGTTCTCTTCATTTCCTGCCAGAAGTTCAGGCAGTAACTGGCAGGATTCCCAAGAAATGTGTTAATTACTGCTTAGACCATTTCTTCTGGAGTTCTGTTGAATACCCAGTAATTTATAACAAGCATTCGGGACATTCAAGATCTAAATATCTTTTTTTAAAAAGAAAAGCAGTCAGTAAAAAGTAACTTTTGTACAAACAGCTGACATTATGTGGATTGTGATGGAACAGCCCATAACAGTTAGAACATAGAACAGTGCACAGAACAGGCCCTTCAGCCCACGATGTTGTGCTGACCATTGATCCTCATGTATACACACTCAAATTTCTGTGACCATATGCATGTCCAGTAATCTCTTAAATGTCCCCAATGACCTTGCTTCCACAACTGCTGCTGGCAACACATTCCATGCTCTCACAACTCTCTGTGTAAAGAACCCGCCTCTGACATCCCCTCTATACTTTCCTCCAACCAGCTTAAAACTATGACCCCTCGTGTTATTCATTTCTGCCCTGGGAAATAGTCTCTGGCTATCGACCCAATCTATGCCTCTCATTATCTTGTATACCTCAATTAGGTCCCCTCTCCTCCTTTTCTCCAATGAAAAAAGTCCGAACTCAGTCAACCTCTCTTCATAAGATAAGCCCTCCAGTCCAGGCAGCATCCTGATAAACCTTCTCTGAACCCTCTCCAAAGCATCCACATCTTTCCTGTAATAGGGTGACCAGAACTGGATGCAGTATTCCAAGTGCGGTCTAACCAAAATTTTATAGAGCTGCAACAAGATCTCACGACTCTTAAACTCAATACCCCTGTTAATGAAAGCCAAAACACCATATGCTTTCTTAACAACCCTGTCCACTTGGGTGGCCATTTTAAGGGATTTTTGTACCTGCACACCAGGATCCCTCTGTTCCTCCACACAGCCAAGAATCCTATCCTTAATCCTGTACTCAGCTTTCAAATTCGACCTTCCGAAATGCATCACCTCGCATTTATCCAGGTTGAACTCCATCTGCCACCTCTCAGCCCAACTCTGCATCCTGTCAATGTCCCGTTTCAGCCTACAACAGCCCTCTATACTGTCAACGACACTTCCAACCTTTGTGTTGTCTGCAAACTTGTGAACCCATCCTTCAATCCCCTCATCCAAGTCATTAATAAAAATTACAAACAATAGAGGCCCAAGGACAGAGCCCTGTGGAACACCACTCACCACTGACTTCCAGGCAGAATATTTTCCTTCTACTACCACTCACTGTCTTCTGTTGGCCAGCCAATTCTGTATCCAGACAGCTAAGTTCCCCTGTGTCCCATTCCTCCTGACCTTCTGAATGAGACTACCATGAGGAACCTTATCAAATGCCTTGCTGAAGTTAGAATAATAAGCAGCATCCAAAAACAAAAGTCCTCATTAAATCTGCCAATTACAGTCAAGAAACAAGTATTACCGGCTCATTCTGGTCATTCATTCATTGATATAGACAATCTCATCTTGAATGGGAGGTATTGAGGGCAACAGCATGGCCCATTACTAGATGAAGAGACGCCACTGATCAACGAAATGTCAATGCTCAGTTCATTGCAACTACAGGCTATATTTTATGGGGTCTAGATTAGAGTGGCACTGGAAAAGCGCAGCAGGTCCGGCAGCCTCCGAGGAGCAAGAAAATTGACGTTTTGGGCAAAAGCCCTTCATCAGGAATAGAGGTTTTTACCTATATTTTATGGGGTGCTGCTTTTGGGTAAAGATCTGGGTGGGATTGAGGCCACCAAGCAGAACAGTTGCTGCATAGCCACTTAATAACCAACCAGGTAAAAACAATGACTGCAGATGCTGGAAACCAGATTCTGGATCAGTGGTGCTGAAAGTGCACAGCAGTTAAGGCAGCATCCAACGAGCAGCGAAATCGAGCAGCACTGCAACTCCCAGGTCATTACTCTCTCCCCATCCCCACCCTCCCCTAGCTTATCTCTCCATGCTTCCGGCTCCTGCCTTTATTCCTGATGAAGGGCTTTTGCCCGAAACGTCAAATTTGCTGCTCGTTGGATGCTGCCTGAACTGCTGTGCTCTTCCAGCACTATTGATCCAGAATCTGGTTTCCAGCATCTGCAATCATTGTTATTACCTCGTTGATTTTAACCCTACTGCAAATCCTCTTGCAAGGATGCCTGCCTTGAAGAAGTTTTCCTCCTCTCTGTACAAGAATCTCAGGGAGTCCCTCTCCCACTGCAATTCCCAGGTCATTTCTCTCTCCCCACCCCCACCCTCCCCTAGCTTATCTCTCCATGCTTCTGGCTCACTGCCTTTATTCCTGATGAAGGGCTTTTGCCCGAAACGTCGATTTCGCTGCTCGTTGGATGCTGCCCGAACTGCTGTGCTCTTCCAGCATCACTGATCCAGAACTTAATAACCAACTGGCCATTAATAGATTTGACATGATACTTCTGTCCTTCAAGGACATCAAAATGTAGCAACATGGAACATAGGAGCAGAAGTAGGTTATTCAGCCCTTTGGGCCAACTCCATTCAACATGGCCATGATCGACCATCCAGCTCAGTACTCTATTCCCCATTTCTCCTCGTATCCCTTGTTCCTTTTAGTCCTAAAAACTGTATCTACATCTATCTTGAAAATATTCCATGTTTTGGCTTCAATAGTTTTTTGCAGCAAAGAACTTCAAGGTTCACCTCTCCGGGTGAAGAAAAGTTTCCTCATCCATGTGCTAAAAGGTCTATTCCTCATCCTTAGGCTGTAACCTTTGGTTCTGTGCTCCCTTGTCATTGGGAACATCATCCTGTATTTACCCAAACTAACTTGGGCAAGAAGACCTGCTTCAAGGAACAGGTGGGCAAACAGAGACTTGCAGCTCTCCGGTACCAGCAGCACCACTTGGAGTAGCGGCCACTGCCAGTGCAGCCCTCAGACTTTGAGGGAGGCAAGCTATGTTACATCATGTTAACTTGGGTCATGCCAGGTAGGATTCCTGAAGAAGGGCTTATGCCCGAAACGTCGATTCGCCTGCTCCTCGGATGCTGCCTGGCCTGCTGTGTTTTTCCAGCACCACATTTTTCAACTCTGGTAACTCCAGCATCTGCAATCCCCACTTTCTCCTCACGCCAGATACGAGCCAATTACTGCAGGTGCTGGAATCTGCACTGAAAACAATAATAGTCAGGCTCTGATAACATGGTTGAGGGGGCAGGTTTTGACAGGCCTCAAGGGAGAGGGGAGTATTAGGGAGAGGTAATGCCTTGCACGGGCATGCCAGTTGGCCTAAAGACATAAGGGTGAATCCTCTTTCTCAACGCCACTGGTAGCTTCCAGTTAAATCCCAGTGGTGATGGTACAATGAAGTGGGGCCTGAATTGGAACACTACCATCACTGCTGGTAAAATTCTGATGGGAGCAAGGTTGGGATAGGTAAACTGTGGACAGTTTGAGATGGCACTTTGAGCACCTTGGCTTTTATGGCCTCACTGTCTTCGGACCCATTGATAGGACTGTAAAAATCACTCTCATAAAGTCTATATCCCACTCTGATAGGCTCAATATGTTTTCCCAAGGGATTCTCTCACTTCCCTAAGATCACATCAGTTTTTCTTATTTAAACAAACACGTTACAAAATTAAACCACTATCACTGTACAGAGAAAAAGGACTATTAAGCAGAATTCTTTGTAACAGCATTATGTGGAATGAGGTACAGAAAAAAATGATTGGAATGATGGAGAATGGCACCTTTAATCTCAGGATTCAAATGCTGGGTACAAACCATATATTTGTCATTTAAAATGTAGATCCATTTCACCTTCGCCACACCAATCTTGTATTTAATACGTTGCAAACCACCAAGACATGCAGCACCAGTTTTGAAAGTAATAGCTATTGTGTATTACACAGCTACCACATGTACAATAATTTACAACCACAGAAGAAAATTCATATATGTTAATGTTTTGTTTTAGGATTTTGGTTATGAAGAGTCTTGTTCCTCCACTGAACAGGGTGCTGAGTGATTCTGCATAGACTTATAAACACCATTCCCAAAACAGTGAACTTTCAGTCTCAGCTGTGCCAATATGTGACAGTAGAGAGAGGAATCGAGGTAATTCCGTATCGGGTTTGATCAATTAGCCTAATGCATTCTTTTGCATCTCCCTGTGAGCATTTACAGAAGGAACAAACAGACCAAGTCCTATTGTCAGCGCATAAGGGTGTGTGAAATATGGAAACTAAAAGAAGAAGAAAGGGAAAAGATCTCATTTCAACTGCCTGTTCAATCTTCAATAGAGGCATTGTTCTGAAATTAATATAAAAAGGTACTGCTTTATGAGTTTTACCTGTCCAACTGAATCCAAGATGGTCAGCAATAAGGTACAGCCTTTGCTCAGCTCTTTCAGAGTCCTCCTGAGCATCTACAGCTTAAATTAAGAAAAGAAAGAACAGTAACAACTTGTGTAAAACAGTTAGGATAAAACGGGTACTCTGTGGCAAAGCAGACAATTGATAAATATTGTTAACAAAGTGTACTACTAAATCAAGTTTTTCCCTTTAAGTATGGTTGCAAAGTTAAACAGCGCTGACAAACCAGTTTGGAGTGAAGGGATACGAAACATACTCGCAACTAAAAGAATTTGGATTAAATTCTCAATTTCCATTTTATGATGGTTAGAACATCCAGACTTCCAAGGCTGAATAAAGCTGAGTTAGTATTCTTCAAGTTCATTAGCTCTTATCAAGAAATTATCACAGCAGTCTTCTTGGTCTATTAAACAAATGTTTTAGAAGTGAAGTAATTATACACAAGTAAACTTAACCTTTTGACTAAATATAATCTGACAAGTCAATTTTGTTAAGTTTGTAATTTTATAATCCTTTAGACTTCCATCGCTCAAGACCATATATTGAAGAATATTTCACTATTCACTCTTTTTTTCTAATGCTGTATAACAATTTGTTTAGATTAGTACTTTGTGATCTTCTATGTTAGTATACATAATTTTGAGTTTTAAGCAAGCTTTTTCTACCAATTCTTCTGTATTTTCAGGCACTTAAAACAACAAGAGATTAAAAAAAAGTCATTGAATAATTGGCTTCTAAGAAAGAATGATTGGTCAGTTATAAATATTTAATATGACAAAACCTTCATCATCGGGCTAGAATTGAGACCTTTGCCCAAGAATGTCAATCCTTGGGTCTTGACTGCACAAACACTCTTGCCCTCAGGCAAAAAGAGTAAAAAAAATTTCAAATCATCAGAAGGTCATAAAGAGTAGGTAAACAGACCACAGTGAAGAAATGCATCTATGGATAATTACCAACTTAAAGAATCAGTCAGATGATAATGGGAGATGACATCAGTCAATGTCCATTTTGCTTAATGTTTAAGAGCTAATTAGAGATTGTTCAGGCATCTCTTAAACCAATTAGCAATAAACCTCACTTAATCTAGACCAGAATGCAATCATGTAATTGATTATGTTGAGGCATTGAACAACTTTCTGTGACCAAGGCACAGATCAAGTTTGAAAGTAAAGTTATCCTCTGTCTGAATGGAAGCAGGAGACCTGCCAAATATTAGACAGAGATTAAAGAGTAAATGTCAATCCTTGCCCTCAGCTGGACCACAAAGCAATAGTTGTAGTTCATCTGTAAAGTCTCTGCCCTGCTTTAATACATATTTTTTTATATTTTAAGTTTCCTGAGTCACTGCACCAGACTGCCTTGTGTTGTCTATTGGGAAAACTTTCAAGTAGATTTTGGGATTTGAGTTTAAATTGTAACCCACAACTTAAACATAGAGCAAAGCATGCAAGTAATCTTTTGTGGGGCTTGCATCATTGTATTACAAAGGCAGTGCAAGTTCACCAAACATTTGGTGTGCAATATATTCAGGTAAAACTATTTCTTCAAGAATTATTTATCAATTTCACTAATTATGATTAGAAATATTATTTTCTTATCATCTTTGTTAAACATCTTTTAATCTTTAAAAAGCTTTTAAAAACTTGTCTGTGAAGCTGCATAATCTTTAATTAATGTAAACAATTGTGAAAGAAGCCTTTAAAATAAAATATACTTAAAATGAATTGGTGGCAAAATAATTGGTATTACGACTTTATCAAATTGTTGACAGGTATTGGACTTCGTTCTGTTTTCTAAATATGTTGATATATTTATACTCTTGAACTTCAGTGGGGTGGTGAATAGGCGGATGATGGGTGAGGTGGGGAATTTGTAAGGTGGACTGTGATGAGTTTCGACATGCGGGTAAGGAGGGATCAGACACTGCTCACAATTTTGACTTATGAGTAAATTTTAAATCCTTTCTAATATAACTTCTGTTATTAAACACTCCCAATTCACATCCTATACCTGTGATTGATAGGTGTAGGTATCCCAGATTAAATTTCTGGGTAAGTTCAGGATGTCGAGCCCAAGTCTCCAATGACAAGATCAATTTTAGAGGTATTTGCACAGGATTCCGGGCAACATAATTTTGCCCATTGGAAGTTTGAAGTTTGCATGTTAGTATCATCAGGATCCCATTAATGCAACAATGATGAACATCTCAACATTGCTGTAAACTTCAGTTGGAAGATCCATACGTTATATTCTATCTATTCAATCAGAAAATTATATTGCTTGAGCTTGCAAATGTGCAAGCATTCAAACCATAGATGTAACAGGCCCAGATTTTGTCATAACTGATTGCAAAAAGTCAAGAAGTTGACAATCTCAAGTCCCACTCCAAGACCTAGCATTTCTGAATTTTATATGGGCAGTATTGGGTTGCTCTGCAGTTCATGCCTGTGCAGTCCCTACACACATTGAGCTATTTAAATCAAAGAATCAAAGAATTTAAGTGACCAACTGTCTCTGATGAAATTGGATGTTGGAGTCACTGCAGTGTGAACTCAGACTGAGATTAGACCAAGTGAGAGCAGACCTGTTCTCAGTGCATTTCTCTTAGAGCCAGTGGAGCCTTTTGAAGAGGTAAAGTATTCCTTTGGAGAAATGAACTCTGCCTCTGCAGTTTTAAAATGTAGAGTTCACTAATGTATAAAGAAATGCATTTTTTAAAAATTCATTCATCAACTGTGGGGTATTGCTGACCAGGTCAGCATTTATTGCCCATCCCTAACTGTCTTGGTTAGCATGGTGGTGAGCTGATTTTTTGAATTTTGCAGTCCTTGGGGCACAGGGTCACTCACAATACTATTAGGAATTGAGTTCCAGGATGTTGACACCACATCGGTGAAGGAATGGTGATTTATTTCCACATTCATTAGATCTAAGAAACTGCTGAAAACATTGACCACTACAAAGGCCAAAGGCCCTGACAACATTCTGGCAATAGTACAGATGATTGGCAAATTCTGAAGCACATTCTCTTAGCCAAGCTGCTCCAGTGCAGCTACAACACTGGGATCTCCGTGGTAATGTAGAAAATTGCTCAGATACCTCCTGCCCACAAAAGCACAACTTGCTCTATCCCTCTACTATCAATCAGAAAATTGAAGGAAGATGTTATTGACAGTGCTCAATAACCTGCTCATTGATGCTGAGTTTGGGCTCTGCCAGGCTGATTCAACTCCTAACCTCATTACAGCCTTGGTCCAAAAACATGAACAAAAGTGCTGAGATCAAAAGGTAAGTCTACCTGCTATTAACATAAAAGCAGCATTTGGCTGAATGTGCATCGGGAACTCCAGCATAAAGTAATTTGTTTAATGAATATCAACCAGATCAGCCACAAGGCATCACATTAGGGTTCCTAATGGTACACTTCTAGGCCTAACCACCTTCAGGCTACTTTATCAATGAACTTCCTTTCATCACAATGCTTGACAATGACTGCATAATATTCAGTTACTTTGCAATTCCTCAGATAATGAAACAAACCCCTATCCAAATGCAGCAAGATCTTGACGATATTCAGGCTTGGATTGATAAATGGCATATAATATTCTAAGCACAGAAGTGTCAGGTAATGACCTTTCTGACCAAGAGACAACCTCATAATTGTCCCCTACCTTACCATCACTAAATCCATCACTATCAACATTTTTGATTTACTATGACCAGAAACGTACTGAACTAACTATGGTGTTCCCATGCATTTACTGCCTTATACTTCTAGTTGATGGATGTCATGGATTGGAAGGTGCTATCATTGGAGTCTTGGTGAGTTACTTAGCTCATCCTGTAGATAAACACACTGTAACCATTTTTGATCAATGGTGAAAGCAGTAAATGTTGAAATTGGTTGCTTCGTCTTGGATAGTATCAAGCCCCTTAAATGTTGAAGTTCCACTCATCCATGCAAATACAGAATTCTTCATCACATCTGACTTCTGCCTTCCAGATTATGGTGAGACAGGAGGTGCATTATCTGCAACAGAATTCCTCATCTCTGAAATGATATTCTATTTATATGGCCACCTGCAGTATGTATATGGCTAGTTGAGCTCAGTTGCTGGCCAACTATAACTACAAAATTTTGACAGTGTGGGATTCAACAGTGGTAAACTATTGAAGGGTCAATGCTTGACCTTTTCTTGTGGAGATAGGCAATAACTGGCACCTTGATGCCACAGTTAATTAAAATGCCACTCACTCCTCACTGCTTTTGTTCAGATTTGCACTAAGGCTATAACAAGCTGAATAGTGTTGGCAGAATAGAAACTGAGCATAAATGAGACGGTTATTTTCTGGTGATAGTCCTGGTGACAACTCATTCCACCACTTCGCTGATGACTGAGATTATGATTTCGACTGACAAAGCTGACAACACTATAAAGGAACTATTAACTGAAATGAATAGTATGGAGTCAAAATAAACAACACTGGCCAGGTATTTCATTGTTCCTGTTGACGTAATCATTATAAGAGTTTGGGGATCATTGCAAACAACTATCATTTTCACAACACTGTGTCTATCAAACATTGACAGACAGCATCAACAGTTCATAAATGATTTACAGATACCGGTGTTGGACTGAGGTGTACAAAGTTAAAAATCACACAACACCAGGTTATAGTCCAACAAGTTTAATTGGAAGCACACAAGCTTTCGGAGCACCGCTCCTTCATCAAGTGATTGTGGAGGGCTCGATCGTAACACAGAATTTATAGCAAAAATTTGCAGTGTGATGTAACTGAAATTATACATTGAAAAAGTGATTGTCTGTTAAGCCTTTCATCTGTTAGAATACAGTGATAGTTTCACTTCTTTCATGTATAAATTACAAAACCCTTCTTTTTAAAGTTGCATTCTTGGGTTAGCTGCTAATAATGGTGATAAGCTAGACAATATGTTGAAGGTGTTAGCCCCCTGTGTTCTCTGTCTATGACCTGATGTTTAGATTGATTCTAATCTAATAAGAATGTAGTGCTTTACTCAACCCACCTCGAAATATGCAAGGGCTGAACATCTGCAAAGTAATTCCCACTTATCCGATGTCACTTGGGTGGAAAAACCACAGAAATGCTGTTACCACTCTAAAAATCATTCATGTTATTAATTTGTGGTTTCATCACTCTTCTATGGGACCTTCAGCATAAGATTGCAAGAATCTTTCTGCTAATTTAAACTCTTATATGTGGATTATAGTGATGAATCGCAGTATCAGATTGATAGTTAGGTGCTCATTGTCACATGTGCTGCTGAGTTTTAGCTTAAAGACTCAGGACCCAACTCAAATTGGAAAATAAGTGCGCTCCTTTACTATTTAAACATTAAACATTGTTCCACCATAGTCAGCAAAGGTATCATTTTTATATTCAATATATATTTGGGTATCACAGTTTCAGTTGCTTGACAAAAATATCCACATATATTGCAAATATCATGGAAAATATTTTCTTGAAGCATTCTGCAGGCAAAATAAAATAAGTTGATTAAACATCTGTTTTATTTAGTTATTCATGGAATGTGGGCAGGGCAACACAGGCAAAACACTAAATCTCTCTAATTTCTCTTGAATGTTATTGACTCACCACACCGAGTGAGCCCGGAGTAATGTGTAAATCAGACTGAGAAGAGATGGCAGGTGGGTGTTATTGAATCACTCCGATTCAAACTAGGTTTATGGAGTTCAATTCCATAATTTGTCAAGGTAGAATTTGGGCGCTGAACCACTAAGTTGCTCGTCGAATACCAAATCTTTTATGTAACAAATGTCACTTGAAAATCTCATTTTCTTCCTCTAATCATTCCTATCGCACTTTACTTACAACTTACTGTTAGAAAATACCACCTCCTTCAACTTCCTTAGTAATGTAATGGGAGAGCTTCTGGCAGTTGAATAAAAAGCATGTTATTTGTGAATATTTTGAAGTGTGTTTTTTGTAAATTGAACTTCTGGAGGGAATATTACTTCTGTTATTTTATTTAAGCCATGGGAAGATGAATCTATACCAGTATCAAGCATATGTTAACTAAGGTTTACTTGGTTGAGGTGGTTTACCTTCACCCAAACACCAGTAGCATTTCCCCAAACAACTTTAGGTAATTACTAAACAATCTGTTCGGAGCTGTTATTATACACCTCTAGAGCAGGTGGGACTTGAACAAAGTCTCCAAGCTCAGAGGTAGGGATGCTACCACTGCACCACAAGAACTTTTTCCATCAATTATTATATTGATGAGGAATAATAACCACCTTAGTCTGAGATGAAGTGTGTTGATATTGTTATAATCCTCAGCATTCAATAGCCTTAAACCTTTCTTTAGAGAAAGTAGATAAAGAAATAGCTCACTCCAAACTGTTAAGTCAATATAATTAATGTTATTGTCTCTCAATTACCAACGATTTGCAGTGGTCTCTTTTTGAATTTCAATTTTCCCAGTTTAAATAAAGAAGCTTATGAAGCTGGCTATATAAATGGAACTTATTGCATTATACTGTCGTTGAATACTTTAAAATATACTTTGCAAAATTCTGATCATATATATTCATGACAAAAATATGTGTTTATTTATTTTATGAACCAATTGTGAAATTCAAGTCTGAATCACATTTTACATTTGACATTCTGGGCCTGATTTTAACTTTCTTAAAACTCTCCACATACACAGAGTTAAAATCTGACCTCCTGATAATAGTCATGACGGCTTGAGCCCATCTATTCAGTTCCATAATACTTCTTGCATCAAATGGGAAATCAAATTCAAAATGATCAAAGATTGCCTCGTTACTAATGCTAGTTCCTATTAATAAATTCCACTGTTTGTGTCTGACCTAAATTGGATACCCCTTCTTTCCCTTCCCTCCTTGCCAATCTTGAGATCAGTCTAGTAGCACATCACAAAAGATGAGAATCACGAAGCCACAACACAGACTCACAGGACCACATGAACAATCACAAGCTTTAACTGAATGAACTGCAAAGCTAACTACAAATTTTGGTGCTCTATAGCACAAAGAACCCAGTAGATGGCTGGTACCTTCAAAGTGGTCGTGGCCATTTTCTTCAGGAATTCTTTCAATCTGAGTTTCAACAGATTCATCCCAGATAGGTCTCACATCAAACAGGTCTTCAGGAAGAGTTTGATGCATTTCACTGGGCTGCTCAGTTTCAATAATAGAACTATCTACAGCACTGCTATCATCATCTGATAACACCTCACGATCTCGTTCTTCCTCCGTCAAACGATCAACCAACTTTGAAGCCTCATCACTTATCTCTTCAAAAAATTCAATTGAATGTTTATAAAGTTCAAAGAACTTATCCTTGTTGCCTTTAGAAGAACCAGTTGCAAGTTGTGAACTTTGACTAGCTTTGGTTTTTACTGGAAGTCTTGATTGGAATACTTTTGGTTTAGTACTTTCGCCCGTTTCTGATCCAGCACTAAAATGGTCAATTGGCTCTTTCGCATCAGGTTCAGTGTCACAACTTTTCCCTTTACTGAAGAGTTTAAATTTCTTCTCTGCAGAATTAATTGCATCGGACTCTGACTTGCTTCGTGGTTCTTGTCTTACTGGCAATCTAGATTTCACCTCGTGAACTTTGATGGTCTCTGAAGTCTTTTTTGTATCTGGCAACATGGGTGAACAGCTGTGGTCTAACCGGTGTGCGACAGCCTTAACAGGAATTCTAGATTTTGATTTTACTGTATCATCTGTAGATCCTTCTTGAACACTTGATGGAGATGAACGAGCTGGTGAAGGAGCCTTGTCCTCAGGTGTAGTTGGTGTTCGAGGTATTGCAGTTACAACAGCAGTATGCCTGACAGGCAGTTTTGATTTTGCCTCTGCCTGATAAGTTTGTTGAACGATTGCAGTAGGAATCTCAATGACTGAACGTTGCTCTTCAGGTGATGAATCTGATGAATCATCATCACTTTTTCCAGCCTGCTGTGAACAAACCGTCCGAGTTACTGTGGAAAAATCTAACTGGACGTGAGTCATTGCTGAATCAGGAGAGGTAACAGCATTCACTTCATCATCAAAATTGAAAGGCTTTACTTCAGCGACTTCAGGAATTGAAGAGTCCCTTTTTGAAGGTTTGGTTGCTGCAGAAATACCCATTTTGATTGGAATTCGTGACTTTTGCTCATTTTTTGTAGCTATTTGTTCATCTGTGCAATATAACTCGGTAGGGGATCGAATGTCAGATTCGGTATTGGACACTGAATCTGGTAATGAATTATACTGAAACTCAGTATGAGACTGAGTAGCAAGTCTTTCAGGCATGTATTCAAGTTTAGGAGACTTCATCTCATCTTCAGTTTTCTCCATTTTTGATTCTTCTGTTAAAGTTTCAACAGCTTGATTTTCTCCAATTTGGAAAAAATGGAAACTTTCATCTCCATAGGTCCTTTTGCTCATATCAATAGCTCCACTTCTGGTCATCTCAAACAATTTTCCTTCTTGAAACAAGAATGGATTTTTTTCATTGATTGGCGTACCATCCTCAGTGGGAGTTCTTACTGGTGTTGTATCTGGGGTTGCACCCCGAGACTGTTTGTCAACCATTAGGCCAAATATTTTCTGTTCTTCCTCTTTAAGACGGGCAGCAAATGCTTCATCATCTTCTCTGATTGTATTCCATTCATCAAGGTCAGCATCTGTTTTTGTTATTATTATTTTGCTTAGTTGCTCTTCAGCTTCTTGTCTTACGATTATGTCTTGCAATGTGGTTTCATCTATAAAGACTCCTTTATATTCTGCACAGTCAATTGATGTGTTTACTTTCACAGCTGCCTCTTGGTCTAGTTGCTTTGTGCCAAGTGCTTTTAATTGAGAATCTTCAGATACACCACCCACCCACAGCTCATCTCTCTTTTCTGCAGCTTGCTCAAGACGTTGGACATCTTCCTCAGTTAAGAAATCATCCTCTTGCATTTCAGGTATAAAGCATGATGCTTCTGAAGATTTAATTTCTTCAATAGACTCACCAGTAGCTGCAAAAGAACAGACTTCAGAAAAATGATCAATTTCATTACCTCCACCAGTTACGATAACTTTAGGCACTGCTTCACAAGACTGTGAATCAGCTAGAATATTGCAATCTGTGTCCAAACTTCTGTTTTCTATTCTTAAGTCTACGTCATTAGCATCTTCTGCTACTTGGGCACTTGCTTCCTTTTCATCATCAATTATCTTAAAAGTATATTTTTTGCCTACAATGGGATGAAATTCTGCATCTTCAGGGCTAGAACCATCAACTGCAAGGGGAAGTGGAGATGGAGGTTCAACTCGAATAACTGGCTCCAAACTTAATCCACCATCAGCCTCTTTGCTTAGCTGAGTTAGTTCTGGCTCACTCTCTGAAGATGAGGAGCTCTTTCTATGTTCAGCATGAGATATAACTATTACCTCTGCTTCATCTACATTGGTTATAGAAGGAGTTGGAGATATTTCAGATTCTTTTTGCTCCTTTTTACCTTCACGCTTTAGTCTAGCATCCTCTTCTAGTTCATCAAATGTTTTAATTTTGGCTGCCATTTTAAACATTTCTTCTTCAGGTGTAAACCTTTTCTTTGACTCACTTTCTGGGGAATCATCATCAATTTCCTCTTGGATTTCAGGGATTGCAATGGGTTTCTCAGCCACTGACAGAATGTGTGTATCGGGCGTTTTGGGTGTGATTTCGTAGCTGATCTCCTCAGAGCTTGGGGTTTCTGGTGAAAGAGGGCTCTTTCCTGAACTTTCCATCTGTGATACTTGATCCAAACTATCTTCCTCTGCACTTCCTTCAGGTGACAAAAGTTTCCTTGTCTCTCTGTTAATAGGGCCTTCTCCCCGCATATCTCTGAAAAGTCTACTCCTTACAGATGTAGTATCCAAAGAAATATCTACTCTCTCAGTTTTTTTCTCAGTTACTGTAGTGGAAGCTGACTTCTCATTTTGTTGTGCAATAGAAAGTGCTGTATTTAACTTCTGTTCCACAGGGCTATTTTCAAGGGAATCTGGGCATGGTGATTCTTTAATTGGGCTTGGTTCAAGTGAATCTGGAGATTTGTGAGAAGTTGTGTCAATATCATCCTGTGTGGGACTTGCTTCTAGAGAATCTTTGTGACTGACAATGTGTTCATCTGTCATTGGGCTAAGACTATCTAATGATACTCCTGTAAGGCATAATTCTAATCCTTGACTTCTTGCTGTGTACCCTGGTGAAATTGAGGGGCTAACAGGTGAATCTATCATTTGGTTCTTTTCTTCCAAAGCAGCGTCCGTTTTCCCTACTGGTATGGAACTAAAAAGGTTGGCATCTTTGTCTTCAAATTGACTTCCCAATGAAACACCATGTATATCTAGATTGGGAAGAGATGTTATTTCTTCTTGTATAAAACCATCTTTTTCACTGGTATCATCTGCAGCTTTAAGAGCAGAGACAGATTCACTAGTGGTCTCCTCATCTACTTCATCTAAAAGGGAAGTGGCTTGGGTCACCTCTGTTGATTGAAACTCATCATATTCTATGCAGCCAGAGTCTGTAGTCAGCTCAGCATCAGTTCCATCAATAAAATCTTTCGTTGTTTTTATGTCAGAAACTACTTCAGTTGGGACAATTTTTTCACATGAATGCATTTTCTCTTGCGAGGAAGTGTCATCCACAAGCTCCCCAATCATGGCAGATGATTTTATAACAGAATCACCTTCCTTTTCTGTGGTAACAGTATAATCAATGATCTGTGTGGAAGGTGCATCTTTCTGTATATTTTGGTCCTTACTCTTTGTTTTGACAAAATCTCCAGTATCATGCTTTTCTACTGTTTCATCTTCCGCTTTCTTTGGTGAAAGGGACAGACTTTCAGGGCTTGTTTCAGGAGTCTCTGCAAGACCTTCATGTTTGTAACTCTCCTCAGAACTAATCTGAGGTGTGCCATCACCTAAACTAAAGCTGGGAGAGTCAGCAATGCCTTCATGTTTTAGACTTTCTGAGCTATCATCAAGGGTACCATTTTGTAATGACACATCTGGTGGAAAACCATCCTTCACATATTCTTGTGGAAAACTAATATTCAGATCATGGTGAAGTGGACTGGTCACTACTTGTTCAAGATAGAGTTCTGCTTCTGGAGTGTCTGAAATCTTCCTAAATTGCTGATATTTGTCATTATCTTCTAACTCCTCTTTGATGACATCTGTGAAATCAGTGGATGTTTTTCTGTCTGGACTGATCTGTAAATCCGCATTGACAGCTATTCTGCTACTATGTATCTCAGATTGTTTTTCAGTATCCTCAGTAAAAACAGATTCATATTTCTCTGATGTTGCAAAACTCAGATCATTTTTTCCAATAGATATTGTGATTGCCTGTTTACCTTTGCTGGCTGGTGTCCGTTTCTTTGCTATAACTTCCTTTTTTACTTCCCCAGAGTCATATGAAATTGAGCCAGTTGCAATTTTGCCATTGTACTCTCTCGGTGAGATATCTTGTGAGAGTATTTGTGACTGAGATTCTTTCGATGGAGATTCAAACTCATCTGCCTTAGCATTTTTACCAACTGTATGGGAGAGTGAGTCAGGTTGACTTTTTTTATTTTCACATTCAGGATGAGATTGTTCAGGTTTCTTTACTTCTTTCAATGTTTGCGAAGTATCAGATGTGTGTTGGAAGAGCCGAGACATTTTCTTGGATGGATCTTGTCCTGACTGGAATGCTTTCATCAGTTCACGCACTGACATTGTTTCTTCAAGTCGTTCTGTAACAGTGGAAGAAACAGGGGCCTCTTTGTTCATTATTCGTTTTGTTGATGCTGTGGGAATCTCATCCTTTACTGGAGCTTTAGTTTGTCTGCGTTGTCCTTCCTCTGCTTCCACACGCTTCTGGAGAGCTTTTACCTTCTCCTTTATTGAACCAATTGGAGTTTCTTCCACCAAGGGTGAAATATCATCTTCAACTGGTGGGGGCACTAATGTTGAGTCTTCTTTCACTGCTTTCGTGAAATCAGATTCAGTGATAATATTCTCCTGCATTTTTCTAAGGTCTGTCCTACTGTCTGTAGCTAAACCTTGAAATGCGGGATCTTTCAAATATATTGTAGCGTTTTCTTCCTTAAATCTTTCAAACACAGGTTTTGTTTTTCCAGGAATTAATTTAGTTTCGTCTTTGATTTTGTGAGATAATTCATGTTCTTTCCTCTCCTCTGATGATACAGATTCTGAAATCACATGATATGTTCCCTTTTTACTATCTTTGGTAACAATCGTTGCATCAATTTTTTCTTGAACCATATCTTTTTGGCAGACTGCTGGAGGTATCACTACTTCATGAGTTAAGTATGTATCTAAATCATTGTCCAAATACTTCAGCATGCCACTCATATCTTTCTCAATTGTCTCTATGGTTCCTCTGTCAATTCTGTGTTCTACAAATATAGGTTCACAGATCTCTGCTGGTATCTCTCGTTTCACCTCTTCAATTTCTTCATCACTAATAATAATCCAATCTTCCTCTGATAAATCTTCATCTCTTCCAGCACCAATTACATCATGTATAGCTTCTTCACCTGTGTCTGTTCCACTTAAAATCTTGCTCACTTTTTCCAAGTCTTCCTTTACTTGCTCTACAATTTCAAACGGCTCACCTGATTCTTCTTCAGCTGCTTTTACAAACTCTTTCACCTCAATGGGGCTTCCTTTACTTCCTGCTGTTGAGTCTGTCTTTAAAATTTTAGTCACTTTGATTAGATCTTGTTTCATGTCAGACACATCCGAAAGCAAGTCTGGACTTGCTAGTACAGGAGCATCATGGACAAGATGGGATTTTATGACAGAAGAAATCTCAGCAGATTCGGTCTCCTCCTCTCCATCTTCATTTTGGACAGAAATGATTCCGTTTTTTTTTTAAAATGGGATTCAAAAAAAAAACAGAGATTGGAAAATGTAATTGGGATGACACAATACAGATCCTGAAGTGATAGGTCAAAATAAAAATGGATTTTTTTTTGATGGTAGACAGGGATCCACAAGGTCAGAGGGTGGGTACAACCGCCAAAGCAAAGCCAACTCAAAACTGGAAAGAAATAGGCAGGAAATAACTTGCTTTATTTTCACCAGACCACATCCACACCACGAACAACACCAAAACAATAACAAATTGAATCAAATCAGGACACCAACAAATCAACAAACTGAAATAAATAGGAGCAGCGGATTTACACAGAGATAGGCATCTCAAGATTGTTTGGATGTAACAGATTCATGTCTAAAGGAAAAGATCAGAAACCACAGAAAGCTGATTTCCTCTTAAAGAAAGCCAGTACTAGCAAACTGTCAGAACAACATTTGTTGCCCACTTTATTTAAAGTAAAAGCTTTTTTTTTAAGGAACTAGAACTGAAAAACTGCAATGAATATCATCTTATCTGAACCAGCTGCAAACCGGCATTTCAACAAGAAGAATCTCAAACCTAAATGCACATAGTAAAGAAAAAGCTATTTAACTTAAGTAAGATCCTTTCCTTGGAACATCCTAGTTGTTCTGACAACTAAACAAGAAAAAAAACACTTTTGCTAATCAACAACTAAATTAATAAAAATGGACAAACCAAAGAGGATCTACTCAAAGATCAAAAAGTGTAACAAGTTGGTGAATTCAGAAAGAAAATGGTGAATATTGCAAAATGAAAATTTTGAAACACTCACACAAACACACAGAACGCTTAAGCCAAGTTATTTCCATGCAAAACTAAAGCTCCAACAGCACCAGGCATGCAGCCTTATGTAAGCATTAAATAACAAAGGCAACTTTTAAAAATGTTAAGTGACATTGTGGTGAAGTACAGTGATCGTTGATGCCAGATATTTAAAAGCAGGACAGACAATTCATGAATATGCATATTTACTAACACTTGCTAAATGTTGTGCATAAAGTAGTCTCCACTCTTAAGGGACATATGTTTGCCTTGAATGATTTAAAAGTTCAAATATGATTTCTAAATTTTATTTTGTGTATATTGTATTTTGTCGAGCATTATTTTGTGGAATTGTAATTTTATATTGGTTGATAATGTTACCTATGCTCAAAATGAATGAGCCACATAGTGACAAAGTTACAATATAGTAACATCTTTACATCTAACCTGGCTCAATTTATACACAGCTGCCCTGATATGCACTAAAGTTAATGCTAGTGGACAAAGAAAGAATTTCATTTCAAAATATGCTATTTATATACTTTTACTATTGAAATAAGTTAGTATGAAAATATAATCTTTATGGTAAACAATCAGAATATCTTTATCATTATTGGATCAAGATATTGGAACTTCCTAACAGCACTGTAGGGGTGTCTTCACTACATGGACTATAGTGATTGATGGTGGCGGCTCACCATATCTTACTCAGAATGGGAAATAAGTGCTGATCTTGCCCATATTTGACATTAACTGAATTAATTAAAGTGGAATATGCATGTTGGTGGAATAGTCTTTTTCTATCTATATATTAGTAAAAATAGCATGTTATCATCTTTCCATTTGAGAGTCTTAATTATTTTCCCAATAGAGTTTTCAATGATTACTCTACATTTATAGATATGATACACCTGTTCCTATCTACCCTGTCATCTATTTCATAGTATTTTAACACTTCAGAGCGGAAGATAAAAAACAAATGTGCAAGGGATCTTCTTTCAAAAGATCCACTGTGTATGCAGTCATAGCCACGAGCCATGAGGTTGCATTGTATTCATTCTCAGAGATGGGTAGATGGCTTATATGGGTGGCACAGTCGTTAGCACTGATGTTTCATAGCATCAGGGACACAGATTCAATTCTAGCCTTGGGTGACTGTCTATGTGGAGTTTGCACATTCTCCCTGTGTCTGCGGGTTTCCTGTGGATTCTCCAGTTACCCCTCCTAGTCCAAAGGTGTGCACCTTAGGTGGATTGGCCATGCTAAATTGCCCGTAGTGTTCAGGGACGTACAGGCTATGTGGATTAGACATGGTAAATGTGATGTTTCAGGGATAGGGTGGGGAACTAGGTGCTACGCTATACGAGTGTCAGTGTGACTCGATGGGCCAAGTGGTCTTTTTCTGCACTGTATGGATTCTATCAACTTCTACTGTTAATAAAAAGGTCAACAGAACATCAGTCAGGTATTCATAATCTCTGTCTGCTATCATCAGCTTCCGGCTTTCATCAAAGTGAAAATTAGCCCCACATGTTTTCCAAATGTCTAGATGCTCTGAGAAAAGTCAACTTCAATTTCAAAGTCAGTGATGTTTACAGAGCTTTCTCACAAACCAATATTCAGGAGATCCAAACAACTTCTGGTTTGGACCTCAATTCAAGCTAACTGGCAGAGGCAAGAGGCACTCTGATGGGCGCCTTGCGTTTGAAAGGCCGAAAAACATTTGGCTTCTTCACGGCCAATTAGGTCTGTTGGCAGGTGGGATCTGATCCTTAGGTGGACAGGACAGCTAGCAATGTAATTGTGTAGTCCCAAAGGAATGGCTCAGTACCTAGTTCAAGTGGACCCAACATGCATGGCAGACCACCACCCATTGTATACGAAAGTAGTCTGTGCAATTCTGAACCCAATTTGGACCACAGGTTTGAACAGTTAGCTATTTATGTCTGAAGCAGGCAAGCACTTGATGCATGCCCGATAACTGGATCAAATACATCTTGTTCATGGAAGAGGTGTCCAGTTTCCACCAAAGTTTCAGCAAGAAGCCAATGCATGATAGTTAAAATACTATTGTGAACATATCAATTTAAGTGCTAACTGTCTTTTTTTTCTCGTTTAAGGTTTTTGCAAATTTCTGCTTTCTTCTATCCCTGTTCAGTTCAGGTAAAATTCAATTTGTGCTTGCCCTCTGCTAGTTTAAGTGACCCTGCCAGTTACTGCTACCATTGTCTTGGTCTTTGACTATTCTCTCCTGTTTCACTGCATTAGTCAATACTGACTGATTGGAACTCTCCTGAACTTGTCAGTGCAGCAACTGTGACCTCAACTCAAAAATGACAGACTGGCTTATATTCAGACAAGTAGATAAATTATGGAATGGAATAGCTTTGATTCTCATTTCAAGTCTGCAGCCTTTCAAGTTTCTCATGAAGAAGTACTAAACAAAAAGTAATTATAAAAGTTAATGAATTAAATTTAATGCTCATTATGAAATGTGTATAGTATTTAGTTCAATTGAACGGAGAATACAGGGTGACCCCCGGAATCCGCGGAACCAGTTTCCACGATTTCAGTCACAGTTTATTGCAGACCGAACATATTACAGGGAACATTTGAGGACCAGGGACCAGGGGGCTACCGGGAAGGTAAATTTCCCATTTAAATGAATGGGTTCGCACCAATCCACAGTTTTGGGCTTCTGTGGTAGATTTTGGAATGTATACCCTGGGGTAGGGCTTCTGTATATCATAATTGCAAACATGGATGATCATTTCTAATTAGATTACTTACAGTAATAGAAACTCCCACTTACAGGTAGTAACATTGAGACTCGTCCTTGAAGCATTCTCACCTTGCTACGCATTTCTGGCACAACTTAATCAGCATGGTGGTTGTAAGGCTCTCACCATCAAATCAACACTAAATTCCTCTCCTGCTTTTCTGCTACAGTACGTTCTTTCTCAAGCACCTAGCCTTATCCAATCCCTTTTGACTCTCCTTTGAATATTTTGTTCTTTATTGGTCTCCAAGCCCCACTTTGGCAGTTTAATGAAATATCCTCCCTCATTTTGTCCTTCAGCACTGCACTGGGCATATCTTCAGCCTCAAACGTTTATACATACATCTCAAATTACTCCTATTACTACCCTTCCAATCACTCAGTTCAATAAATGCTCCTCCCATATTCAGTGTCAGTGATCTCAGATGACATCAGTTCTTTCAGCACCCATACCTTCCTATCCTTCTCCAGCTCCTTTCCATTCTTCATTTACCACAGAAATACTGCCTCCTGAATAAAAAGTTCTACTAACTCCTAAATGCCTCCCCTTCATTATTCATAACACTCAGCAGCTGTTGCAACTTCCTGCTCCTCCAACTTTGATGTTGCCCACATTAAAACCTTGACTTTTCTTCCAGCTTGGTCAGTTTCCCTGAAATGGCCCTCACACTCACTCCTTCAAATTAGAACAAATTCCATTTGATTTAGCAGATAACTTTGTCCTAGCTCAGAAGTTGTAGGCGGCACGGTGGCACAGTGGTTAGCACTGCTGCCTCACAGCGCCAGAGACCCGGGTTCAATTCCTGCCTCAGGCGACTGACTGTGTGGAGCTTGCACATTCTCCCCGTGTCTGCGTGGGTTTCCTCCGAGTGCTCCGGTTTCCTCCCACAGTCCAAAGATGTGCGGGTCAAGGGAATTGACCATGCTAAATTGCCCGTAGTGTTAGGTTAAGGGGTAAATGTAGGGGTATGGGTGGGTTGTGCTTCGGCGGGTCGGTGTGAACTTGTTGGGCCGAAGGGCCTGTTTCCACACTGTAAGTAATCTAGTCATCCATTATCAGATCTACTGGATGATATTAGGGCTTATTATGCTCTGCTAAAACTGCTTACTATTCCACGACTGTCCTCATGAGCAGAGATAACCCCAACCTCTTTATTCCACAATGAAACATCTTCAAAACCAGCTCTCCTTTGGACTTTACATCCCAACTTACAAAAGTTAAGAACTGATAAGCTACCTTGCTGCTAAAACCATCTTTGTTGCTTCTGCCCTTTACCCCAACAAACCAAATCTCCCCCCAAGGTTACTCCTTTGTCCGAGCTCAGAAGTTGTATCTTGCTCCAGCGCCTCTCCAAACTTTTCTCATGTCTCAAATATCATCTTGCTTATGATACTCATTTTCTACACATTTGACTTCATTCAGATTAAATTGCTCATCAAACAACATCATTTTTTCATCCCATGCCAGCTGAAATTGTAAATGGTGTCCCCACAGAACTGTATTCCCCAAGCTTTGCCCTCTTATACATTTCTGTTTGTTGGACCAATCATTGGCAGGCATAGAGTCTGTGCTCTAGAATTCCTGCTTTAATCCCAACTCTCTTATTGTCAAGGCTTTTACACCTCCTGTCAAAACCCAAACTTTTTGACTTCAAGGTGATTTTTTTTTGACTTGGTATTCATTAATGTCTGATTTATGGCTCCATGAAGCACCTTGTCACAATTTGCTACCTTCAAAGATGTAATTTAATTCTTAGTTTTAATTGAAGTTAAAATTGAGTTTTTTTAAAAAAAAATTAATAAACTAAATAATTAACTTTCAATAAGGCTTGCTTGTTGGGAAGCAGTGATTGCAGCTTATATATCTTCATTAGTTATAATTTTGTTTATTCACTGGGGAGGAATATCAGTTGGCCACAAAAATAATTCTCTCTCATGAAATGTAATAGTGAATCAATAAAATGCTACCTTTACAAAGTTCACAAGATGAACTGTAAACAGTCTTGGAACTTCAGTGTTTGTTTTATTCAAAGACAGAGAAATTAAGCAATTTTATTGTCATGCTTTGACAACCTAAATCCAGAAACAGTAACAGAACTCAGTCATTTTTAAATGCAGAAAAACTCAACTCTGGCAACAAACAGTTGAATAGTTGTTTCGTTTGTGAGTTTATATAATGGCAGAACAATAACATTTCTTTCTTCTGTCTAAAAAAGATTGACAGCTTTTATACTCTTGTCCATAATCCATTTTATAAAGATTACTCTTCACTGTAATTGTATTTGCATTTTTCATTTACTGTATTAATACATTTAATTATATTTAGTGTAATTTCAGAGATTTTCCAGAAAAAAATATTCATTTTATGCATTAATTTGAAAAGTTCCTACATTTATTTAATTAATAATTTTAAACACGTTACATTAAATGCTTTATAGCACTATTGTTACAGGTTCACTTTTTCCATTTAATATATAAATATCAATGTATAAATTTTGGTTTTGTTAATAATGTTTTGGAATAAAGTATGGTTCCTCCAACTTGCTGTCACATTGATGTGGGTCACTAGTAGTAATATTAAATACAAAAGGACATTCATTGGGTCATGTGCAGAATTTCCAACAAATATTACTTAAATTCAAATCTTCTTTTGTTACCTGCAATATTTACTATAAGAGCTGGTTTCTTACGGACAACAGGACAACTTTGCCTCTAAGCAAATTATAACTGGTAATTATACTTTAAGGGGATTGGCTAAAAGCCTGAATTATCCTAGAGCAGCAATCACTGTGGAATCCTCATAGTATAGGACAGACAAGGGAAACCAAGCCATATCCCCATGATTATACTAGTAAAATACATTTACTGATAAGTATAGTTGTTTGACATTTAAACAGCTTTTCAATGTGTTAGTGAATTAATATGGGTCAGAAAGTGTGGGGTGGAGCATGTGGGAAGTGGGTAGGAGTGAGAGGTGATGCAGAGCAGAAGAGGTTCCTGTTGTGTTATAGAGGGGAGGGAGAAAAATTCAGGATTGGCCTGGGATTGGGGTAGGGGTAGATTTCCAGGGAGGCCCTGGGCCCAAAATTTGGTAGTCTAGTGGTAGTAGGATTTCGAGTAGGTGTGGGGTGGATTGGGGTTCAGAAATGATGGTGGTGGGAGAGTATGGTGAGAAACAGTTTCAGATCAGATAGGCCTGAGATAGATCCAATCTGAAGTGTGGTCTTGGGTAGTGACGGGTGATCATGAAACAATTGCCGAGGTGGGTAAGGTGGCCAGTGAAAGTGGTGGGGGTTTAATTTTATACTTTGCATGGAGTTAGAACATGTTTTAATTGCTCTGACTTTTCCAGGCTAACTACTTAGGTACATAAATTGGAAAATTCTGAGGTCTCTAACTCTAACACAGAGCTGGGAAACTTCTCACAGGGTTTCAGATGTTGGGCCATTTCCGTCAGAAGTTTCACCTTCCTGGGAAATTCCTGTGGGGCCAGCTATGTTGGAATCTCTGCATAGCCCTGACACACAACTCCAGTCTACCTTCAGCAATAACTATCTTCCTAGCAGAAATTCTGGGCCAATCTCACTCAACAAGGCTCATTGTCATTTCATCATGAGGTCTGGAATTTAGAACAGTTAACAGATTATTGTTTTCAAAGAGGAGAGAGTGTTCAGTCACAATGTCTGAGCATTGCCTGCATGCTATAGAACTGTGTGCTAAATTTACACTTATGCAAGATTTTTTATTGCATCCCCATCTCTTAAGCTAGCTGAGATTTTAAAATTCTCAACCTTGTTTTCAAATCCCTCCGTGCTCTCAAATCTCTGTGTCTCCAACCCTTTGCGATCTCTGCATTCCACCAATTCTAGTTTCTGGCACATTGCAAATTTTCGCTACTCCACCTTGATAGTGTCTAGGCAGTGAAAGATCTGGCTAAGCTCTGGATGTCTTTCCCTAAACCTTGCCATTCTTCTCACATCCTTACACTTAATTCTATGACTATGCTTTCGGTCAACTGCCTTTACAATATTACCACATGTGGCTGTGTATTAATTTTGATCGATGATTATGCCTATGAATGTTTTATTTCCTGAAAGGTGTTATATTAATGCATTTTCCTGCACAGATAGCATTAATATATTTAGTTGTCCCCACAAAACCACAAGATATAATCAGATCTGGAAAATATCAGCAACTGGTGAAGGCATAGGAGACTACTTTTCTCAGGTCACAGATGGAGTTAAATTTGCAGCCAATGTACACTTTTAGCATTGATAGCTTGACATTGAAGATCTTTTGCAGTAGAAACTGCAATTACAGTTTTAACCAACTGCCCATGCCTGTGACCGTGCATATGACAACTATTTCTTCATTGCTGCCTGATTTCTGTGCAACCAAAACAGGTTCAAGACTTGACAACCTCAGCACATCATGGAACCACTTTTGTCTATATTTGGTTCTCCATGTACAAGTGGAACTTATTGCTGGTATTATACATTTAACAGAACAGCCTTCTATTTTGAAGGCAAATAATTGAAGGCAACAGCTTTTGTAAAAATAGCATTAAAAATACTCCAGCACTTGTGCTGCCATCAAAATTGGAATACTTTATATAGTTAACCTATTGATTCACTTTGCTATCTTCTGGAAGGGACATTAAATACTGAGTTTGCCTGGATTCCCACACTATTTTATTCAGCATTCTTTATGTTTTGAAACTAATGTCCCGAGATAAGTTATTTCAAAAGACTTAGGTGAGTGTTGTTTCATTTTGTGTTCAGTTTAAATATGGAAAACTAAAACTGTACTTCACCACAGGAGCTGCCATCCTGATATTGGAACACTTAAATACAATGGAACCAAATGTCAAGTGGAGACATGGAAGAGACATGTCTCCTGCTCATCAAAGAGCATGAAAGTTAACAAGAGAAACATGAACAAAAGAATGAATTTCATAACAGCGCAACAGACAAAGCAGGACTCTAAGGGATGTCAAAGGAAAGTGGATGCTTAGATGATACACTGATTATTTTGTTATTAATTCTGTAAATAAGCAGAGTACAATACTAAGTTTTAAAACTAATGTTATGAACAGAATTACTGTTTTAAGCATTAGTAACAGGTTGTTAAATTACTTTGAAGATTTTGTATTCTAACGTTGATCTTAATACTAATTTTACAATAGAAAGTATCCTTACATTTATCTTCTTTTCCAGTCACCTGTAAAATAATAAAAGTAGAAAATGAGTACATAAAATACATCATTAATTACAGATAGTTAGAAGGTTCAATGGATGGCTAGAATAACTTATTGGAAACAGTGACAGAATATGAATTCATGCACGCAATCCCCCTCACATTTCCCAGTTTCTTATTTCAGCCACACTACTTCTGAAAATATTAAATGAAGGTCAAATAGTTTCTCAGAGGCAACACACAAAAATGTTGGGAGAGTGTCATCCTGGAATGTTTTCACACTTTTATCTATTGTGTCATGGCTATGTTCAGTGAACCAAGGTCAGAATATTGTTAATATCACTGTTTTTCAATATACTTTAATCTTTTAATGTACAGATGTTACATCTCAGTCTATGTGTGAAATGAAAGGTAACAATGTAATAGCAACAACAGAACATAAACACATGTATCTTTTTCATAACATGTTTAAAGAGCAAGTAATCAATGACAGTAAATCAATAGTTATCAATAAAGTAATGTGCAAAAATTAATACAAGGCCAGGAAATGTACCATTTCGAATTATCTCAGATTTTAATAGTGCTTTCTGTAGTCTCCTAATTTTATAGCTACTTCAATAGATAACAAATGAGATTGAGAATATAATGGGATACTGGAAATTAATTGAGAAGTGTGAATACAATATTTGCCTTTCCCTCCTCCTCTCCACCTCTGTTACTCTGTCCACCAATGAACATTCTTATTTATCTTAAAACAGCCCATGGAGAATCTATCTTGGGATACTTTACATTGTTCATCTGTTAATTTGCTTTGATATCTTCTGAAAGGACCATTTTCTTTAATTCTAAATTTGCTTATATCCCTAGTTTCACATTGCATAAGATCAAAATTTTCTAAGACTTCATTTCACAAAGGGTATTAATCACTAGCATCCTCATCAACCTCCGCTTGGAGTAACATTGCCTCAGTAGGATGGTCTATCAGAGATTAATAAGAGAGATATGAGGAGGAAGTAATATTTTACTTAACTATTTTGATAATCAGAAATAATATTCCCTCACAAATTTTAAAAAATGGAACAGATTAAATAAAAAAAGGACCAGTTGGAGAATATGGTTACTTGCATCCTACTTTGAACTGAGATTTCTCCAAAATTCATGCACTTGGGAATTTTCGAGAAGAATTCAGCAGAGGTTTGGCAGAGACAGAGTAAATGATCAAATGTTTAATTTCCCTCAAGTTTCCATAAAGGAGATTGGGAACCATTGTCAAAATTCTACTCTTTTATGGTAATGAAGTTTGAATTCTTTAAAGAATAGTAAAAAGGCAGAGTCGCAAACTTGACTGGAAACTTATCTGGTCATCAATGGGGTGTTGGTGACATCAAAGAGATTTGTTGGCAGCTATGCCAGTAAGATTCCTGTCTTAGGTGATTGGCCAAATTCTAAAGAAAACAAAAAATCTCAGTAAAAGAAATCTGTCTTGTCCATTCAGGTGCTAATGTGCTGTAGTTTTATTGGAGCACACATTGGCGATTGGCAATTTTGCCACATATTCCATGTCTTCTACAAGATGTGTAAGTTATTTTCATGGTCTTGCCTCATGAACATACTGACAGCTTGAAGTTCTCTGTGCGAGGAAGGGAAAACAGGGTATCTATGGAATCAAGCAACATGGTTAAAATCAATTATAACTGAAGGGCAATATAAAAGTGGTGGGCATCACGAGTGGGTGGGTAGAATTTTGAGAGGCTAACGTGAACATTCAGGCTCTGCTAGATCCCAAAACATTAGTGTTCAAGATCTTCTATGTTTTCTGGGTGACCTCTAGCTGTCTGATTAAAGACTGTCGATGAGGTTGCTTTACTACTGACATACTAGTTGGGGTCATCGTGCCCCCATTGTACGTATTTCAAAATTTCATTGGAAATTGGGAATTTACAGAAATTGCCTATTTATGAATTATAAATATACTCCTGTCCAAAACATGCAGGTTTCCCGTTCAATCATTCCCACAATATGTTGGAGATCAGGAGAGGGATTGAGATGATAAATTCAGCACTGCTATTTTCAGACAGTGCTACAAACCATTAAGATGGTACAAATTAAGCATTCTGCATTTCCCACTAAGGTGAGTCATTTAAACATGCAAATCCTATTACAGAAACAAATGAACAAGAATAAGACATTCAGCCCCTCAACCTGTTCTGCCATTCTAGAGCATGGCTGATCATGGGCCTCATCACCATTTTCTGACTTTATCCCCATAACCCTTATATTTGTAACCAGAAATCTATAAACTTCTGACTTAAAATACATGTTTCCACAGCTCACTGGGGTTATAGAATTCCAAAGATTGACTACGATTAAAGGAGTTTCTCCTCATATATCCTAAATGACTTGCCCTTATTCATAGTGTGTTCTCCACCAGCCAGAAGAAACATCTTTCCTTAATCTATTCCCTCTATTCATTTAAGAGGTCTGTAAGCTTCCACTCATTTTTCTGAAGTCCAGATAACATAGTCGCCACAATCCAACTCATTGATACAGATTATAAACTACTGGGGCCCAAGCTTTGATTCTTTCAGTATCGTCCTAGTGGCAGCCTGCCAATCTGAGAATGTCCCATTACTCTCACATTCTATTTTCTCTCTGCTAATCAAACTTCAATCCGTGCCAGCATATTATCCCCTATCTAATGTTCTCTAATTTTGATCACTGGCTTCCTGTGTAAGTTTATAAATATCATTCTAAAAATCCAAAACACCATATCAACTGGCCTCCTCTCATATATTCTATTAGTAATATTCTAACAGATTTGTCAAACATGACTGCAACTTTTGTACATTCATGTTGATTCTGCCATTATAGATCATTACTTTCTGAGCATCCGGTTATCATATATGAACAAGGAATAAGAGCATGTCACTCAGCCTTTCCAGCCTGCTCTGCCATATGGTAAGATCTGATCTGATTTTAACTTGAACTCTACATTATTGCAAATGCTTGATAAACTTTCATCCCCTTGGTAATCAAGAATCCATCTCTGACTTCAAAATATTTCAAGATTCTGCATTCACTGCCTTTTCAGGTACACTTTTTTCTTAGTATCAATACATCTTAACTGATTTTTAAAAATTATCTGGGGAATGTTTTCCTATCTATCTTTAGCTAATTTTCTCTCATAGGCAAACTCTACCTTCTTAAGCTGTCAATATTGTTTGCCTTTTTAAATGTTCTGACCTGCAACCTATCTTTGCACAATATGTCTTTGAGTTTGATCTGATTTTTGATCTTTTTCAGTTAACCATGGATGAGGCCATCCTTTGAATTTTTTTCTTATTTGCTTGAATATACCCATCTTGCCCTTTCTGAAAAAATCTCTTACGTACTTGCTACTGCATCTCTATTGACTTACTTCTTAACTTAAATTATCAGCTCACTTTTGCTGAGCTCTGCTTTTGTGCCCCGATAGTTGCTCTTGTTTAAATTCAAAATAACAATCTTAACTTGCTTGTAAAGTTTAATCATGTTATGATCACTGCTACCCAAAGTTGTTTTCACTGCATCTCAAAACCAGGTCTAGTATAGCCTGCTCTCTGGTTGGTGCCATAGCACGCTGGTCTAAGAAACTATCCCAAAAGCATTCAATGCATTCCTGATCTCAACTAATTTTTCTCCATCTGATTCTTCCAATCTATATGTAGGTTAAACTCCCCTATGACAATCACATTCTAATAGATTTTAATATTTTTTCCTCCTATTGACAGTAGGCTAATAAAGGCCTTCAGTTCCCTGTTTTCTCTCGTTTTTTCTTAAATAGTGGAGTTACATTTGAATCCTCAAAATCTAAAGGCACAGTTTCTGAACTAATAGAACTTTTACTGATGACTACCAATAAGTTTGCCACCGCTGTATTTCTTTTCTTTTAACAGTGTGGAATGCAGATCATCTGGTCCATGGGATTTGTCAATCTTCAGTCACATTAATTCCTCCAATGCTACTTTTTTAAAAATTAGAGTAACTTCTTACATTTTCTCACATTCTCACTAGTACCTTGGATCTCAATCTTTTGGGGGAAATTGCTTTTAACATCTTCCCTGATGACAGGCACAAAGTCCTATTTAGCTTGTCTGCCATTCTCCTATTTCCCTCAAACTCCTTTCTACCTAGTTTATTTGTACTAATGTGGGCCATAACTTCTGGCTGTACAGCATCCCAAGAAGACTGTCTTCCAGCCAGTCACATGACTGTTCCTGGAACCAGGGAGCAACAAACCATACTGCCACAGCTTTGTTGGGAATGCAGAGGAGCAGGTGCTTTGCTTTCAACCTGATCCCAATCTTCCATGATTGTTAAATAACATGTGATAAAGGTTAATGCTTTGTAAAAGAGGGTGAGGGTAAAGCTAGAGAAAAACTCCTTTATCTCCCTTATAAAGAGATCTGAAGTTGTGCATCTAGCAGTGGTTCCTAAATGAGAACCTCTCCTTCTTAGAATCTACACTGTCTGTGATATCTGTCAACCTCCTGAATCAGGTAGAAGCCTGGAAAATGTCAATTGTGGTTGCTGTGATTATACTAATTGCTGACCCACTCCACCCAGCTGGATCATTGTTTACAATCATGGGTGGGCTAACATCAGGTTGGTGGTATTTTAGTCACTTGATTTCTGTAAAAATCACTATATTTCAGGAGTTAAAGATTATTGATCCCTGCTTCTCTTCTTCAGCTACCATTATCATTTCTATGCTTTTATCAGACCAAGACTCAATTTCTACCATGGTCTCCTTATTGGCTACACAGTTTCTGCTTTTAAACTTTATGTGGAATGCCATCACATACATTCAACCTTGCTTACACCAATCATGGTCATAACATATTAGAGTCTCATGCTTGCCTTCAAATTCTCTCAAATGTTCTTGCTTTACTATTTTTGCCAGCCGTAAAAATCAGAGTGCATCAACTCCGTCCACATTCAATTATGAGAAATTGCCAATTTTCCTGCCATATTTTGCCATCAGTATGCATTTAGATCACTTATAACCCCTTTTTCAATAACTTCAGTTTTTCACCTAACATAAATTGTAAAAGTCTCTGATTAATCCTTCTCTTCAGCAATGCTTTTGATCCTCAATCTGTCTTTCTCATCTCTTGTTCAGTGTCCAGACTTTGCTCATCACCTTGTAGCGTTCGGTTTGTGAAAAATACTGCAGAAAAATATGCTGTTGCTTTAAATACTCAAAAATAATAGACTTACCACTTTAAGACTGAACAAAAAGAGCTGCCTGATTCTCAACATATCAATCCAATCGCTGAATTATACAGATCAGGAAAACATATGGCTGGTTCCTTTATTGTGTGAAATTAGTTTCAAAATGTGGTCTCCCAAATTACAAAAGAAATGAGGAGTAATGTTTTCTGTCAGGGTTGGATAAGTTATGGAATTCTCTAACCCTGAGAACAGCAGAGACCAGATCAGTGAATGTAGTCAAGGTTGAATGAAATATGTTTGATATGCAAGGAAGTGAAAGTTTATGGGGAATTCATAAAAGTAGAGATAAAGGCCATTTTCAGATCAACCTTTCATATCTTAGTGATAACAGAAGAGGCTCCTGTTCCTTTTTTAAAAATTTCAGCAATTATCACCAATCGCAAAAGGACAGGCACCATAAAGACTTCAAGTTCCAACGTAGTTATTATTTGGCAAGGTTTCCAGACCTTGGCTGCTAATCATTGATTTGCCACAAAGGCATAAATAGATAATAGCAAAGGACAGATTAGACCTGGTTCTGATATGGTTAAGTAACTTGCAGGCAGATTTATAATGGTTACAACTGGATGACAGCCAAATGATTGAAATGGTGAAGGGTGGCTGATCCCTTTCAGACTACATCCCAAGAGTAAGTCAATTACTTTAGAACAGATGGAGAGGAAAGGAAACCATTGAATAAGTTGATGAACAAAAGGTCTGCTTTTGTTGCAATAGGTGAAGTGATGGCAGCTTCAATTTATGCAAAGCATTGTTACAATTTTCATGGGAATCTAAATCCATTATTTCTTTTAAGCTCAGATTTAAACTTCTTCATTATAGGCAAGAAAAAACTGATGCTGGGAATCAATGGACAATTAACAGGAGATAATACTACTGCTGGAATGACTAATCTTTGGAAACAGCAAATTTTCGCTTTGGAATCAATTCCGGGCCTTGTTGAAGTGTTAGTAATGATATAATTAGGCAGCAATGATTTACTAGTGTTAGAATTACCTCTTCCTCTTGCTCCTGATCTGAATCTGACTCCTTTCCATCCAAAGTTGGCAATAGAAAGAAATAGGACAAGCAAAGCATGGAATAATCAGAGAAGGATGAGTTAAAATGAGAAATAAAGGGAGCATCAAGAAATCACAGCTCATCAGAATCACAAATTATTCCAGAGAAGTTGTATGCAATACATAACCACGCAGCTTCAGTGTGAAGTTCACAGAGGAAAGACTGGATCCATCCTGCATTGATAAGACTTTTTGTTTGTTAGCAATGCATGGTACAACATAACATGCAAGGTCTTTAGTTTTAATATGTTGTTTAGTAATTGCTTGACGTGTTCTGAGAAATGAGAAAGGAAGTAAAAATAAGATTTACTTGACAGGTGAGCAAAAAGTGTTAGCAATAGATTACAGAAAAAGGAGAATTTTAAATTGGCAGTTTAGATTTCCTGAATACCATACCATATGCCGTTCCTTTATATGTGCAAATGGTACTTTTAAATATTTGCACATGATCAAGACATATTTCTACTCATTGATGAACACAATGGAGGAATAGTGAAATTCCTGACAAAAGAAGCTTAAATATTACCACAGCTAATCTGTCACCACCTACATGCTGTCAAGTATACTATTTAAAATGCATTTCAGGATGCTGTAAAATGTTAGGATTACTGTACAACAAGTCACTCTACAACTATATTTCGGCCAGGCAGTTAGTTGTCATTTTCTGCTCCATTTATTTCAGTAATTGCTACCTACGTAGACTAACAATTTTTCCCTTGAGACTAAAACTCCATTATTATCTTTCACCACTGGTGGGAGGTCCAATTTCAAGAGTCAAAATGTCAAGCTGTCAGCTTGTTTTTCCTGCTGTTCTGATCACATGTATTTGTGGTTAAGAAAATGTGGGGTAAAGAGAGAACTCTAAGAGGAATGGAAACTGAGCGAGTAAGGAAACCTCGTTGGCTTGTGATGTGGAGCATGCTGACATAACGGCTGTACCTAATATCTGTTGGAATCAGAATGTGGCTATTTTGTATCTTGCTTGTTAGGATGACGGCAAAGGTGAGGAAGAGACCGGGGGAGGCTTGGCTCGGTGGTGGCTGAAAAAATGAAAAATCCAGAATGCAGCAAAGCAACACACAGTTTCCCTATTCAAACAGTCACATAGTCTTTAAAAATCTGAGTATGTATTTGTAAAAGGGAGTGTAAGCAACAAAGTATTTTATTTCACGAAGACTAATGTAGATGTACTGATAGCCTAAAATAAATAATGCAAGCTGCATCTGAACACAGTTGTTGGAGTTTTAGGGAACAAGCCATTGTATTTTGTAACTTAGGCCAATTGGAAGGAAGTGGCTGTGGTTTTACATGGAACCTCTAAAATGGTAAATGCTCAATGGTAGAACAAGTTTAGCAACCTCACAAGGTAAGAACAGGAAACAGAAAAGTAAATTGGTCTTCCAGACATTATCGTGGATCACAGAATCCCCACAGTGTGGAAACAGGTCATTAGGTCCAACAGGTCCAGAGCGACCACCCAGACCCATTTCCTTACTAATGCATCTAACGTACACATCCCTGAACACTGTGGGCAATTTAGCATGGTCAATTTACCTAACCTGCACATCTTTACACTGTGGAAGGAAACCAGAGCACCCAGAGAAAACCCATGCAGACATGGGGAGAATGTACAAACTCCGCACAGACAGTTGCTGGGATTGAACCCGGGTCCCTGCTGCTGTGAGACAGCAGTGCTAACCACTCAGCAACCGTGCAACCTTTATGGTGAAATAATTCCCTGGGTTATTCATGGCAGCAGATTTTAGAAGCAAAGTCACCTGTCATTACTTATAGCAAATGTCTCAAATTCTCCCAAACACTCTATCCTCAATCTCTTCTCCCTTATATCTACAGCAGGGCCACCCATTCATTACACTTGAAGTCTGCAACTGTAGCATTTAGAGAAAGCGGTGCTTCTGCCAACAGAGCTGTAGGGAGGGCACTCACTACACATGCAGGTGCAATCCTTGTGTCTGAGATCTGCAGCACAGAAAAAGGCCCTTCAGCCCATCATGACCAGTCAGAAACAACCGCCTAATTATTCTAATCCCAGAAACATTAAAAGGTCTGCACCCAGCATGAGACTCAAACATACAGCTCAGAGAATAATATCTCAAACTACTGACTAAGTTAGCTGGGCTTGTTATGTCTGTGTCGACCACCAGAAAATTTGCAATTACAATGTGAAAGTGTGGGAGAACATCATATCTGTTCACTCTCAAAACCTGCAGTTCTGCTGACACTAAGCAACCAATCTATCCATATCCTCCACTTTTTAAAATGTCTATATATGTACAGCATGTTGAAAGAGTAGCTATTATGAAGTTTAGCTGCAAGGGCTCAGATGTATCCTGCGTACACCAAGGCCAGAGACTGAAACAGTGAGGGAGCTGAGAACCAACCAACAAGATCTGCGACATAGGGAGTAAAAAAAAAACAGGGTGGTGTAGGGAACAGGGTAGTAGGAGGAGTGGAGAATGAGGCCTCAGCGCTGCTTTGTAGCGGAATGAGTGGGTTTCAATGCATTTCAGGTCCTCATTGAGAAAGTTGCAGGAGCATCTGTAAACCTATCCTAGCTTTGAGATATATTTGGGCAAGCCAATCATCTCAACCTCAAGTCATTAACAAAAAACTACAGGTCTTTGCAGTGGTTCAAAATTAATCGCACCTAGACTGCATACATGGCAATATTGTGGATGGACCTCATCCTAGTGATTAAAAGAATAGATGATTTTTAAGAAAAATGTTCAACTCCATTTCCAATTCCAAGTAGATAACACTAAACTCTGTTCCCAGTACCAGTTAGATAATGCATGTGTCATAGAGACTGTTACCCCTCATGATAGCAGCAGAAAGCAACATTCACACAGTTTCCTCAGGAACCTACAACTTAGTAGGCTATTGTGAAACTAGCCCATCCTTTGTTCAACCCAGGACTCGGGCCACTTGCATTAAAAAAAGCTCATAATGCTTTGCAGTAGCCGTCAAAACTTGAAAATCCCAATCCTTGGGTGGTAAATGCAAATTTTAAAGTAGACTAATGAGAAATGTGCATGGTCATAAATTGAATGTATGGTCATGAACCTAAGCAATCCTGACAGACTAATCAATCAATACAATATTTCACAAAAGAACAATATGGTGTTTCGTATTTGTATGACAGTGGTAACCTGAAGTTGATAATTATATTTAGGATACAATAGCGAGCTGGAAACAACAAAGGGTTTGATTAGGCCTTAAATAGGCAGATCAGCTGAGATTCCCAAATAATATTGCTCTAGTCACCTGTTAATTTATGTGAACAAGTCTGTTCTTCATGTTATAGCAGTAGTTTTCACCACACTTGGTCTTCAACATCAATGATACCATTATCCAATTCTTTGCCGCCCTCTAGGGTCTTACCTACCATCTTTCACTCAGCAAAGTTCTGAAGTTTATAACTTGCTCACCACAATTTACAAGATTGTGCTCGCACATACTGCAAAACATTCCCTGAACCTAATCCAGGTACTAGAATCTTCCCTGAACATCCTTTACAGCATTGCTTACTTCTTCCTCTTGCCTTTACAATTGTTTCATTATATGCTGAGCCTATCACCCTTTTGAGAAACGAACCATGGGAAAATAGGAATCCCTTGTCACCCAATAGCCATCCGGAAAGCTGAGACAGTGGACTAATGGAAGTATAAAAACATTATGCTTGCCCCAAAGACGTCATTGAGTCATTTGCAATTAACTGTGATCTTGCATGTAAGTGGTGGGTTTTGGGAGCAGAAGGCATATACAGTATACATGAAAGTTTACACTTCATTCAAGTGGTGCATAGCAGAGCCCCAGTAATCTTAGTGAATCTAACAGTTCTGTAAAGCTTTTACAAAGTTTCATTTCTGAAACACAGCCAACTGAGCTAGAACACCTCAGAAATGTCTCAGAAAATGCACAAGTCTATAGATCATGCTGAATGGTTACAGTTCGGCTATTCTGTGCCTCCGATGGTGGTCCCCGATCAATCAGATATCCCTTGAAGCATTTTGGTACTCCTCTCTTCTTTCACTCGTTAGGTTGTGGAAATGTGGTTCTGGTTGTTCAGTGTTCAGTAAGAAGCTCAGCAATTCTCTTAAAAGTGAATGCTTTCCAAAGCAATTGTAGAATGAATGGGAGCCTTCCTGAATAGAACAGTGAGTTTGTGTTTCCAATTTATATAGTAAGCCCCAAGATAGGACTAAACGTTTCCAAAAATAATTGCGAATGATTAGTGCCTCGTTATGACAAATAATAAAGCCTAGGATCTTAATAAAAATCAAAGGAGCCTGTCTTATTACTATAGAATAGTACAGAATAACTACTATACGGAACTTGCTACCACATGGATACCTGGGGCAAATTGTATAGATGCCTTTAAAGAGTGTCTTGATATAAATGTGAAAGAGAAAGAGGTGACAGGGTCAATGTTGATAGGGGTAAATGAAGTCAGGTGGAAGGAGGTTTGTGCTGAGTAATAACACTGACAAGAAAAATTGAAATGAATTGTCCTGTTTTGTGCTATGCATTCACTGCAATCATGCACTTCTGCTGTGGCAAACAGTTCTAGAAAAATAATGACAAAAATAACACCCAAACTTTGCAGAACGCCCTTCTGCAAAGGCAAAAATATTAGGTCTTTCCTGCATGAATGCCTCAACATGCATCAGGCTTATCAAAATATTCCACTTTCACAAAGGGGTGAATGCTAGCTGACACATTCGCAAAAAAGACAAATTTTTCAGGGCCTAGGATTTGGCACAAAGGTGAAAAGAAACAATCTGTTACTGTCTGGATAAATATTAAGCACCTCTGTTGTGGCCTGACTGATCAAAATTCAAGACTTCGTATTGATTTAGCAATAAAAGATATAGCACGTCACAAATAAGCTTCACTTTCAGATCTCTTGGCAGATACAATCCAAGTGGTTTGAAAATGATTGGCAATAGGCTACAAAAGTCATTTCATTGCGGCTAAGGTGATGCTTCCCCTAAGTCTCTCATTGGAAGGCCTGAGCAACCTAAGAGAAAGTGTGGTTCCATTTAAAATATTAATTGGCAACCAAAGAAGAATTAGAACCCAGGTACATATTGTTCAATACTAGAACAAATGTATAGTGCTTCATCATTTGTGGCTTAGACAAAATTGGGAGTTTAGTTGTGATATAAGACGATTCATTACATTATGATGTTTCCGTTAAATATAGAAAAAAAAGACAGCCATGCTTTACCTTGCTGTAAAGGGGTAGAGTAATATTTAGGTTGCAGATTGCATGTTGGACCAGACCTCTTGTTGATTTTGGCTCTTTAATGAAGGATAATCGTCCACAAGGTTCCTGGGTTGTATCTCTAACCTGTTGTGACACATTTCAGAATTTGATTTGGTTCATACAACTAATGTTGAAATACATCAAAAACTGTTTGGCAAACTGACAGGCCTACATGCATCCATTTAAGCTCATCCCTCTGAAATGGATCAATGCATCCTTTGTTCACAGTTCATCATGCAAAGAAGATGCAGTCTTTTCTTTCCAAACTAAAGCAAAATCAGTTGTCAAACACCCTTTTTCATGAGTCCTGTGCCATGCTAAAACTGAAGTAGGCCATTGCAACAGTAATAGTGCATTCAATACTCTACAGATTTGACAGTAATACACTAGCATATTCTCATTTTAGCACCAATGAAAATGCAATGTTTACTATTAAAAATCATGAATTATGTTTTATTTACATATAACGCAAAGGATTTTATACAAGAATGTTCTAATTGGTGAGATATGCATTTCAAGATCATTTGGGCAGCAGGTTCAGCTTCCATATTTGTTCAGAGATATCAAAGTTCTAAATTCAAGCTGGATATATAAAAGCCACAGGACATAAACCACCATGGAAGAAATATTTATTCACACCCCTAACCTGTTTTGACATTGCAAATACACAGCACAGAGGACCACATTGCCCTGAAAGCCGCGCCCCCCCCCCACCCCCCCACCCCCCCCCCACCATCACCTGGAAAATTTAATCACAGGAGTAATCAAACAGAAATGTGCCATGTGTGTAAAACTGCCAGAATCTTTGAGGAACTAGTCTTTGAGTCATAAGTTGTTGCTCTCCCATGTTTGCTGTGTATAAACACGCATTTTGTGTAAGTTTGAGAGTTTCCTAAAGCAGTTTCCCCATTACATTACCAATAGTAGTGGGATATTTACTGAGAGTGATGCTGACAAAAATCTATTTACACAGGTTATTAAGAGTTTTCACCAATTGGAAGATTCAGGGTAATAACCATTAATGTTTGGTCTTGAATGGATACAGCACCACCAAAAACAGAATACTTGGAATTGATGAGATGTATTATTAATTCTTATACTTCTTATTCTGTTAATAGGAACTGGGTAGATATATCACAACCAGTAAGATATTCCCCTTTAATGCAATTGCTAATCCAACCAGACTTCCAGAGAGTGGACAATCTGATTATCACTTAATCACGTCTCCCCTCCAGGAACTAATATAAATGTCCAACACCACTAGAATACCTCCATCATGCAAACAAGACTAACGGAACAATTTGATAGAATTCTGTTATTTGTTAAACTCAAAATAATTTTCATTATCATTACCATTACATGAAGAAATTATTTCATTTTGACCAAATGATAATGCAGACTGAATTTTAGGTGCCATGTCTGGATGGGCAAACAATTAGATAGACCTGTAAAATTAGAGTGCTGTGCCCTCAGTGCCATGCTTGCTCACTGAATCATATTTTTATGAATGGTGGGGCATGTTTCAGGTGATTCACCAAAGATCCAATTGAGGCTTTTAACTGCTAATTCATTAGGGCTTTTAAGCAGAGGTGTGGGGAGTCTCTGCCAATCCTCCTCCTCACTCTTTTCGCTTAATCCACCCTTCATCACTACCCTTTCCAACGTGCTTCTCTCAGCACCCTCCCCAACTTCTCCACACCATCATCAATTCTGGTCCCAGTGACATTCTAGCCATACCTGAATGTCTGGGTCCATTGCTGAATATAACATCCAGCACTATCTGCTCCTTCTGCCACTGTCAACGTGCCAAGCTTTTGGCTCTGACTGACCAGCAACTCCATGAGTTAGTATATCCTGCTGAAGGAGGATGGAATTCCCACCTCATACTTACAAATGGATTATTGCATAAACATATGGTGAGCAGCAGCTAGTAGGGGTGAGCTTCCCCATCCCTTTCACCACTTACAGTGGACTGCAGCAAGCCTACCTTCAGTATACAATCCAGCCACAGAATTCAACATTCGAATGCTGTGCCACAGAAGCTGATGAACTGGAATCAATGGTGTTTTATGGTGCTGTGGAATTTTTAATTTACAACCTTCCACAAATATGCTCAAAATGTTATTACTTCACAAACAATGTCAGTCTAATTCACCAGAATTTTCTTTAAGCTTAACTTTTGAACAACAAATTAATTTGTTTGGAAAATGATGATGATTATGTGTTCAATCTCTGGTGAATAATTTACACATTTTTAGAGACTATGAGGTCAGAGACGTCTTTTCCAGCAATTGAAATGTTATCTAATTTCAACTGAGTATTTTTCAGTAGGTTACATAAGGGGAAAAAATCTGTGAAGGATCCAGGTTAAGATAACATCCAAAGACTTGTGCAGCAATTGTTGCATGTTTAGTAATCTAATAATTCTGTGGTTAAATATATTTCTAATGTTCAATCTCTGGGCTTGAACACATGAAATGGTAACTTTGTAAAAATACTGGAAGGGTAAATGACTTCCAACTATGACCCAGAAGGATTCACAGCAGTTTTGAAACTTGAGGGCAGGTTGAGGGATATGTAAGGACTAAAATAGATAAATGTGAAGTCTACATATATTTACCATCTGCTGGTGCAAATAAGGTAATTTACTGTACCTTAACAAACAGTGCAAGTCTATTTTCTTTGAAAGCATAGAAACTGAAAAGATGATGTTGTCCACTCTTTGTGAGAGGCACAAGGTTGCCAAAACAGTCAGCATAAATTGGCTTGCCCTCCAATACCTACAAAAAGAGAGATTTAGGCACAAATATTAACGCCATTTGTATATTTTTTCTGATTCATCCAGTCTCTATGATTTTAATTACTGTGAGGAAGGAAAAGGAAGAGTGGAGGGAGTTAGGAAGAAAGGAGAGGGCTGATAGAGGAGAATGATGCCAGGAACGATCACAGTGAATCTGAAATACTAAATGTTAATTTAAATTTAACAAGAGCTTTGAATGAATTTCGAAAAATAATGTATTTTAGCTTGGAGTCAGACCAAGCCTTCATATGAACGTACTACTATTTAAATTATATTTTAATTATATTTTAAACAGATGTGATTCTCATTATAGTCAGAACAAATATAAAATTGAATCAAAGAGCTAATTATACAAAATTTGAGCATTACTGGGAAAAATACTTCTTCTAAGCTTCTCATCCTGCATTCATCAAGAAAATTCTCAACACACCAATGTTAAGGGAAAACAACATTTATATGATATGAGAGGACGGTGCTGGTTAACTGCCAAAACGATCTTGATTGGTACAGGGCATTGCCATGGAGAATACATCAGTTAGACGATGACAAACAATGAACTGTCAAGCTTGGTTTCTAATTTAATAGGTAGACTCTAAGTAGTTACGGTATCGCCCTGAGAAATGGTTGGCATCTTGCTTGTTTTATTCAGTTTAGATTAGATTCCCTAGTGTGGAAACAGGCCCTTCAGCCCAACAAATCCACACTGACCCTCTGAAGAGTAACTCAGCCAGACCCATTCCCTTTGACTAATGCACCAACACTATGGGCAATTTAGCATGGCCAATTCACCTGATCGGCACATTTTTGGATTGTAGGAGGAGCAGACACGAGGAGAATGTGCAAACTCCACAGAGACAATCGCCAAAGGCTGGAATTGAACCTGGGTCCCTGGTGTTGTGAGACACCAGTGCTAACCACCGAGCCACCATGCTCCCCATGATTTAATCAGCGAGTAGATATCTGAGAAGAACAGAGCCCTGTGTGTTAATGTATGTAGCGTCAAGTAGGCACACGTGTCATATTATGAGCCCAACCGGCAATCCTAAATTGTTCATGATTTTTCACACAATCTGGATTATTTAACAAATGTTGTCAAATTACAGAATCACATCTGATGTTTAGCACCGTGTTTGAAGTTTTGTAACCACAAGATGCTTGGGGGTAATGTCCATACCTTGATTATTACAAAGGGGTGAAAGCATATGCCATTTGATACAATCCACCAGTCTTTGGGATGTACAGCCTATATTGTTGTATTCACACTGATACCGAAATTTATATACCGTATTACTCATGTGTGTGACAGATGGAACATCATCTTCACTTGACAACAGCATCCTGTTAACGGCAAACATCACTCATTTGCTACTTCAGTAGCAGCATTAAACAACCAGCTTCACTTGTTGTTTGAGCCTTTGGAAGTCCTTATCAGAGGTAGATTAGGCACGTTCCAAGATCAAAAGTGATGGCCTCTGGCCTTTTCATTAGTTTCTTAATGTACAGTGAGAAATAATCAAAGGAGCCCTTATTCCACAGATTGGTTTTAATGCACCTTATTTCAACATAAAGCTTGTTTGGGCACTCATTACAAGGTCATCAATAAAGTTAATTTTATGCAGCATAAAATGTGGGAAGCTCCATGTAATTTCCTCTGTAAGCCAAAGCACTGTCTAGTCATTAAACTCATTCATTAAAAGCAAAACATGGCAGGTTCTAGAAATTTAGATTAGATTACTTACAGTGTGGAAACAGGCCCTTCGGCCTAACAAGTCCACACCGACTCGCCGAAGCGCAACCCACCCATACCCCTACATTTACCCCTTACCTAACACTACGGCAATTTAGCATGGCCAATTCACCTGACCTGCACATCTTTGGACTGTGGGAGGAAACCGGAGCACCCAGAGGAAACCCACGCAGACACGGGGAGAACGTGCAAACTCCACACAGTCAGTCGCCTGAGTCGGGAATTGAACCCGGGTCTCAGGCGCTGTGAGGCAGCAGTGCTAACCACTGTGCCACCGTGCTGCCCCGAAATATGAAAGGAAACCCAAAAAAAGAGCAGGAGAAACTCAATGGGTTTAGCGGTGTCTCTGGAGAAAGAAACAGAGTTAATGTTTCAAATCTGATATGATCCTTCCACATGAATTCATTCGTTCATTTATTTATTCTCGTACCTCTACATCCCTGCTCCTTGCAACCTCCGTGAAATTTTCCTGCTGTTCCAATGTCTTGTCCACCTTGTCATCTGTCATACAAAAACATCTCAATCGTGCCTCGATTGGATCAAGTGATTTGGCAAAAACTACAAATTTGGCCATGTAT